>NC_090816.1:122369003-122694356 GCF_000390325.3 Nicotiana tomentosiformis | reverse complement strand
AGTTGGGCCTGATGTAGGGCGCAGACGACATGATAAGTCAAGAGTGATGTTCTCGTGGCTGAGTTTCTAGGAGGAACAACACTAGACTCCTCAACGGTTGGTATGAGTGAAACTTCTGTGGTCGAAGGTGGAGGATGAGCTATAGTAAACTCCTCAAAGGTCGGTATAGATAAGACCTCAGATATATCATGGTGGTCAGCAGAGGTAAAGAAATGTTTAGACTCAAAAAATATGACGTCATCTGACATAAGGTACCTACGAAGATCAGGGGAATAACAACGATATCCCTTCTGAACACGAGAATAACTAAGGAAGACACACTTAAGAGCACGAGGAGCTAACTTATCTTTCCCAGGGGCTAAGTTATGAACAAAACATGTGCTCCCAAAAACACGAGGTGGAAGAAAGTATAAGGGTGACTGGGGAAACAATACTGAATGCGGAATTCGATCCTTGATGGGAGATGAAGGCATCCGATTAATCAAATATCAAGCTATGAGAATCAGTGGCGGAGACAGGATATTTGCGAAGGGGGTTCAAAAATTTTAAAAATCAAATACACAATGAAGTTAGCCAACCCAAATAAAAAAAAATTGATGATAACATATTTCATTAATAGAAAGAGAAGTTCTCAACACAAACATAGTGTTAAGATAAACAGTGCTCAATCTAATGTTCATATAATTCATCAAAGACTTCAATTCTAAAGTTTATCAGCAATTATCACCAAAGATCGAGTCAAATTGTTAGCTTTGATAGATTTTTATTAATCATTGTAACATATGCAGCAGAAGGGAATAAAATATCAGCAATTATCACCAAAGATCGAGTCAAAAGTATCTCAATTTAAAAAAAAATCAGCAATTATTTTCCATAAGTTTATCAAAGCAAATGCAGTAGAAAACTCAATAATTTACATTATTAAAGTCTGCAGATTCAAGAATCAAAAAACAACAAACAAGAGTCATTAACCTAAATTAAGAATAACCAATAAAACACTAATAAAATTCTGAAAATGTTAGAAAGAACAAGGAATTTACCTGGGATGCCAATGCCATGACACAAGAATAGCAAGCAACATCAGCAAGGTAGAGGGATTGAAGAGAGAGAGGGAGTGGAGTGAGCCAGTGAGGCAACAGAGAGAGATAGATTTAGGGATTTTAACCCAAAGTCAGTCACGTTTTTGGGGGAAAAACATATTAAAAGAGACGAAACGAAACGACGTCGTTTCGTTTCGTTTAAAATTTTAAAAAAAAGTCTGAGGTAAAAAGATTAGATTGTAGCTGACGAGAATTGAACCTGCTACCTTCTACAAAATCTGAACACCCTTGACCACTAAACCAAGCTTTTGGCTTGTGTCAATGGGGTTCAACATATTATATCTATACGTAAATAAAAAAATTACCCCTATATAAATAGTGTAATTTTCCGACGAAGGGTGTTCGGATGAACATCCTTCCGCCCCCTAAATCCGCCCTTGGTGAGAATTGCATCGCCCCAAAAACGCAACGGAACACGAGATTCAATTAGAAGTGTGCGAGCAGTCTCAATAAGGTGCCTATTCTTTCTCTCTGCAACCCCATTTTTCTGAGGGGTATAAGGACAAGATGTCTGATAAATAATTCCTTGAAAAGTCATAAACTGCTGAAACTGAGAAGATAAATATTCTAAGGCATTATCACTGCGAAAAATGCGAATAGAAACACCAAATTGGTTTTTGATTTCAGCACAAAAACTCTGGAATATAGAAAATAACTCAGAACGATCTTTCATTAAGAAAAGGCAAGTACATCTTGAATAATCATCAATAAAACTAACAAACTAACGAAATCCCAAGGTTGAACTGACTCTACTAGGACCCCATATATCATAATGAACTAAGGAGAAAAGAGACTCTGCATGACTCTCAACACTACGCGAAAATGAGGCTCGGGTATGTTTCACAAGATGACACGACTCACAATCTAATGTAGACAAACTAGATAAACTAGGCACCATCTTCTGAAGTTTGGATAAACTCGGATGTCCTAAACGTCTGTGGATTAGGTCTGGAGGATCTGTAACTAGACATATTGTGGAAGGACTGAGTGAGTTAAGGTAGTAAAGGCCTTCTAATTCACGTCCTGTACCAATTGTCTGTCCCGTACTGCGGTCCTGCATAATAAAAGAATCGTCAATAAAATATATACCACAATGGAGGGCACGAGTCAAACGACTAACAGATGCAAGACTAAAAAGATAGCCAGGGACATAAAGAACGGAATATAGGATGATCGAAGATAAGGGATTAGCTTGTCTAACTCCTTTTGCCTTAGTTTGACATCCATTGGCTAAAGTAACAGTGGGAAGAGACTGTGAATATACAATATTCGACAAAAGTGATATATTACCAGAGATGTGATCAGAAGCGTCTGAGTCCATGACCCAGGTCCAAGAGTACTAGACTGGAAAACACAAGCAAAAGAATTACCAGCAACAGAAGTATCAGTCTGAGCAACCGAGGCTACTTGTGGAGATGTTTGCTTACTTGCTCGATACTGAAGGAGCTCATTATATTCTTCTTTAAATAAAGAAAATCCCTGGTTACCTGTAGTCTCGGTTTGAGCAATGTAAGCATTTTTGGGTTGACGACCATGTAAGGAATAACACATTTCACGACTGTGTTCAAGTTTGTGACAATAAGAACACTTGGGTCTAGATCTTCCAAAACGACCTCCTCCTCGTCTATTCTCCATAGTTTGAGACGCCCGAACATCCACTGTCTGGGATGCGAGAACAGAGGAATGAAGTATCTGTGATGAGATCACTGGGTGACATGGTGCTGCAGCAAGGCGAACTAATCGAGAGAATAATTCATCAACTGTGGGGACAGTCGGACTAGCCAAAATCTGGTCGCGTACTGAATCAAGATCATTAGGAAGTCCAGCGAGGGTAAGAACTAGAAACATCTTCTGTCGCTGCTCTTGTTGTTTTTCAACACTAGTAAAAACTGGCATCAACTTCTCAAATTCCTCCATGATTGCCTGTACTTGACCCAAGTAAGTAGACATATCTAATTCCTGCTTCTTTAAGTTTGTCATCCGCGATATCACATCATAGAAGTGAGATATGTCATTAGTGTATAAGGTACGAGCCTTTGCCCAAACCAAATAACATGTCTGGAATGGACGAAACAAGGGCATCAACTTGGAATCAATAGATCGCCACAAGATGCTACATAACTGAGTATCGATCTTTGCCCAAAGTGTTATTATCGCCTTTTCATCTCGTTCGCTAGACTGTTTGATTAGATAATCTTGAACACCTTGACCTTTACACCACAACTCGACAGATGAAGCCCAAGCTAAATAGTTTGAACTTCCCATTAAAGGTTCAGAGGTAATCATAACACTAGAGTTTCCAGAACTCATGTTTCTAGACCCAAAAACATCAAAACCCAAAGACATCGTTGCAAATTATTACCAAATAAGAAAAAGAATCAACTGTAATCCACTGAAACAGAGTAAGGAAACACTGAAACAGAATAAGGGAATATTGTAGTCGTCGGAATCTTACTGTAGCCGTCGGAAAAAACTCAAAGTGGTTGGAATGAAACGAAAACAGTAAGGGTAGGATCGGAATTACCAGGCGACCCAACTGTTCTGAAGGAATTTTTTGAAGAAATGGCCGGTAGTGGTCGTACGTGCTGGCGCGTGATCTCACGCGCGTGAGCTTCTGGTGGCGCGTGAGGAGGCTGCTGCCGGAGATTTTCACTGGGGTTTGGTCACCGGACAATGATGACTTTTGTGGTAGTGTTGGATTTTGCACAACACTGACGGAGACAAAGAAGACGCAAACAACCTTGAAAAAAAAGTCGCCGGAAAAAGACTTCCGGTGACTGATTTCTCTTCCCGGAGTCGCTGAAATTTATGCACAGCGATAAATCTCACGATTGCTCTGATACCATGTGAGAAAGCACGGGAGAAAATATATTATTGATATTAGATAAAAAATACAATACAAGAGGTCCTTATTTATAGCTATACTCTACAAGGACATATTACTCTTATTCCAATGTGGGACAAGACTACATTATGTACATATCTGTAAACTAACAGTATTGTTGAGTATTGTTGTGTGACTGGGACATATGTTGTGAATTAGATGATGCACATCTGCATAAATTGGCAGCCATGAAAGTAATAAAGTTCTAAAGACTTCTCAATGAATTCTTCTATTCTTACTATGGGCGCTAATAAGGTTTCTCATATCATATGCAAAGTTAATAAAATTCTCGAGAGATTGAGATTTAAATTATATAATGACCAGCTAAATTTGACTTTCTGCTGTAGTTTTTAGTTTACGGTGCCAATAGTAGCATAGTTTCTTAGTTAATCCTCTGTCTTGCATATTACAATATTGGGACTTGTCATGCTGGTTTAGCAGAAAAACCAACTTAATGGACTAATAAGGATAGACAAGATTCTTTGCATGGAGATGATATGGTTCCTTGACGGATTAAGTTGCATCAATATTAATTATTAATCAGCTGGAGGTAGATTAATCTGCTTTGTAATAGCTTCTTCTCAAACTTTATGCTGTTCGCTAACTATGAAGTTCCGCCAGGCCTTTACATTTCCGTCTGCTCAGTGGAATCCATGACATACCATCTAAGGTTAGTTGCAATACTTGTCTGCCAATTAAATTTCATTATTTTATGTTTCTCTAATTTAATGTTGAAAATGTTGCAGTTACAAAGTGGTGTTCGGTATCTATCGTCAGCTGGTAAGTATATTTTACAAATGATGTTGCTCCTACTTTATGTCATTATCTTTCCAACATGCATAGATTGCGTTTAGTAGCTTCCGCTGTCGTATCTTGACTCACAAGTGCCAACACCGGATGAAATCAATAAGGTGTGCATTGGAAAAGAGCATATAAAAAGAGAAGTAGAGTACAGCTTTAGAATTAGAAATTCTTTAACTTCTGACATCTAAGAGAAATTGAAGAAAACTCGGAGATAGGTCCTTTAAAGTCGGTGCTTTTAGTAACATTTGTTTGTAGGAGATCGTTGCTTTAGTGATGTGTTTATCTCTTGTATCTCATTTATACTATTTTTCTATGAAAAATAACGCCCCCATATCATCATTTTATTACATAAATATGAATTTGCTTCTTGTAACTTCCATGTTTTTGGATAAATTGAATGATAAAGAGATGGATTAGTAGTTCATTTTCTCTGACCTGATGTGTAAATCTGGTGGTTTGGAGGCTGTAGGTTTAGCTGTGTTTACTTCTAAGTACCTTCGAATCTTGTACTTAGAATATAGTGGCTGCTCCATCACACTTAATCATTTGGAAAGACGTCTGTCCCCTTCTAGATATATAAATGTATGTCTTATGTTGCTAAACACTTGACCTTCTCACCTGGGACAGATAGAGAAGCCTAACAAAGCAATTTTGGTCCTAGGTGGTGCAACTTAAATCTAAGGTGTTTCCTTTCCAGCAAGTGTTTGGTTACTATGTGTGTATCTTGTGTTCTCCGAATATATGATTTTACCATCCTCTTATCGGTTTAATATATGCTATGGGGCCATTGGCCCACACGATATTAACTCATTCCTTATCATATGGTTAAGAGCCCAAAGATAGCAAATCTGGTTATTGTGTGGTGCATTAGCTTGTAACGTAATGCATGAATTTTGAAGAGCAGTTAAAGTCTTTAACTTATATATGGGATAGGTAGTCTTCTTAGGGGTCGTTTGGTAGGGTGTATAAGAATAGTGCGGAATATGGTGTATTAGTAATGCAGGGATTAGTAATGCATGGTTTAGTAATGCAAGCATTAGTTATGCAGATATTATTTCTTATAAACTGTTTGGTGTGGTGTATTAAAAATTATAATGTATTGCATAATTTTTTAGAAAAATAGTTGTTTACAAAAATGCCCTCCATATTCTCTAGCTTTAAGGGGTTTTAAGGATAATTTTGTCTTTAACCATACTAATGCATGCATTAATAGCCTCGGTATTACTAATGCCATGGTTTTCTATGAATTACTTATACATAGGCTAATACCAAGTATGATGTATAACTAATGCAAGTATTAGTTATACACAAGTTGAAAAAATGTACCAAACAAGGTATTAGTAATGCATAGAGCTAATGCTTGTATTATTTTTTCTAATACCTCCTACCAAACAACCCCTTAGTTTATAAGGTGTTAGGCACAATATCCTCTCGAAGATGTAGGCTTTAGGTGTGGAGTCTCTTGGAGAGACCGTCTTGTCTGATGAAGCTGCAATGTTACTTTCCCCCATAAGTGAATCTGTTTTCTATTTGAGAAAGAAAGTGGAACGATATTTAGTGCCCTTTGGACACGTTAAAAAATGAAAAACATTTCACTTTTATACAACTTATATTTGAACCATGTGAGAATTTACTGAAAATATGAGATTATGAGGCAGAAATGAGGGCTTTGTTAAATGTTATAATCTTATTTCCTATTATTGCAGAGGCTCCTTTGCATACAGAGGTGGCAATGCCAGCTTTGTCCCCTACAATGGTAACGGCGTTATTTCTAAATGATGAAGTGTTCTGCTTGCTATTTCCTTATTATTGTGGAAATCCGTAACCTGCCTGTTCGTCTCATCGCAGACTCAAGGTAATATAGCAAAGTGGAGAAAGAAAGAGGGGGACAAGGTCAGTTGTTTTTCATGGTTACCTGAAGTTAAAGTCATAGCTCAAGTTCACGTTGAAACAGAGATAATGCCATCTAAAGTTTAAGGTTCAATAATTGAAAGTTCTTTGTTATTACACTCAGTTGAATTCTGATTTCCTAACAGATTGAAGTGGGGGACATACTATGTGAGATAGAGACTGATAAAGCAACACTTGAGTTTGAAAGTCTTGAAGAAGGGTAAGCCTATATTCCAGTTGTGATGTATTTATTTATAACTTATCTGATGCTCTTTTTTGTAAGGTAATTAGTGCTCTTTTCTGATTTCATCATTTTCTTTAGATATTTTGTATGTGATTAATGATCTTCACTGATTCTTTTGCTGTTCCTAAATGCCATAATTACTCACTCTAATCATCAGATTAACAGTGCACTTCTTTAATGTTTTTGCTTTTGTTGTTTTGGGATATTATTTGCAGTTTTCTAGCAAAGATATTGGTCCCTGAAGGAACAAAAGATGTACCAGTCGGACAGGCTATAGCAATTACGGTAATGAGAGTTCTCAGATATTTCTCCTGCCACTTTTCCTCTTCATTTTCTCTTCTGTGATTATCTCCTGTCAGTCAAGCACCACGGAAATATAATTGAAGTGACAATGCTGCAGTTTTCTTTTCTCTTTTCCTCTGAAGTTCTTTGGTGCAAAATGAAAAAAGAAGTCTGTTAAGTCAAGAATTTCCATTGTCCATTTTATTTGAACCGCAAGGGAACTTAAAAATCTCATTTGGGAAGTGTGTATTCTCTCTGAAAAGTTTGTTCATTTCTTCCCCTTTCAGAAGAAAAGAAGCATGGGCCTCTTTCCTAGAACAACTTTATTGTCTTGGTTCAAACTCAATATCTTTTTCTTTCACTTGTACTTTTAATTTAAATAAAATTTTCCTATTCGTACCTATAGCTGGATATATATTTTAAAGCTTAGTATCATACTCTATAAAATTGAAACCATTGGTTAGAAATTCCATTAAAAGTTCTTGATTTATAAAAAAGTTTTTTTTTTTTTTCAAAAGATAAGTATGAGAAAGATAAGTGACGGAGAATTTTGATGGAGTAGGAGACCTCTTTCCCCTGTACTAGAAAGTGAATGGTATAAGGATCTCATATTCAACTGTCGAACTTGGAGGAGAAAGTAATGTATGAAATAAATTGATAGCTTTCTACCTAGAGAGACGAGCAATAAATTTGGTTCTTGGTCGTCTCTATCTTTTTTTGGAGAACAGAACTGTTTCAAAGTTCCTTATCAAAAAGAAATTAAAAAGCCAGAATTGTTTCTAAGTTATTCTTGACTAAAATTTAACTCCATTTTCGTAGTAGCATACCAACTGTATTAAGGAGCATTTTAGCGTTTTTTCTTTCGATGTTTCTAAATTCTGAAAGAGTTGACCAACTTAGAGCTTCTTTGTTTGTCAAGTGAACCTTACTGGGTGAACTTGAGAAGGATTTCCGCTAAATGGTTGAGAGAAAAAAAATTAGCAAAGATCAGAATGTCGGTAAGTATTGTAATCTCAAAAGAAGATCAATAGGGGAGAGTCTTCACTGAGTACTCTAGGTGGTAAACTCAGGTGGAAGCAATACAACCTTTTAACAGAAAGAGGCAGTCCGCATTTGGAAGGATTTTTTATTGTCTGCCTAGTCCTTTATCTATTCAAATCACATCCCTTTTTATGTTTTAATTTCCTTTTGCAGAAAGTGTAGCTATAAAAGCAATAACCATCTTATAACTACTTAGTGGGCGTTTGGACATAAGAATTGTAAAATTCCGGAAAAAAGTGAAATTGTTTTTCAAGTGAAAATGGTATTTGAAAACTAGAGTTGTGTTTGGACATGAATATAATTTTGGGCTAAGTTGCTCCGACACGACAGTTTAGGTGCCGCACCCGTGTCGACACGACACTAGTATGGGTGTGGGTATGGGATCCGTACCGGATCTGGTCAAACAATTTTGAGTACTTTGACCGCGACGGACGGAAAAATTCGAGACGAGATACAATTTGATTCCCGAAATCAGAACCAAAACTAGGGTAAATTTGAAGAAAATACCATGCCTTATCTAAGAAATCAATCATTTACTTATCTACAACTTGAGAATAAAAAAGAAATCCACACTTTACAAGCTATACGTAAGTATTCCACAAAATTTCTCGTAATTTAGAGATATTTTTATTTTTTTGTATTATTTTTAGCCGGATCTCCGCACCTGTATCCGTACTAGGATCCGTATCCCCGAGTCTTAGAATTTACATCTCGAAGGATCCGACCTCTAGATCCGTACCCGTGTCGGACACCCACACACGTGTCCGAGCAACTTAGATTTTGGGTTGTTTTTGAAAATTTTCAAGTAAAAGTGATCTGAGTGAAAATTTTGAAAAACAGCTTTTTGGAGTTTTTTAAATTTTCGAAAAATTCCAAAATTCATCTTCAAGTGAAAATTTAAAAATTTATGGCCAAACGCTGATTTCGGAAAAAAGTGAAATTTTTCTTATGTCCAAACGGGCTCTTAGACATGAAGATGTCGTATTAAATGTTTTAGGAGTCTATTAGCAAGTTCTTGTCTTTTTGACGTTCCTCAATTGGCAGTTTATTTTGTTATTCTGACGGTTGAATTACAATCGGTCTCTACCTTAGTGTGACCTAAAATCCATTCCCTGTGAAAATTGAGGATGACTGTCGCCTTTATTGCTTTATTCTAGCAATGTTCTTCTGCCTAACTAGATTGGTTGTCTCATTTCCTACATGCTTCTAAACGACTTGTGTGAACTGCCATTTATATCTGGTTATTGTAAATATATTCTGCTAATTGAGTAGGTGGAAGAAGCAGATGACATACAAAAAGTCCCTGCTACTGTTGGTGGTGCATCAGAGGTTAAAAATCAGGTATCTTCTCAGACAGATGCAGCAACGGGAGACAGGCCAGAAGCCAGTCCTATGAATATCAGCACATCTGAACTTCCTCCTCATTTGGTCCTTGATATGCCAGCTTTGTCCCCAACCATGGTATGGACAATTCATAATGGACTCTTGAATTCCCACGCTATACTTGTTTGTTTTTCCTTTCAGTGCTGATAAAATCTTTCTTTGAACTTTTACTTATAGAGCCAAGGTAACATTGCTAAATGGAGGAAAAAGGAAGGTGACAAGGTTGGTGCTGCATGATATGAGGCTAATGAATTTATCACTTAAATACAATTACCCAGACATGGGGCAGTGATGATTAAATTGCATATGCGAATATATATATATTTTTTTTGATACAGATAGCAGTTGGTGATGTTCTCTGTGAGATAGAAACTGACAAAGCAACCCTCGAGTTTGAAAGTCTTGAAGAAGGGTAGAATTCCTATCACATTTTAGATAAGACATTTAATTGCATGAGAATAACATGCCTTTAAAGATTTCTGTTATCTTTCACTGTACTCTTTGAGATAACTATTTCCAAGAAATTTTAGTTATCCGAAAAAGCAGCCTTAAAATAGTGAAGGAAGAGTCCTTCATGCACTGTTCATATTAACATTACATAATAGACAAGGCCATCCTAGTTATATACTATTAATTTTTGGGAGGAATACGTGAGGTTGTTCATTATGGTTCTCGTATTTCCGAATCTTCAAAGTAGGGGACATTACATTCCATCTGTATCCTGTTTGCTCTTGCAGATTGTGAAGTTTTTTTCCTCGGATTTAATATTGGTTTTGCAATTGCATATGTTCATTTTGATGCCCTCAAAAAATTATTTTTATTTGTTACAATTGCAGATTCTTAGCTAAAATAGTGGCACCTGAAGGTTCAAAAGATGTGGCTGTTGGGCAGCCTATTGCAATCACAGTAAGTTGCTAATGCTCCTCTCTTTTCACCAACTGAGAAAAGTTACAGGACTTTTTGTTGTCTTAACAATTAGAAGATGCAGATCAGTCGGTAGAGATTTGGATAGGGACTTGTCTTAGTTCTCTTTGTTAATTTGACAGCGTAAATTTACTTTCTGTGCATTATAATCCTTGGCATCATATGGAATTAATTCTTCTGTTTTGCAAGGTTGAGGATGAAAATGATATTGAAGTAGTGAGGACATCAATCAGCGGCAACAATGTCGTCAAGGAAGAAAAGACGGTCCGCCAGGATGCCACAGCTGAACTTAGAACTCAGACGACAGGTTTCAACAGAATCAGTCCAGCTGCAAAAATGTTAATCATGGAACATGGTTTAGATGCATCATCAATTCCAGCATCTGGTCCTCGTGGTACCCTGTTAAAGGGAGATGTTCTCGCTGCATTGAAGTCTGGAAAGGGATCAACCAAAATTTCGTCAATTAAGAAGGAAACTCCATCTCCCCCTATGGTCGACCAACAAGCTACTCCAACAGAGTCACTTGGGTTGAAATCTGATGGACAACAAAAAGATGCTTATGAAGATTTACCCAATAGTCAAATTCGCAAGGTACTACGAACTACGATTAGCAGTTATCTAATCCTTTTATCTTATAGGACTTATTAGATGATAGAGCTTGAATTGTGTTGCATGAGTTATGTTATATCATATTTGCTAACACATTGAAAAGAAATGTAAGGAAGATCTTAACTCGTGGACAAGACTCAGTTTCATCTATCTATAAAATAGCCTCTTCGATTTTAAATGTGGGTCAGAAAATAAGAGATGAAAAGGGATAAATTAATGACTGATAATTTGATGAATACAAGATACACCAACTTAAAGGTTTAAACACAATACACATTATATTTGCCCATCATAAGGCTATCTTTTTGTAATTTAATAAAGTAATAAAATTTTATTAATGAAGGGCATACATACCCGTATACAAGAAATATACCAAAAAGTAGAGAAGCCTCACAAGAAAATATGGCTCTCTATGAATGGCACCCGATCTTCTATTGTTTAAGGAATCTCACGGGTGCACCAAGAAAAGAGGCTAATCATCAGATGTACGACGTCCTTCTCTACTCCAGCAAAAGCTCTCCTAGTTTTCTCTCTCTCTAAATGGTCCGTGTAAGTGCAAGTGAAGTGATATCCGAAGCCTTGCGTCTTCTTCTCCATCTTCTGAAAGTCCAGCTAAATGATACCTCTTTAATCGTGTCTGGTATCACCCATTGTAGGCCAAACCAACACTGTATTTCCCACCACAAGCGAGATGCAATCTGACAATGTAAAAGGAGGGAAAGACAATATCTAACTAAAAAACTTAACTCTTCCAACATTCCAACTCTTAACTTGTTGCTTTAACACTTATGATTCTAAAACACCTCTTCAACTTAACAAATTCCTCCCTGCTCATGGCTAGGGCTGGACATCTGGCCCATAAACAATATAATACAGGGGTCCAACATTAAAGCAAGAATAGAAATGGGTCTAGCTCTGATGCCATACTAAGAAATGGATATTTTGCCAAACTCAACCCCAAAAGCTAGCTCAATAGGTGAGGATATCCAAGACATTATCAGAGGACGACAACCCATTTTCCTCCACCAATGTGGGACACTTAACAAATCTCACACTTCGAAAATAAATGTTGAACATACAAATATGGAGGGGAGATATTAAAAGATAAAAACTTGTACAAGAAATTGGAAGTCGAAGTGATAACATTTGGAAGTTTGTAGGTTATTATGGAAGTAATTTTGGGAAAAGTTTTGTTTTATTTGGAGAAAGCAGTTGTGTACTGTTAACCAAATAAATGTGATAAACCTTTTTTAAAAAAACTTTTAGTGGCCTAAAAAATTTAAGATGGCAGTAATAACGAATTTCAGTGTTCTTAAATATCACTGCATCTCTAGACCTACTGAGTTGTCCTTTCTTGAATGAGTATTCAATAATGAATAACAAATTGATCTGTGAGATCTGAACTTAGAAGGTTCAGTTTGCAAATCATCCAAGGAGAAGTTGAAATATGAAGAAATAGAAGATTCAACATATTACAACTTAAAATAAAAAATATGCTAATAAATTAGCTGCTTAAACAAGGACGCCAGATAGGGTATTAGCTTTTCTTTTTTCCCTCTTTTCTGCTGAATTGCTAGTTATGTAGTATACTCATTGTGGTTTTGCTCTATTCTTGGGCTCCACTTTCTACTTGGGCTTTTGCTTCTACATAGTTCTTATTTTCACTAAGCAGAGGTTCCATCAATGTATTCTTCAAGTGGAGTTCCCAATCTCTTTTCATGAATAAAGGTGACTTGCATTGATGACATCTCGTACTTAATTTGTCATCGCTCAATCCTTATCTTTTGCAGGTGATAGCAGCAAGGTTATTGGAATCTAAGCAATCTACCCCTCATTTATATTTGTCCACAGGTTCTGTCAATTGTCAAGTTCGTAGTGCTTTAAAATAGTACTCTTAGTAATCTACTAATGTCTAACATGTGGAACTTTTATCAAATTAATTGTCGTTTCTAGCAGATGTTATATTGGACTCCCTTCTCTCCTTCAGAAAGGAGCTTAAAGGTATAGAATTAAAGTGTTTAATTTGCCTTGTTGCTTTTGCTGATATTCCTTCATAATTTGTTTGGCGCATCTTTAACTTGTGTAGAAAAGTATGATGTTAAAGTCTCGGTGAATGACATTGTCATCAAAGTGGTTGCAACAGCATTGAGAAATGTACCAGAAGCAAACGGTGAGATTAATATTTCATTGCTAATTTAAGTTCTTAACTTATTTCATATTAACAACTAAAATGTAGGATGATGTGAAGCATAATTATATATGAAGCCTAATTGCGAATTCATTTAGTAAGTGGAAGCCAAGCTTTCTAGCTTTGTTAGAGGAATGACCATATCTTTTTTCTCAATTTTGATATTTCCCCATCAGTTCCATTTAGTTTCTCCATGTCAGGAAAAGACCATGTGATCCCTGAAAGGAGGTGTAGGTGGGAGAAAAGATAGGTTTTCTGGTAAATGCAGTTGGTGTCTGTTGTAACATGCACTTCAACAACAAACAACAACAATAAACCCAGTGAAAATCCCACAAGTGGGGTCTGAGGAGGGTAGAGTGTACGCAGACCTTATCCCTACCTTTGTGAGGGTAGAGAGACTGTTTTCGATAGACCCTAAAGATGAGAAATAAGCAATAGCAACAAGCAGTACCAACAACACGATACTAGATAAACCGAAGCAAAAGAGACAAGAATGTAACATGCACTTAGATATCCTAAAAGTCCTTTACAAACTTATATTTATCATGTTCTGTTTTAGGTACTTCAGAAAATTAAGAGTTATATTTCAGTACAGTAATGAAGATTGATAATGTTGCATTAACAATAATTTACTTGTCCTTTTTCCCTTTTGTCACAAATGCTCAAGGAGTATCCAATTTTTTCTTATTCGATGAGTCCAGAAATGAATATTGACCTTTTGAAGTGAAGCTATAAATGTATGTATTTCTATTAATATAAATGAAGCATGCTAGCTCTCTTATTTTCAAAGGTCGATCTCCTATAACATCTTTACAGAGAAGCACTTAGATGAGAAGCTTAACCCATTAGGCTTCATCCTAATCATGACAAACTATTACCTTCCTCAACAAAATCATGTACTACCTCTGCTGTCCAGAGTGAAGCCTCTTGACTGTTCAACTTTTCTTTGCAGGAAAGAATACTCACTTTGTAAAATAGAAACTCTTTCTCATTGTTCCAAACTTTTTTCCTCACAAAGTAGGAGACGTGTCTTGTTACAAATTACAGTATGTTATATTGATATTAACAGATGCTATTGTTACAAACTAACAGCCCTCTATGTACACTTCTTCTCTCTTTGTTCCTCTTCCCATAACTCAAAAAGTTATCTATCCTTTGACTTTATATTGTGGAAAGTCAAACTGCTAGTCATACTGGCTCAAGAATTCTGCAGCGATATCCTCTTCGCTTTGGTATATTTTGCAACTTATTGCGTAAAGGGTTGAATATATTTACAGTCTACCTGTTCCTTCAGAGTTAAACTGTTTGTGGTCAATAAGGTGGGTTGAGAACCATGAGGTCTCAGGTTCAAATCCCAGCGGAGGTAAAAGCACTAGGTGATTTCTTCATGTCTGTCCAAGCCTTGCTGGATAGAGTTACCCAGTACTTGTGCTGGTGGGAGATAGCAGATACCCAATGGAATTAGTCGAGGTGTGCGCAAGCTGCCTGGACACCATGGTTATCAAAAAAAAAAAAAAACGAGACCACTACTTCCATTAAAACTTTTGTAGTTTTGGGTCTTCTCCCCAGCATACATAATAACTTTTGATGTCGATGTCCATCTGTTGGTGTTTGTCTAGGATACTGTAAAATGGTAACTTGACATCTTCTCCCATTTGTCTCCGTACATCATGATACCATCTATACCAGCAATTGAGAGTATTATAGTTTTGCTGAACTTTTCTTCTCACAATACCCTTTGACCCCCTTACAAGCACGAAAAGCTGAAAAGGTTGGAGAGGTCATTATATTTAATTGATGGCTATTTTCTTCAAATATGGTCTCCCGCTATCCCAGATTGATTAATTCCCAATGTATGCTTGTTCTTCGTTGAATTTTACTAATAAACTTTAAATTATCAGCACACTAAATGAGTTCCCTTGTACCTAGTAAATTCTATTATTTCATGTCACTGGGTATTTTCATTCTATGGTCTCCAATAGGTAGCTAGAACAATTACTTCCTGATGACTAGCTCACTAGGGAGGCTTTCTCCCCTGAAATGTTAGTTCCCTGAAAAGGTTAATCTGTAAATCCATGACAGCTTACTGGGATGTTGGAAAAGGAGAGGTGGTGTTTTGTGATTCTGTTGACATATCAGTTGCGGTTGCCACTGAAAAGGTATGCAACATACTACAATTTCTTTGGACCTCATACAAATCTTGTTCTCATCCCATTCTCTCGAGTTACAGGGCTTGATGACCCCAATTGTCAGGAATGCTGATCAGAAATCCATATCCTCAATTTCTGCGGAGGTAAAAATGGATATAGTGTTGAACTGTTTATTTTTTGAATAGCTGTGGAAATAAGGCTAGTCACAGTATTTACTTCTAAGTGGGGGATATTGAAGTTCTGCGGTATGTCTAAACTATAGAATTATGATGCTTTGAAAGAAACTGCATTTTTGCTCTCAGAAGTTAGCACTAGAAATAATGTAATTTCTTCTGTATGTATAAACTGTTTTTCACCCATTTTTATTTAGAAGTCTAATATCTCAGCTTATTCTGGTATCTTACCTTCTAATTATCATACGCTTGTGCATGAAAGATCAAGGAGCTTGCTGAAAAGGCACGGGCTGGAAAGCTTAAACCTAATGAATACCAAGGTGGCACTTTCAGGTGAATAATCGACTTTGGGTACTATTTGTATAGTATAGAGAGAATTCCTTTGGTCAGGGGTTATATCTTCTCTGTTCTTTATGCAGCATCTCAAATTTGGGCATGTTTCCAGTGGATCGGTTTTGTGCAATTATCAACCCCCCTCAGGTTCTTATACTTTTCTGCCTTCACATGCGGGAGCACCCCTGCACGAAAGATAAATGTTATCTGCTTTCCTTTGACTCAATAGATTAGATTTCCTATATTGTTCTCCCCTGAACTGTTGAACTCCTAAAGTTGATGCATTGGATTTTATAACTTAAGCCTAATAAGTCCGTCAGAACAGGTTATTTCTGCCTTTGTCATTAGCTTAGAATCCATAACATTGTAATGTCTTTCCTCAGGCTGGTATACTTGCTGTTGGTAGGGGCAATAAAGTTGTTGAAGCAGTGGTTGGCGTTGACGGTAAAGTTCTGACTGAAAATTCTTCTGGCACAATTGTTTCTCTACTGCAATTTGTTGAATATTGCCAACCCAACTAGTTTGGAATTGAAACATACTAGTAGCAGTTGTTGTTAGTTGATCTTTGGTTCCTTCTTTCCAGGAATTGAGAAGCCAGCTGTAGTTAACAAAATGAGTTTGACTTTATCTGCCGATCATCGCGTGTTTGATGGAAAGGTTGGAGGTAAGTGCAAACATTTGATTGATCTCTTAAACCTTGTAACTGATAGTTGATAGAGGTTGACATTACTTTTCATGCTACTTGTTGCTTGTTTTGCACTTAATCTTGCAAATCATCGCCAAATAGTTTCAAGTCGTAAGTTATTGTACCATCAGTCTTGACTGTCCAAAGTTTCGTAGTTGTCCATTTAATAGATATAGTTATTGTGTTTCTTTTTCTTTTTGTGTCTTTTGATAAGTAAGGAGTGAAGTCAGTTGCCATCCAAGTGGAATTTATCTTCTTTTTTGTTTGTTTCTTTCTGCTTTGCTGTTGGGTGCTTATGGTTGAAAGCAAATATGAAATCAATCTTGCAGGTGCTTTCATTTCGGCATTGTCTTCTAACTTCAGTGACATCAAGAGGCTTCTAGTGTAATACAATTGAAGTTTACTTTCAAGTCTGGGAACAAAATATCCTACAGGACAACCTGTGCAGACGGCATAGATCTTTCAGATTTGCCTTTTTCAGATCCTAAGCTTTCTTGTATTTAATGGTGCCATTTTTGTTCTTGAAGATGAGAATGATTGAGGTCCATAAAATTGGACTAGTTTCAATACGAGTGCCACCACCATTTCTTCGGTGATATACTCGACAAAGTTTATGACAACGTCATACTCCTATCTGCTTTTCCTGTAAAGTTGTACAATAAAGTGCCTCAGTATTCTTTACCAAATAAAGAGCTGCTGATTCTTTTCCCCCCTTCTGGCTTGGTAGAGTTTTCAAGTTGTTCCTTTTTTTTCTTTTGTTTCTACGAGTATATGGTGTACTAGCTTTGACATTGGCGCTTTTAGAACAGAAGCTAATTGACAAATTAGATTGATTATATTTGAGCCTCAGCCGATCTTTTTCCAGAAGGTTTAAGTTTTAATAGTCTGTTTGGCCTAAGCCTCTAAAACCAGTTTATTTAGAAAAGTGTTTTTCAAAAAAATATTTTTGGTGAGACATTGTGTTTGGCTATTTAATTTGAAAAGCACTTTTGAGTAGCAATTAGTATTTGACCAAACTTTTAAAAAGTGTTTTTAAGTATATTTTTCTCAAAAGTGCTTTTCAAAGAAGTGTTTTTGCGGAGATTTTTTTTTTTTTTCTGTTTCTCAAAAATTGTTTCTGCTTCTATTTAAAAGTATTTTTTTTTCGGGAAAATAGCACGGGCTAGCCAGTTTTCGGACTGGTAATTGAAAAATAATCACTATTTAACTGCAACACGAAACTTTCAAGCATGATATACTGGAGATTGGTGCATCTGTATATGAACTTCTAATACATGAAAAGTTCTAGCATAATATACTGAAGATTGGAGCACCTACGTATGAACTTCCAGCATATTATGTTGTTCCGGTATATTATGCTGGAATTCCAGTATATTATGCTAGAATATTTTCGAATTTTGAATAGTGTTTTCATTCAGATTTATCTTTACGTGAAAAGTGACTAGATTTCGATTACTTTTGAAATTATGGCTATTTTTCAATTACCGCTTGTAAATTTGACTATTTTTAAATTTCACCTACTTTTTTCCCTTATAAAAGCTGAGCCAAACACCGTAACTTATGAAAAAAAGGCACTTTTGGCCACATAAAAAAAAATTTACTTTTGGCTAAAAAGAAGCTTGGTTTCCCGAGAAAAGGGGAAAAAAGAAGAGTAATTTGAACTGTATACTAAATATAGTTGTTTTCCAATTTTAGAGAGAACTCTATACTTAATCATGGAGTATTGTAAAAATAGTACGGGTTAGCCAGTTTTCGAAATGATAATTATAAAATAGTCAACGTTTGCAAAGTCATTAAAAATAGTCACTATTTAGCTGCAACACGAAAAATTCCAACATACTATACTAGAGATTAGTGCACCTGTATATGCACTTCCAGCATATTATGCTAGAACTCCAGCACACAAAAAGTTTCAGCATAATATACTGGAGATTGGAGCACCTGTGTATGAAATTCCAGCATATTATGTTGGACCAGTATATTATATTGGAACTCCAGTATATTATGATTGAGTTGGAACTCAATCATAATATACTGAAACTCTAGTATATTATGTTGGAAGTTCACATGTAAAAAATTCAAACTCCAACATTTTCCGGATTTTGAACAGTATTTTTTGTTCAAATTTATCTTTACATGAAAAGTAGCTAAATTTCGATTACTTTTGAAACGGTGATTTTTTTTAATTATCACTAGTAAATCTAGCTATTTTTGAATTTCACCCCGGAGTACTTGATATACATTTAAAATGGAACCATAAAACCACAGCGGTGCAATCAAATCGAACATCCTAAACATGCGTAAGAATATGGGAGCTAACAAGCGAACTACGAGGATAAGAAAGGTTAAAAATCGAACCAGAACTAGGTCATAACTCAACCAAACTGTCCACGCCTCTCGTGTATTGTCACAAGTTAAGGTGATTTTGCGTGCCATTTGTCACTGCCTAACTGATGGCAGCGACTGAAAATTTACTACTTCGCCCCTCTAAACAGCCCCCGAGATGGCTGTCTGAGAGAAATTGTTGGGAATTATTTTAGTCCAATGCCACTGATACGATTATTATATTAGAGCTGAGAAATCATGTGTCGCAAGACGAGCAACGTACAACAGCAAACAAAATCTTTTGCTATCACCAAACAGCAGTTCAAAGAAAAGAATATTGGTTGTCAAGTTCGGTCATAATGACCTTCCAAAGCTTCCAATTTTAACTGTCAGTTCGATATAAAATTTTAAATTAGATACAACACCTGATAATGAGAAGGATCCAAAGAATTGTTGCTATGATATTGCGCCTTGCAGTTGAGGGTCCAGTTAGAAGAGTCCTCCTAACACTGAAGTTATAATAATCCACTGTAACAGGTGCGCTTAATATCATGAGAATTGGAAGCAAAGACAAACTTCCCTAACCAGAGTCCAATTTCCCTCCTGTAGCCTTAAGCATCATATATTATAGAGACCAGAGAAGAAATACCTTTATTCCATTGTGCAATCTTTAACGGCAAGAGGTTCATACCATTGTGGACCGAATCCAGCAGCTTTTCGTGCTTGCTCATTAAAAGGAGGCTTCAATGGCCCTCTGAAATGTGTCCTCACAGTGGAGTGGAACCTTTGAATGACTTCATTGTCTACATCCACGGTGTCACTGTTTTCTTGTGACGAGAGGTCTCCTGGATTTGGATTTCTTGATCTCAAGCAAAGATACTTGAACCATTTTACTCCAGCAGCACAGTGAGTTATTTCTTCGGGATAAACCACATTCTCCAATAATTCAGCTGTCTGATTATCACCGCCATTGCGGAAACGGGATATTGTGGTTGGTATCACATCAAGTCCTCTTGCCTACATTCTCAAAAAATGCGAAGTCAGCGATCTGGTATGGAAAAGTGAAAACGATGCTACAAAATAGAATGATGATGAACTGCATAAAACAAGCCTTTGATCAATACCACTGTTGAGAAACTTGTTGATATATAAGATATATTGGAAGTCCACACTATTAATTTTCCTTGACTTTTAAGTTATGCTAATACTTCAATTTTGTCTAAGACTTGGGCATATCCATCACAGATGCCTAAAATATGTCTAACCGCATGAAATCACTTTATTATACCCTTGTTTTCATGTTAACCTGGAAACTAGTTAAGGATCACTAGTGTCAGCAATGAACGTTATATACTGAAGAAACGAATAACTGAGGTTAATAGTGATATCGCAATGCAAAATTGCAGCAGTCTGTTAATATTTCAGCTTGTAATGATCATGAATCTGATCTATTAGTGCCAGATTGACATAGCTTGCTGACCACTCAATTATTATCACGTAATAATTTATATGTTATGCATCGTAAAATTGAAGTGACAATAAATAGTTAAAAAAGATCATGAACGAAGGAAA
Source organism: Nicotiana tomentosiformis (assembly GCF_000390325.3). Lineage (NCBI taxonomy): Eukaryota > Viridiplantae > Streptophyta > Magnoliopsida > Solanales > Solanaceae > Nicotiana > Nicotiana tomentosiformis. Next base: position 122,673,769 of record NC_090816.1, on the reverse strand, counting down.
CTTGATTCTTCCTTTTATTCAAATTTTGGTTGTTTCATATGTAACTATCATATATAATATAACTACAAAGTTACAGTGAGCTCTTACATTATGAATGTTTCACATTTAAATGGATGAACTGCATAAAGCAAGGAATTTTCTGGAATGAACTCTTATCAGAGGGCTTATGAATTTTTTTTATCAAAATTATTGACAAAAGTAAGACATAAAAACTTGGTTCAGAACCCAGTGACTTCCAATGAACTCAATCATCGAGACTTCACAAAGAAAATGTCTTTTTGTTAATTCATTCATGAATATCCTGATTCCTTTTATCATGTGTAAGAGATGGAGATAAAACCTCATGAACGCAGTGTTCAATAGCCAAACGAGCCAATAGATCTTTGGAAGTAGCAATGGCTGAATCCCACAAGCCATCATGAGCGGGTAAAGCTCCATAGAAAGATCTGAGTTCCTTAAGCCGTGCAGCAAGTAGAGTAAAATGCCGCCCTTCATCTTGTGCAACTTTCACAAAATCAGTGAAAAATTCTCTTGGCATTGACTCTTGCTTGCCGAATCGAGCAATTATATCCTGTAGGACGACCAATGGCATATATAATCATACCGGGAAAGCTAATACAATAATTGATTTTGAGAAGTAACTGGTATTTAAAAATGCATATATCCAACAATGAATCATCAAACAGAGGTGTACCATCCACCATGCTAGGTCACAACAGCGCTAACAACCTTGTTTGATGTTTCACTATCCATGAGCAATCGTACGGTGAAGCAGGCCCATTTCCTTCAACTTAAGCTACATACATATATTTATAGAAACACACACACACACACACACACACTAAGTTTCAATCTGATTGTCACAAAGAAACTTGTGAGTGCAGTGGTAAACAGCTCACCAGTTGGACCCGCCTATCTTTGCCTACCTTTACAAGAATAACCCCACTCTTGTTCCCGTTTCTAGTGCAAAACAACCCATTCCACTTGAGAAATTATATCTAGTCTACCATTTTCTGAACCAAGTACTATATCCGTTACAATCAAGCATTTTACCATCATACCAAAAGCTACATCTGATAGCAAGAGCGCAACTCATTTCTTAACCAAGGCCTTCAAGCAATCCATGTACAATCAAGAGTACGACCGAGCCATTCCCGTCCAATCATTTGGGCCTTGCCATAGGCAGGATGTTGGCGTTACCCAACAATATCTAGAAATCTCAGCATTCATTAATTTGCTCTATTACTAATTTATCTTATCAGCAAAGACCCTACGAATGTCTTCACAAGCTAATAAAGACTAAATACTTGTTTTCCCAAAAAAACTCAAATATACTTGGGAATACATAACATAAGCGAAAAATAGAGGAAATCAAGAAATGAGGGTGCTTTTTATTACCCAAGACAAGTCAATAGCCCAGCTTTCAGTGTGAACAAGACTGTGTACAATGGCCTGTCTACTCTGCAAGCTTCCCGCTTTCCCAAGTTTTGGCATGAGACTTGGCGACACCAACTTCACCTATTCAGCATTATAAGCATTTCCCAGTAAATTTCACGTACAAATATAGCAAAACAAGCATTTGGATCTATTAGACATTTCATCGAACAGGTGGTAGACATAGGAAACAATAATTCGAGCAACACAAAAACCATTACATTTGTGAGACGGGCTGGGCGATCAGGAACAGGGAGTTCAACAGAATGATTATAAGGCTGAGAAATGAGGCCTTTTAGCCATCTATTGGCTACTTCATCGCCGATATGAGCCTTCTCGACTGGGTCAGCTGTGTTCAGAACTCGTAGTGCAGCTTCAACGAGAGTCTCTTCTGTGCTCATTACTCGTTATTCTTCTTGTTTGGTTTGTGATTGTAATATGAAGGGAAAAAATGTTGCAAATAGAAGAATTTTCTGACCTTTTGATTGGAAGTTAGGAACCGGTTGGAAATGGAAAAGCAAGAAAAAGTACAAAAATCATTGAATACCATTGACCAGGTCTCTATATTTAGTTTTATTTCAGGTTAATATTATAATACAAAATAACAATAAAAAAATAGAAAGAATATGATTTAAAGTAGACATTATAATGTTTTGTTCTGATAGTAATCACTCTCCACTTCCAATCAAGAGGTTGTGAGTTTGAGTCACCCCAAGAACAAGGTGGAGAATTTTTGGAGGGAAATTATACTGAGTTGTTGTTGTTATTGTTGTATACTATAACATACTAAAGACATATTCTCGGCCATTGCTATTGCATATACAATCTTTTCTTCCATTACACTTTATATATTGTTTAAAATTATATATTTTCCAAGATAACCTTTTTTTGTATACAATTTTAGGCATATTTCGTCTCTTTTATAACTTTCATTCAACATGATTTTAAATTTATTGAAAATGGATATTTGAACGTCTACACATGACATGATGAAACTATCTTAGATATCTTATCTCTTTCTATCCTTATGTGAGCTATTTATACTTTCTCAGACATGTAATTATTTTTATTTTATTGAATATTTGTATGACTGGATATTCATGTTAACATCTACAATTTTGTATACATTATGGCTACATCAAAAAAGAAGCTTGAAGAAAGAATTAGAAAAGATCAACAAACCTCAATCACTTTGAAAGAAAAAATTAAAGTGGCTAAATGACTAAGTGGAGGCCTTTTATTATAGAAGAATAAATATAATACGACGGTAATAGTAATTATATTTTAATTTTTAATTTTTAATGAAGGATAAAATTAAATAACACTCGATAATTGAAGAGTAAATTTAGATATTTTTATTATTTTCATTATTTTTTTAATATAAAATACTAAGAGAATAAATCCAGAGCACGAGTGACAATCAGTATATTTAATTTGTAATATACATATGAACTTTGATTTTTGAAAATTTTAAACAAAAATTATATAATTGAAACAAAACTGTTTGATGTCACTATTTTTATAGTTAGAAATATACAAAAAAAAAAAGGTAATTCAAAAAAATCTAATTAATAACACAACCTTTTTTTAAAATCTCGACATAAGACATTTTATTTGATTCTTTCATGTTAATAGTGTCATTCGTGAAACATAAGCAGTAGTAGAGTTTACAATTTCACTGCCTATTTCCGAGCTAGCTACTGAATCAGAGAGTAGTGAGTAGGGTTTTGTGCAGAGGTTTTGGAGATGGCGATGGCGAGTCACAGACCCGGCGAGTTAACTCATCATCGACTCCTCGATTTCGTTAAAACAGCGCTTATCAAAATCTTCGTCTCCCCTTATGCCACTGTATGTAATCTACTCTCTCACACTATTATAATTTATGCTTCTGCTCAATTCTTGAATTGTTACACATGTATGTATATAAATTTTGAAATTTCTGATTAAGAGCCCGTTTGGACATAAGAAATTTTTCCTTTTTTTCCAAAAAAATTTCACATTTTTTTTAATCAGCTTTTGTTCATAAAATTTCCAATTATTTTGTAAATTTTCGAAAATTTTAAAAACTACGAAAAGCTATTTTTCAAAATTTTTACTCAAATCACTCACAAAACTTCAAAAATTAACCCAAAATTATATTCATGTCCAAACAAACTCTAAATTTCAAATACCATTTTCACTTGAAAATTTTTTTCTACCTACTTTGGAATTTTACAATTCTAATGTCCAAACGCCCACTAAGTGTTCTTTTTTCAAACATATAATATGATATGTAGGTATGTGATATGTATTGTGGGAAAGTAGCTGATGTGGAGAAGTGGGATGAAGCTCAAATTGGTCACTACATCGGCATTGGTATGATCAGTATTACTCTTCTCTTGAATTCTTTTCTAAGATACATAATACACACACTTGCATAGTATATATACACACAAACAAACAAACACACAAACCAGCCTAAAGATACTATTAACATGGTGTGAAACTATTTGCCTTCCATCAAGCCCGACGCTTTTGGCAAAAGGCCTCACACCATTAAGAGTATCCCGACACCTTATATGTAGCTTCACTTTCTTTTCAGCTACCAATGTTGGACTTTGTTTGCACATCACATATATACGCATACATAAAATATTTTATTAGACACTCTTCCTTTTTCTTTGTTCCTAAAAGATTGACATACTTAAATATTTAGAGACTTTAATTTTAACATTTCCACTTTATCCTTAGTAAAAGGCTACTACACTAGTAGCATAAGATGTTTAAGAACAAGATTCTGAGCCTACGTTGGTATATATTTAGCTTATGTGTCAAAAGTCCCCAGTCAAACGCCTTCATTGAAAACTGAAACAGAAAGAGTAATACATTAACACACACTGTTCATATATAAAAAAATGAGCTTTGTGTTGAATAGATGTGGCAATGTCGGGAGTGAAAGAAGTGAAGGAAGCATGGGAGAGTCAGCGGAAGGCTTACACATCTGAGTTCATTGAGCTTGACCCTTGTATTGTGAGTCCAACAATTGTTTCTTTTTTTCTTTTTTGGGCATAATTTACTTGGTCTATGCTTATTTAATTTATGAATCAAGGATTGTGTTGGTTTTCCTTATGAGATTCTGTTTGGAAGGTGGGTTACTGTTTTGTATTTTACTTTCTTGATCAATTTCTGTTGTCTGTTTGAATGGCCAAGACTGTTGAAGTGATATCTAGCTCCAAGGGTGAATTGAATTTTATCTGAAAAGATTGAATCTTCATTCCCTCGTGCTTTACTTATATAGTTTGTATTTCAAGTAGTCCGTGTGCAAGTACCTTTTTAGTCTCTTGCCCTTCCTTCTGTTTCGCTGGACATTTTGTTTTTGTGCCTTAATTTTTTTTTTCTTTTCCCTACTTGTGTAGTTGTGTGATTGGTTGCTATTCAGCAACACAAAGCAGATTGTTGTTGAGTTTATGGTTTTATCCAATTAATATTGCTTTTATTGTGGGGTGTCATTTCCCCTTCATTTGTTCGAGATGGTTACTGAGTTCTCGGCCTATGAATTTTATTGTATGTTTCTGTATGTTAAAGTGCATGACTGGTCTATTTGACATTTAATTGCATGACAGTACATTTTCTGTGCAGGAAGATATAGACTCCTATTGGAAGGACAAGGAAAAGCAGGCCGATATTGTTTTCTGCATGCACAATTTACAGGTTAGCTGCTCTTGTACTAGTGTCTTGTTTATGTACACTTCTAGCACCTGTCAGTAGCATTAAATTTAATCTGATATTTACTTGCAGTTGTGCTTTAATAGTGAAGAGAAAGCAAGGAGGCTATTGCATAATGTATCATCTTTGCTTAAACCTGGGGGTTACTTTCTTGGTATTACTCCTGACTCATCTACTATATGGTATGAAACTAAAAACTGCATGGTTGACTTACGTTGTTGTAATCTTTTTTCTTTTCATCTTGCTGAAGTGGGGAGTCTTCTTAATGCTTTAAACTAGCTTATGTTATTTTGTCTCAAGTTTCCGCCTAGTCTTATTTGGTTCTTTGCACTCCATGTGACCTTGTGGTTGCTGTAGAGGACAATACCAGAAGAATGTTGAAGCATACTATAGTAGGAACCCATAGGACTTCCAAATTTAACCGTTTCAGATGTAAAATTAGCATTGCTGTACTCTCATATTTCTTGAAGAGATGAATGGAGAATAACAGAATTTCTAATTGTCCGCACATTATAGTAGGTCATGATTCTTATTGTGATAATTCACATTATTCAACAAATTGAGAAAGGAAAAAAGTTAGATCCTTGTTTATGGGGTATAATCAATATGTCGACTTCATTCAGTATGTTGGATTATAAATTCCTCTTTCTTCTGTAATGACTCCTTGATTCTGTAGATTCACATTATTTGGTGTTCGTTTACGGATATGTATAGTGCAGTTTTGTCCCACATTGGAAGAGCAGTAATATCTCCTTGTAGTGTATAGCTATAAATAGGGACCTTTTGTATTGTATTTATCATCCAATATGAATAACATATTTTTTCCCGTGCTTTCTCACATGGTATCAGAGCATTAGTGAGAAACCCGTCGTTGTGCATCATTCCAGCAACTTCCGGGAAGAAAGACCTCTTCGCCGTCCAATTTTCCGGCGACTTAGAAGGTTGTCCGTAAGCAAATCACTTTCTGTTGGTGTTGTGCAAAAACTAACACCACCACAAGACTCCTCAGGCTCCGGCGATCAAACCCCAGTCAACCCCACCGGAAAAAAACACGTCCACGCGCCCTCACGCGCCTGGAAAAGAAATTTTTTCGGCGAGATCTGAACAGTAGGATCGCCTGGTAATTCCGATCCTACCCTCAGTGGTTTTGTTTCATTCCGACCACTTTGAGTTTTTCCGTCAGCTACAGTAGATTCCGACGAGCTACAATGTTTCCATCGTGAATAGTGTTTCCAGTGCAGAACAATGTTTTGTTTTCCTGCTGTAAACAGTGTTTTTCAAGCTATTTCTTCAGTTTTCTCACATGAGTTACTTATTTTCACTATTTCAAATTAACCCTACTACTACAAATTGTAGCGACATGGGAACCAATACTTTGAATAGTCGGATGGTTTCTTTAGCATATTATATTGAGTTCCTTCAGTACAAAGCATGTAGGTAGACATCTTCTGAGATAGCTTCTGTTGTTCAAACAGGTAATAGTGTGACTTGTTTCTCCCAATCTTCATCCTCTGAGTTTTGGGTCATTGATTCAGGTGCATCGTATCATATTTATGGTAACAAATCTCTTTTCACTACTATTTCGTATTCTCAATCTCTTCCAAAAGTCACAATGGCCAATGGGTCTCAAACCATGGCAACTGCAATAGGTCAAGCAAGCCCACTTCCTTCCTTACCTTTAGATTCAGTCATTTATATTCCCAATAGTCCTTTTAATCTCATAGTCGTTAGTCGCTTAGCCAAATCACTTAAATGCGCTGTTTTATTTCTTGATGACCATATTTTTATACAGGAACGCAGTACAGGGCGGATCATTGGTACCGGGCGTGAATCAAACGGACTTTATTACCTTATCCTTGCTAAATCACATGGACTCACATCTTGTCTTCCTTCTACAACTTGTCCTGTTACTGATTCACCATATTTATTACATAAACGGTTGGGACATCCCATTTTGTCAAAACTTCAGAAAATGGTATCTGGTTTATCTCACTTGTCAGCTCTAGAGTGTGAGTCATGTCAGCTCGGTAAGCATACTCGCTCCCATTTCCCTCGGTGTCTTGATAATCGAGTAGAGTCACCATTTACTTTAGTCCATTCAAATGTTTGGGGTCCTAGTTGGGTCAGTTCCACCTTGGGTTTCCGCTACTTTGTCAGTTTCATTGATGATTATTCCAGGTGCACTTGGATATTTTTGATAAAAAATCGATCTGAGTTGTTTTCTATTTTTCAGACCTTTCACGCTGAAATTCAAAATCAATTTGGGGTTTCTATTCGCACGTTTCGTAGTGATAATGCCTGAGAGTATTTGTCTTCCCCATTTCAGCAGTTTATGAAATCTCATGGGATTATTCATCAAACATCGTGTCCGTAGACATCTCAACAAAATGGGGTAGCTGAAAGAAAAAATAGACATCTTATTGAAACTGCTCGTACCCTACTCATACAATCTCATGCTCCGTTGCCTTTTTGGGGTGATGTAGTTCTTACATCTTGCTATCTTATTGATCGTATGCCATCTTCAGCTATCCCAAACCAAGTTCCATTCTCTGTCATGTTTCCCCACTTACCTTTGTTCTCTTTTCCACCCTGTATCTTTGGAAGCACTTGTTTTGTCCATAACCTTACTCCAGGAACAGATAAGTTAGCTCCTTGTGCTCTTAAGTGCGTATTTTTGGGCTTTTCGAGAACACAAAAGGGGTATCGATGCTACTCTCCTGACCTCCGGCGGTACCTTATGTCCGCTGATGTTACCTTCTTTGAAACCCTATCATATTTCACAGGTTCAGGTCATCACTTAGATATTTCTGAGGTACTACCAGTTTCATCTTTTTGGAGATTCAGTCACTCCAACTCCACCACCTACAACTCCAGTTGTAGCTCCACCACCTATAGCTCCAGTTCCTCCACATAATCCAGTTCAACCTTCTGCAGCTCCACCACTCTTGACTTATCATCGTCATCCACATTCAGCATCAGGCCCAGGTGATTCACGCCCCGCATCAGATTCTGCACCTACTGCGAACTTGTCTCCTCTTAGTCAACCAATTGCACTTCGCAAAGGTGTACAATCCACACTTAATCCTAATCCCCACTATGTCGGTTTAAGTTATCATCGCCTGTCGTCACCTCATTATGCTTTTATATCTTCTTTGTCCACTGTTTCTATCCCTACGTCTACAGGTGAGACACTATCTCATCCAGGATGGCGACATGCTATGATTGACGAGATGTCTGCTTTATATGCGAGTGGCACTTGGAGCTTGTTCCTCTTCCTGCAGGTAAGTCTACTGTTGGTTGTCGTTGGGTTTATGCAGTCAAAGTCGGCCCGGATGGCCAGGTTGATCGGCTTAAGGTTCGTCTTGTTGCAAAAGGATATACTCAGATTTTTAGGCTTGATTATAGTGATCCTTTCTTTCCCGTGGCTAAAGTAGCATTTGTTCGTCTCTTTTTGTCCATGGTTGTTGTACGTCATTGGCCTCTTTATCAGTTAGACATTAAGAATGTTTTTCTCCACGGTGATCTTGAGGAAGAAGTTTATATAGAGCAACCACCTGGTTTTGTTGCTCAGGGGGAGTTTAATGGTTGTGTGTGCATATTGCGCAGGTCACTATATGGTTTGAAACAGTCCCCTCGAGCTTGGTTTGGTAAGCTCAGCACAATTATTCAGGAGTTCGGCATGACTCGTAGTGAGGCTGATCACTCTGTGTTTTATCGGCATTCTGCTCCTAATCTGTATATTTATCTAGTGGTTTATGTTGATGATATTGTTATTACTAACAATGATCAGGATGGTATTACTAATCTGAAGCAACATCTCTTTCAGCACTTCCAGACTAAAGATCTGGGCAGATTGAAGTATTTTCTAGGTATTGAGGTCGCTCAGTCTAGCTCATGTATTGTTATTTCACAGCGGAAGTATGCCTTAGACATTCTTGAGGATACTGGAATGATGGGTTGCAGACCTATTGACTCTCTTATGGATCCGAATGCTAAGCTTCTGCCTGGACAACGGGAGCCTCTTAGAGACCCTACGAGATATAAGAGGTTGGTTGGCAAATTGAATTACTTCACAGTGACTAGACCTGACATTTCTTTTCCGGTGAGTGTTGTAAGTCAGTTTATGGATTCTCCCTGTGATAGTCACTGGGATGCAGTTGTTCGCATTTTTCGGTATATAAAGTCAGCTCCAGGCAAAGGATTACTATTCGAAGATCGAGGCCACAAGCAGATTGTTGGGTACACAGATGTTGATTGGGCAGGATCACCTTTTGATAGACGTTCTACGTCTGGATATTGTGTTCTAGTAGGAGGTAACTTCGTCTCGTGGAAGAGCAAGAAACAGAATATAGTTGCTCGATCTAGCGTCGAAGCCGAATATCGGGCCATGGCTATGGCGACGTGTGAGTTAGTTTGGGTCAAGCAGTTGCTCAAGGAGTTAAAGTTCGGAGAAATCAACAAGATGGAACTAGTGTGTGATAATCAAGCTGCTCTTCATATTGCGTCAAATCCGGTGTTTCGTTAGAGGACTAAACACATTGAGATCGACTGTCACTTTGTCACTTTCAGGAGATATTGCTACAAAGTTTGTTAAGTCGAATGATCAACTAGCAGATATTTTCACTAAGTCTTTTACTGGTTCTCGTATTAGCTACATGTGTAACAAGCTCGGTACATATGATGTGTATGCACCGGCTTGAGGGGGAGTGTTAGTTTACAGATATGTATAATGTAGTCTTGTCCCACATTGGAAGAGGAGTAATATCTCCTTGTAGTGTATAACTATAAATAGGGACCTCTTGTATTTTATTTATCATCCAATATCAATAACATATTTTCTCCCGTGCTTTCTCACAGGATCTACTGGATAAAGCATTTCATATAAGTTATAGGCGTACACAAGAATCTATAGTTGTTTATTTCTTGTTCTTTCTTTTGTCCATTTTCTTGTCTTTTATTTTTTAAAGAATGTTTATGGCCCATGTATATGCTGATTTCTTGATCAGGGTGCCTTTTTTGCCCCTTTTATAAGACATTGATATCCATTTATTTTCAGTAATATAATTATATAACATTAAGATACTTATGTGAGATAGTCTAGTAGGCTAGGGACCTTTCTTGGGTTCAAGGCCTTGTTGGGACTTATTGATGCTGGTTCCCTCGTGCTATTTTTTGTTTACTCTTGTTTGGTTGTTTGCACTTCATTTGACCATCTAGTTGTTGTAGGGCAAAATACCAGAAGAATGTTGAAGCATACCATAATAGGAGCGGGGCGATGAAACCAAACATTGTACCTAATTGCATTCGATCAGAAAATTACATGATTACCTTTGAGGTTGAGGAAGAGAAGTATGTAAGCCGCTTAGCATTCAGTGATGTTTAATCTTACTGTGTACCGCTTTTGAGGCAATTGATTATGTCCCCTTGTGAATTGGATTTCAGGTTTTCCTTCTTTGGTAAGAAGTACCAATTGAAGTTTGCAAGTGACATCTCTGCTGAAACCCATTGCTTGGTTCATTTCCCAAGCCTGCTCAGGTTCATGCCTTTCAACATCCTCTATCAAATTTCTTTGATCAAATGTTCATCCATTTGAAATCATTCTTTTTCGGTCATGGGAATAACCAAACGTGTTTTCTCTCTTTTTCTTCTCTTGATATGAATCTGGTTATTCTATTCCAAAGTTCTACAAACATTATAGGCTATATGTCTGTTTCTTTGGTTTGTTTGGTTCATTTTTTTGAGCTTCAGATGTCAACAATTTTATCTTGTGCTTCCAAGATGGGAAGAAATATGTTAGTTTTTCTTATTTTCTTATCCTTCCAATAGTGATAAATCCTGTAATTAACATATTCCTCAGGTTGGCCAGAGAGGCCGGTCTTGAGAACACAGAGATTCAGAACTTGACAGATTTTTATGATGATAACAGGTAATAGATTGTAACCTACAACTTCACCATCATGCCTCTTTCATTTACTTGTTTACCATCTTAATCTATTATGAAATTTACCGAAATATTTAGCACGTAATTGACGAAGCACATAATCCGTTAATTTATAGTAAAATGATGAAGTTAACAGTTAACGAGCACTTCTGTATTCTATGTCTTTTAAAGCTAAACTTTTAAATCTTATAGTTTATTGGGTAGGGAAAGTATGTACTTCATAGCAACACTCTTTATGTCAAAAAGTAGTTTATACATGCCTCGAGTACTCACAGAGCACTCAGGTGGATTTAATACTGTCTGGCCAACTTGTGTACATCAGAGCAACTCTCTTCGTGTTATGAAATGTTTTGTACTTGTCTCACCAAGTATACCATAGTATTTCCTAGTAAGTGCGAAAGAAAATGGTTACCCATCACTTCAACCTTTTTCCATCGTTTTGTCGTGGAGGACGAGTATTAGGATTGAAGGTTGACAGATTAGTCGCGAGTCTCTCCTAGGCTTGTCAGGAAAACTAGTCCTATTGTTGTATTTTCTATATAGCATTTCCTTTACAGTGTTTGGCATCACCCTTGGTGCTTGAATTTGTTTTAGCATGACAAAGTTTTTATTTGTTTCAAAGGGAATAACTGATAATGTGATAAAGATGCTTCTATTTAGCCTTTTCAATCCCGTTTTCTTCGATTATGAGAAGTGTCTGTTTATATAGACCATTGTTTTCAAGCGTCTTTAGGCTCCATCCATAAAGTTCTTCTCTTGTAAATACGATCTGATAAATTACTTCTATCAGAGCGGCTGATTCTTCCTTCATTTTACTCCCGTTCATAGAGCACAAGTTCTTGGGATACTACAAGATGCAGGCCATAGCTTTATTGATCCCAGGGGAAGACTTCTTCCCAGATCATATGATGTTTTAGGTAATCAGTCTATTCACTGCATTGACCATTTACTAAAAACTAGTCATATTCCTACATTTTTCACTCATATACCATCCTTGTGGTATTTTCTTATGCAGGTCTGTTCACCACATTCATATTTCAAAAGCCTGATCCAGATATTGCACCTCCACTTACGACTCCCTTTTTGCCTGTCGGAAGCCACAATCCTGATGAGGTAAGTTACCTTTAACTTCAGGATAAACAACAGCTAATTCCCGGTCCCAAACAAGTTGGGGTGAGCTATATGAATACTCATTCCTCCATTTAAGCTCAACTCATGTAATCATCATATCAAATAAAATAAAAGTGAAAAACAAGTTTTAACTATAAATATATAGATACTAGTAATAACAATAATAATATTAGTTCTCTAACAAGTCTAAAGCCTATTCCCAATTAGTAGATATCAGCTATATGGATCTATGTCTTCCATTGTATCCTATCTTTTGCTAAGTCTGCATTGATTCCAAGGATTTGTAAGTTTTTTTAGAGTCTACCTTAGGATAGGACTAAAATTTCTGTCCACCTTTAAAGCCTTTGTTCAACTTCATAAGGTCTTCAAACTGTGTTTAAAAGGCATAATTGTTTTTGGAAGTGAACGATCCCATTGAGTTATTGTTTGACTCTTTAGATTAGCAGCATCTCGGTTAAATATTGCCATTGTTGCAATGTTATTCCTAGTGGTTTATTGGCAGAGAACATCTCTGTCTTTTGCTGTTTAATATTGCCATTGTTGCAATGGTATTCCTAGTGATCTAGTGGTTAACTAAAATCTCCTCATGTTTCAGATGGATTGGCAAGTCATTGGGTGGAATGAAGAGGAGAAGAGTGGACTGACTGATCCATCTATAGGGTTGGGCAAGATAACTGAACAAAAAGGGATTTTAGGTCCTGGTCCGCCCGAATTACGATTCCCTGAAGCTATTTGATGTGATTGGTGTAGACATTGGATAGCAGTTGGAAGGACCGTGTCGGTTTCAGTCATTTCATCTCGTTCGACCAGGGATAGATATTTTGGTTTGTTGATCGGCAAGATGTGTATCATTATATCATTTTGTTGTACCATGGATAAGACATTTTGGTTAGTGATTGGCCTGATGTATATAGACCCCTTTCGGGAACTAGATAGTTTCGATGTAATTAACAATTGAAGATTCATCTTCACTGGCTTGACAAAAATTGAACCGCTCCCTACTTCCTATGTGGACAAATATGCTACAGGCCTTAAATACATAGATGTTATGCAATCATGTATTCACAGATTACAAGTGATTTCGAGGTTGCAGTTTTTGACTGATGAAATATTTCTCAAATTTGTTGATAATTTGAGCATTTGAAATTTTGAATTGGGACTTAATTCTGGATGAGTAAACAGACACACACACACACAATTTTGTTTAAATTCTGTATGTCGGAATGCAGATTTTTCACCCCTTTATTCGGTTTACAAGTTAATTGAGTTTTTCATTTCTCAAAAACATTGATTCTCATGAATGGAGTCTCTTCTCATTTATTTTGTGACAAATGTGTAAAAGATAACTATAACAAGTTTAACAAATAGCACTGCGATTGACGTAAAAAGAGAAAAATATTGACAAAATTAGAAGTCAGGTGCCTTATCCATTAGGTCGCGAGCGCTTTCCCAGAGCTGGACTTAAATTTCTGTTCGAATTTATGTATTGAGTCCGTACGGAATTCAAGAAAAAATGAATGTTTGTAAAAATTTATGGTCTAAAATATGCAATAACATTTGTGTGAGTATAAGATTTTAAAATTAATGGCTTTAGATATACAATAATATTTGTGTGATTATACAAATTCCCAATAAAGGTAATTATAGTTAGCTAGTTCCAATTTTAGAAGTGCGTCGGTCTTTTTTGGAACACGTAAGAAAGAAAATGTGTCACATACAAAAAGAGCAAATTTAGTTTTTAGAGAGTTCTGACACCTCTCAACTTATTGTAGAACTAGTTTGTCTATATCATTTTCGGAAACAAAAATGATGTCTATATCTATACCTTAGTATCGTATAAAAGTTTACACGGAAACAGCGCTATGATATGTGATACTATATTGGATAATAGAGATAATTTTGTTTTCCTATTACACTATGCATGTTTCCATCTTTACAGTCATTATTTCTTAATCATTTAAAAGTTTCTCAAGGAATTTATTTAATTACAAGATTAAGCATGTGGCATTTTTCTTAAACAGGGGTTTAGCATATGACATATAACATGCAAAATAACAATTCATAAAGTAAATATAACCAGAACTTTAAGGTTATTTATAAGGTTCATCTAGTCTAGAATAAGATGTTGTACTGCCTATTTCATCATTTTTTGTCAAATCAAATCTTGTTCTATTTTAAATAGCTCTTCCTTTTAAAAGAAAATACTGTAAAAAATTAGAGCACTCTTCCTATTTGTAATGTACGATTTCCTTCAAGCCTTTTTTTTTTTTGTGGGGTAAAAGTATTGTAGTAGTATCTTTTTAAAACTCCATAACATTAATTTGAATTTAGCCAACCGACCCTTCTCCTCAATCATACTTATTCACCGTGCAAAACAAGTAAATAAACACACACACACAAAGGGTAAGAAACTAAAAGCCCGTTTGGACATAACAAGTTTTTCACTTTTTTTTGAAATTTTTCACCTTTTTCTCCGAAAGGGCCATAAAATTTTGAATTTTCACTCGAAGATGAATTTTGAAATTTTTCGAAATTTTGAAAAACTCCAAAAAGCTATTTTTCAAAATTTTCACTTAGATCACTCGCAAAAATTCAAAAACAACCCAAAATTATATTCATGTCCAAACACAACTCTAATTTTCAAATACCATTTTCACTTAGAAAAAAAATTCACTTTTTAATGAAATTTTACAATTCTTGTGTCCAAACACCCACTAAATTTCCTAAACTAAACTTTCATATCTTAACTTCCCCCTAATTTAACTCTTATTATCCAAAAACAAAACCCTAAGTCGGTTATATATTGTGTAGCCACCAAGTAAACCATCACTATATACATAATACTCCAAAACAAATTTCAAACGAAAATAGTTCACTTCATCGTGCATGGCCTTAAATATCACTTCATCATAATCACCTTAATAATTCCTCCTTCAACCTTAGTATCAATCACCTCAACCTTAGTATCAATAATGGCTCCTCCAATAACAAAAACGACGCCTCAGTACCAAACAAATTGGGATTGCGCCTGCGCATACCAAACAGCAGGGGCGGAGCTAGCCTTCTACTTACGGGTTCGGCCAAACCCAGTAACTTTTGTGCAGACTCTGTATTTGTCTTGAAAAATTCATGAAATATGTATAAATTATTATTATAAAACCCGGTAACTTAAAAAAACTAGAATTCCGAACCCATAAGCTTCAAATCCTGGCTCCGCCTCTGCCAAACAGGTTGGAAATGCTCGTGTGCATGGGAATGCGCACGCGAATGCCAAACAAGCGCATGTGAATCCTCACCACAGCCAAAAACAATATTATTTCCTCCAATAGGTTTCACAGAGAATTGTTCAGCAACTTTTCTATCTACTGGAAACCCATGTTTAGATTTCTTCTTCCACATTGTCCCTAACACCCCACCTCAAGAATTATTGGAAAGATTGGAACTATCTTGGAAACGTGATGCTTTGACAACCCTTAAGCTTATTTGCAAGTTAAGGGGTGTTAGAGGCACTGGAAAATCAGACAAAGAAGGATTTTATACTGCTTCTTTATGGCTTCACAATTACCATCCTAAAACCCTAGCATGCAATATTAAAGCCATTGCCGATTTCGGGTATTTTAAGGATGTGTTGGAGATTTTGTATAGAATTCTTGAGGGTCATTAAGTTAGAAAGAATGAAAAAGCAGAGTGGATGGAAAAGAAAAGAAATGGTTTTTTGGAGGGTTTAAAGGAGAAAAAAGATAGGGTTCCTAAGGGAAAGACCCAAAAAATCCGACTTAAAAAGACTATGGCTAAGGCAAAGAAATTATTGGACAGATACACACAAGATTCTGATTTTGAATTCTTGTATGATAAAGTCTGTGGTGTCTTTGCTGATGCTTTGAGGGAAGACATGGAGTTGTATAATGAGGAGAAGCTTTATGAGCATAGCCTTGCGGCTAAGTGGTGTCCATCTCTTGATTCATCATATGATAAGTCATTGCTCGTGTGAAAGTGTTGGAAGAAAATTATTCCCTCGCGATGACTACATTGAATACCAAGATCTGGAAGACGCGCATTAATGCTTATCGAGTGAGGGATAGATTGAGGAAAGAAGTACTCGTGCCACTCCACAAGGCGTTGGAGATTCCAGAGGTTTATATTTGCGCGAATAAGTGGGAAGAGCTTCCTTATAAACGCGTACCCTCTGTGGCCATGAAATTGTACAAGAATTTGTTCTATCAAGAACGATTTCAGCAGTATCTTGAAGATGTGAAGAGTGGGAAAACAACAATAGCTGCTGGTGCTCTGCTTCCACATGAGATAATTTCCTCGTTGAAAGATTCCACGGGGCTGGAAGTTGCAGAGCTTCAATGGAAAAGAATGGTTGATGACTTGGCAAAGAAGGGCAAATTAACAAATTGTATGGCAATTTGTGATGTCTCAGGAAGCATGAATGGAACCCCAATGGAGGTTTGTGTGGCTTTGGGGCTACTTATTTCTGAACTTAGTGAAGAACCTTGGAAAGGAAAAGTAATTACATTTAGTAGAAATCCAGAATTACAGAAGGTGAAAGGGAAAAATTTGTCAGAGTAGACTGGTTTAATTAGGAGAATGGACTGGGGTGATAATACAGATTTTCAGAAAGTGTTTAAACCCCTTACTGCTGACACAACATACAGATTAGAAAAAAATGAGCTTTTTTAAAGAGTAAATCGCCTTAAACCAATAATATTCTTACATTGCAAATTGGTTAACATTACTTACAGTTGATTAGTTCTGTTACAGGAGCAATTATTATAGCCACAGCTGAACCTGGTTTTATAGCTCGAGTAGACAATTTTCATGCATTCTGTTAAGCTAAGAATGTCAGCCAATTGAAACATACAAAGATGTACAAACCTAATTCTCAAGCTCAATAATCTTCACCACAGATGAGTCACCAACTTTCTGGAAAACAACAACTCGGTCATGCGGCTTTATAACACCTGCTGTTTTCCCATGGTCCAGTGCAACCTTCAATACTGACTCATCGGTTGCATTTGTGGACTCGGCCTGAAGAAGGAAAGGACAAAGTCAATATTCTGGCCACAGCATACCGAATATTCCAACAAGAAGAAAGGGGGTTACAATAACTATGAAGTTAAGAAGGTCAGAAGGAAGATTATGCACTTCTCAAAGTTCTTTCACTCTTGTGAACTTTTCCCTTTCTTGATTAATTATAAGTTGACTATATATTACACTTTTTATCTTGTATGCTTATCAACTTCTTTATACATTATCTTTCCTCCTGTTATACTTCTTCTCAGCATGAGTAAACTTTCATTCACCTTTTTTCCTTTCTTTTATTCTTTTACTATTTTTAGCCTTTTAATTGACCGCTCTGGTAGCTTCACCCTTATATCCGGTGACTGATCTATTCATACTATGCTTTTCCCTACGAACCGTTCGGATGGCACCACTTTTTTCTAGCCTTTTTCAATCAATATTCAAGTCATTGTTCCGTCAGTCAAGTGTTTGTTAGAGCGTGAAATGATAATTCCAATTACACACTGTACATCATCTCTGATAACTACAACTGTCTCACGTATTCCACAGTTCTCAAATGAAATCCATGCAGACTTAGCAAAATACAAAACACAATGGAAGAGAAAGATCCATGTGGGCAATATATACTACCTAGCTGAGATTAAGTCTTACCAATGTTGTTGCATATACATTAGGTGTAATGTTTGTTACGAGTCTTTTTAATCTTGTTAAAGATTTGTATATCAATAAAAAATGTAGAGAATTTCAAGTGTTAAAGAACCTAAATTATTCTATATTGGAATGAAACGGATCAACATGGAGCGAAATATATAGTAAGGATTCATAGCAGATCCCAACTAGCTTGAATGATGTGTAGTTGTCGTTGTATTCTCTTACCTTTAATATTTTGCTCACAAGCTCACATAATAATACAGAAAAACTAAAACATGATGAGGCCAAGTGACATTGTTAATCACACACTTCACAATTTCATGTTGGTTAACGTCATCTTTTAATCAGAATACAGACCTGCAGTAGATGTAGAAACAAATCACTTCTTTAGGGAGGAACAAAAGAAAAAAATCATACTGGATGTCTTGGATCTGCAAGGATGGGGAAAAGCCCTCTGACAATAAGAGACTGCCTAGCCTGTCATTTAAGTCATCAATGAAATAGCCAAACAAAATCAGTTTCATTTTCTATTTGCCACTGATAACATCATCAATAATAATATGAACTAAAGAATGAAAAAAGAAAAATAAAGCAACAGAAGAAGTATTGGCATTGCTAGAAACCTTTTCTTACACTAAGTGTCAGTCTGTGTGATTAAGAAATAGAAGAGAAAAGTTTGCGGTCTAGCAGGATTCTGATACTTGCTTCACATCAGAATTAGTAGGTATCTGTTTGAAACTGAGTTTTTGCAAAAGAACAAAAAGGTTTTGCAAACACTGAGTTTCAATTTTTTCAAGCAAACACCACCTTAGCATATGACACATTCATAGGAGGTGGAATGAATCAGATCCATCCTAATATGGATGTTATCATTGAACCATCTAGGAGAAGAATAACATATCATCGATGAGTGAAAGCAGATGCACAATATTTTGTTAGTTACAAATCCATATAGCGGGAGCTTGACTTGTTATATACATAGGTATAAGATGCACCTTAATTAACTTCAATTTGGTTGGGTAACATGATGAGAAACTATTAGCATACATATAAGTTGAAAAATACCTAAAAAAGAAAGTCCTTTACGAAACATTGATTACCTGAAATGCACCACTGAATGTCCACCGAAGCTGGTTCGTCTTGAGACGAGGGATGACAACAGACAATACTGGCATCGGTGGCCTATACTTAGCTATCAATCTGCATCATCAGTAAAAGGTTATAAATTAAATTTCTTGCACCATACAAAGTGGCATGCTTTTGCTGGCTTGTGGTTAAAGAGGCTGCTCTAACACATGACAGTCTGATGAAGAGAGGAGTACAATTGTGTTCTAAATGTCTTTTGTGTGGGAGTGAGATGGAAACAAATAGTCATCTGTTTATCTATTGCAGAGTTACCAGTACTCTGTGGCAACTCTTATGAGTATGAAAGGACTCAGATGGACAATGCCTAGGAAAACTGCCGAGTTGTTAGCATGTTGATCCAGACAACTTTGTGAGACAGAAAAGATGGTGGAGAATTATCCCAGCATGCATCTGGTGGACAGTATGGAGGGAAAGAAATTCAAGGTGTTTTGAAGATGTAGCTATCTCTGAACATAAGATCAAGATGAAATTGTATACTTTTTTTTCAATATTGGTGTAAAGAAGCCCTAGTAGAAGATGTAGATCATTTACGTACAGTACTAGGTTTTTGCTTTTCGGGTTTCCTGTATTTTGTTCCTCTTAGCACAGTCTTTGTGCTAAGGTTTACTCCTTTGAAAATTTATATAAAATCCGTTACCTTTTCAAAAAAAACTGCGATGGCATTCTCTGGTGAGAAGGCCTGGTAGAGATGTCTTTGACAGGAAAAACACAATTTGCATCAAAGCATAGCAAATATGATGATCGGAGAGAGAGAGAGAGAGAGAGGAGAGGAGAGACCTCGCAGCTCTCCCTGAAGAAGTGAAGCAGATAATAACAGACGCCTTGACCTTGATGGCAGCACGTACCTGAATCAAACAAAAGCAGTGCAGACAGTATTCATGTCAATACCAGTGTCTTAAAATCTATGGCACTCTTTACCTCCACCCTAACGAAAAAACTTAACATGAGCAGCAGAAACAACATACCGCAGAGGAAGCAATAGATTCCAAGTGAGACATTGGTTCTCCGACATACTTAACAGCCCTCTTAAAATAGACATCTTGATTATAAACCTTTTCTGCCTGGAAAAAGGAACTAACATGAGCAGCAAAATTTACAAGAAAATCTCAGAATTATCATCTGACTACATTGGAATCAACAAGACACCGCCTTTGGAGGGCACAGAGTGCATTTTAAGGCAAACATGAAATGAAAAGATAAGATTATGCCGCAATGTCAGCCCTAACACCGATTGGTTATGTGGATTTGTTCCTCTCCTGTGCCATTTTGGCTAAATACAAACTCGACTAGAAAAACGTACTGGCTTAACCAGCAAACCATTAACCAGACTCACAACCTATAGTTAGTTCATTTATCCCCTCCCCTACAAAATGTGGTAGAAATACACTCGAACCATGGTTCCGAGTTTGGAAATTGAGCTTCTTTCAGTATTTCTCTTCTTTGGAAAGTGAAATTCACCACTGAAGAGGTCCTTAAAAGACAATTAGATGGTGAATATATGTCCTGTTAAATACATTTCCTAATTCATAATTTCTTCCATAGCTGCACGCCTAATTCACATCATGACAGCAACTGATCCGAACACTTGCACTGGCCACTGAGTAAGGGCTATTTAAGATTACTTACTGGTTATATGGCCCATGTTTATGCTGGAAAAATAGATGTGCATGTGAACCTATCCATGTAACTTTGATGTTAAAGTCTTTCCCGCTAATGAACTGAAATCCTATCAAACATCTGGAACTTTCGCTGTACGTGATCAAAGTGATTTTGGCGCACTCAATATCACTTTACGGGGATATGCTTTAGAATATTAATCCAACCCTCAGAAGGAATATAACTTTAACCATTCCACCATGAATAAAGAATAAACATTGAATTCAACATAATCGTGTTTGCTGTGAGGTAAGACCAAGATCAAGTCAACATAGCTTTTACTTTTTAAGGCATCAATACAGCCGAAAAGATACAGTAGTCTATTAACTGCTATTTCTGATATTAGATGTACTTTGTACTCCATAAATATTACTTGTTAAGTCTTACCAAAAATGTGAGATCAAGTCAGAAGATTTCAGTAGAAATTGTACTCCGAAGGTCGATGTCCATTGACAATTAAAATATTCACAATGGTAGCATAAGCCATGAGTAGAACACCAACGAGGTAAAACTTACCTCTGCACAAATTTTACCAACAATGGAGATAGTCTCAACAGGGTATAGGCCTCTCAGGGTCTCTGCACCTAGAAGAATTGCATCACTACCTGGGATGAAAAACATTATGTAAGAAGCATCTCACATACGAGGTCAAAAAGGCATGTTTATACCTATCACAAGTATTTAGTATATATCCAATGTTGTTCACATAGGAATCTAGCATATCAAATTAATGTGATAATAGACTTGTCAAAGACAGAAGCTACCATCCAATACCGCGTTGGCAACATCTGTTGCCTCAGCACGAGTGGGTCGCAAGTTATCAGTCATACTGTCCACAACACGAGTGACCACAGCAGGCTTCCCAGCCATATTGCACTTGTGCACAGCTGCTTTTTGAAATAGGAACACCTGGTAATTAATAGAATCTGGTTAGAAGAAAGGACTCCATACTATGATAACTGCAAAAGTGTCACACTCAGTGGAAAGGGCAGGATCAGACAATCTAATGAAACAAAAAAAAATGCAACACTAGACCCATCAGGCACTATTCAATTGCACGTAATTATTCAAACATATCGTGAGCCCACGTATTGTTCTGCAAAGGACTTTCTTTTTATGTGCCATTGCCTTTGCTTCTTATGTGCATTGCCCAATCTCTACTGTATCTTAAAAAATAGTAGCAAATCAGTGCTCGACCTTTATATACATAAAATGTTTTATGAGACTCACCTTTACTCTTCTTGATATTAACTTTTCCAAATTCTATTCCCGATAAGAACTCCATATCATTCATTCAAGCTAGTATTTGGTTACAGAAAATTTGTGATAATGAGCTAATTTCCATGAATTAAAGTCCAGCTCCATCAGCTGAGAATTTGAATTCCAGCTTGTTATTAGGTGCAACAACTGTTCCTTATTGTAATAAAGGAGAAGAAAGCACAAATTGACAATGATGTTTTGGCTTGGCTTTGTTAGATGTCATTCTCTGATGTAACTACAAGTTGAACCTCTCCCCCACTCCATATATAGTGAATGTCACTGAAAATATCAACTATAACAACTATCAAGAAGCAAGAGTGACCTCCTCGAGAATTCTGCAAGTGGAAAGATGAAAGGTATCTGGGAATTAAGGGACAGGAATGGAAGGTACTGACACCAAAGTATCGATCATTACATGTTATTAAGATACTATTCAGGTGTCGTTTTGCTCCGTTTTTCACACAGAAAACACAATTAAAAGTTATATAACCTCTCATTATATGTTGCCTCAACATTTCAGAATGTGTTCGGATATTATGGCATACATGGGGGCCTTTGGTCATTTACCCAGCTTGTTGAACAACGTTTGGCTTTTTTTTCTTTGGGGGGATTTTCAACCTTTGATTTGAAGTTTGAGTGCAAAACATTTTTATGGTAGATTATAACATTTTTCTTGTATCGATAAAAAAAAAAAAAAAAAAGGAGTCATGGATAATCGCCCTCTCTAGGAAAGAGATTGGTGCAGATAAAACAGTGTGACATCTAAGCACAGATCAACTCATTAAACTATCTGAAGGCACAATATTTTTTAGTATTCTACCTTAGAGAATAGTGATTCATGTATGTACCGTCAAAAGGGATCCCATTTATTTTTCTCATAATCCATAATATTACTTTTCATCCCTAATGGACAATTCACTCACATCCACCCAAAAAATTCTCTGTACCGTTGGTGTTTGAATTGGTAGATCGTTTGAATGTCCATTAATGATGTTTGAATTGGTAGATCGTTTGAATGTCCATTAATGATGTTTGAATTGGTAGATCGTTTGAATGTCCATTAATGATATGCCA
Source organism: Nicotiana tomentosiformis (assembly GCF_000390325.3). Taxonomy (NCBI): domain Eukaryota; kingdom Viridiplantae; phylum Streptophyta; class Magnoliopsida; order Solanales; family Solanaceae; genus Nicotiana; species Nicotiana tomentosiformis. Next base: position 122,650,743 of record NC_090816.1, on the reverse strand, counting down.
CTTTAATGAGGGGCCTGTTTATTTTCGTTAATAATATCGTATGTCATTGAAAAGACTGAGGAGAGTTAAGTGGACCTTCTCAGGTGGTAGATCTATCCCTAAATTTCCACGAGATAGAATGATGCCATCAGCTTCTCCAAGAATCTCGTCAAAGTTGGCCATTCCCTACAAGCAAATTCAAGGGAAAGTTTACACGAACTACAATATTAAATCAATACTACCATGCAGTTTTTTCGTTGAATAAAACCCAAAGTATTCAACGGGTAACTGACCTCCACATTTTCTATCTTAGCAAAAATCTGCGTTTGATTTAGATCACCCAACTTAGATAGAAATTCACGAGCCTGAACAAGAACATGAAGAACCACTAGATTGTTATAGATATATTTGTTCACTTCTGAAGCAATGGCATCAGATAAGTTCAGATCTTACATAGGCAAGGGAAATGCTGAAAGTAATAAAGCGAAAAGTAGAACTTTATAAATGGCCTTACATGTCGAACATCTTCAGCATGTCGTGTGTATGATAGTGAAAGGATATCTATTTTGTTTCGAAACGCCCAGGTGCTTATAACCTAAAATTATTGCAGGACATCCAGCGAAAAATTTACTGTTAGATAGACTAGAGAATATCATAGTTCTAAAAGAAATTCGTCCAATAAGTTCTGCGGAGTTGTTTTTTAAACTGGACAATGTGAACCTAAACGAGAAAACAAATTGTCATTCCCAAATAACCATAACCATTTGCTTTTTATTACTGCCTACACAAAATACTTGGAGTCTCTCAGACCAATTTGATGTGGCATAAACTTAAAGAGTGTGAAAGGCTGATTGCAGAATGATAGTCTTTGATATTAGGTAACAACAAACCTTCTTATCTTTGTCAGTGAGAGTTGGCAAATCAATACGGATCTGGGAGACATGTAACGTGTACAATGGTCCGGCCAAGGTTGCAGAATTTTTAATCAAGCAAACGACATCCTCTCCTTTCACCTCTGTAACCTGCATCATGGGGAACTCTTGAGATCAGAAATTACCTAGTTTAACATTGGCCACATGCTGCACATCTCTTTCACAAGAATTCCTGCATCCGCAGAAAGTCTAAAGGGAAGGCCCATGCAACTCTAAGAACACCAACACTATGCTCTCTCTCTCTCTCTCTCTCTCTCTCACACACACACACACACACAGACGTGCGCACTCACATGTACACACACAATATATTTTCATTTTGTTGAATTGATACAAGGCATGCTGTTTCCACACACACACACATTATTTTGGTGTTGTTGTGTGTTGCGGAAAGGGGTAGAAGGGATTGCACAGTGATCAGTGACAGTTTTCTCAATTTTCTGAAATGAAATAGAAAATATCATCTCGTGGGTTCAAACATTTAAAAAATTATTCTTCAAGGCCGCCTCACCTCTAACCATACTGAAGTAGTCTCACTTCCTGTAAACAAGTACTGACCAATGAAAATAGTATCTCCATTCTTCACTGACTGCAAAGATATGAAAATTTAGTATCAGAACATGCCATGGTTCATGCAAAGCAAATGCAAAGACGTGAACTAAAATCAAGATGCTTCTACGTTTACGGTCTCAGATGTATTTTCCAGCTATCACTCTAACTTTTGAGGTTGGATTTTATGTTTGATTCAAACGCCATCAGTTGATTCTCCAATTCTGCAAAAGCGGCCTCCTTAATCCAATGTCTCTTGATCACTAACCCCTATGCATAATACTACAACCTTGGTTTAGGTCCACAATGCTAACCGCCATCCAAATTAACAGACCCAGTCCGCTGATGTTCACAAAAGGGATCACCTAACCTAAATTTCCATGGATAAAAAGTAAAAAGTCCCAATGCTAGAATTAACATGATGTGAATAGAACCAGTCTAAAATATTCTCCTCCTGCTATTGTTTCCTATAAGAATCAATCCAATCTCAAATGTACTGTAATGCATGTAATGCCAAAGGAAACCTGGGAGGTGCAGTTCCAATAAACTTCCAAAAAAGGACATATTTAGTCTCTTTCGCCTCTGTGAAATTCACCTTTGATAGGCCACTAAAATTTATAGGCAGTAGATTTGAGGTAGCCTCTTTATCTTGATCGGGTGTCAGGACAACTAAGGAATCTGCCTGGAGTGAAATTGGGTTTTCGCTCTTATTGACAACTTGTAGTTCAGGACCACCAGTGTCTAGCATAACCTGAAAAGATAAGGAGAATAGTTGGCCATAACCAATTTTAGAAGTTATACTATTTATGGATTTCTATAAAACAGAGAAGTTCAACTTGGTATGAGTAGCAGGAGCAACGAGCTTACTGCACAGAGCTTCTTTGAGCTTTTGATAGCTGCCTTTAGATTTTCCAGTGTCTCTTGGTGAAATTCGGCATCACCCCATGAAAAGTCGAATCGTGCCACTAATATACACAACAAGAAAAGTATTTGCTCATTGGTGTCAATGTTCTTGATCAGCTTAGTGCCAGCCATTCAGTTTCTTTCAAGCTGAAGGAGCACATGAAAGGCTACTAACAAGCTTTTGGAAAACACCAATTTCCTATATATTCTACCACTCAGTTAAGCCTGACCTGTATGACTAGTTATATTTCCCTTCCCTGAATATATCTAACCATACTTGGTAGGATGCAAGGAGCAAGTACGTTTACAAATGTAAAACAGGTAACTTGTGAGAATATTATCCATAGTTTTACTTAAATTACAGAGAAATCCTTTTATTTATTAGATAAAAACACTATAACAATGTCACCAACAATGTTACTATTTATACAGTATACAAAATGCCAATCCCTAAGCAACGAAGGGTGCAGCGTAGTGGTCAATAAAGCGGGAGATGAACCATGCAGTCTCAGTTTCAAATCCCAATGAAGACAAAATATTCTAGGTGATTTCTTCCTATTGGCCCAAGCCTAGGTGATTTCTTCACATCTGTCTAAGCCTTGGTGTGCAAAGTCGTTGGTAGAAAGTAGCAGGTACTCGGTGAAATAATTGAGATGCACGCAAGTAGGCCCGAACCGTCGCAAAAAAGATGCCAATGTCTATGGGTAACTGCCCAGGTTCGATGTCTATGAGTTGCTATTTTATTAGTTTTTTGAAGTTCCTTTTTTCTTATTGACAATATTCGGAGTTCTCTTTAATTTCAATTTTTTTGTCTAAAATAATCATTTTAATTACTCAAATTGCCAATTTAACACTACATACGCATCAACTTTGCCCCCATAGCTAGTGATAAAAAATGAGATCCCTTCGTTTCATTTAATGTGAACATATTTGACTGAGCACAAAATAAAGACTTTTGAAATTTGTGGTTTTAAATATACTATAATATTTGTGCGACTATAAAAGCCTATTTAGTTAAGGTAAAATGAGGAGTTTAAGTTAAGCTATTTTTTAAAATTAAAAACGGATCATTCTTTTTGACAGATTAAAAAGAAAATATGGTCACATAAACACAACAGAGGGAGTAGTACCAGACATTCCCGCTTTGAGGCAACTAGAGATAATCTCCACCGAACGTGATTTCGGACCAAGCGTGCCGACAATTTTCGTCATTGCCGGAAAAAAGGTCTGCAAAAAACATTTTATTTTAAAAAAAATAAGAAACTCATAAACTACAAGTCAAACAACAATAATCACTTCAATCTCATATCATCCACAGCACATTATGAAAAACAAATTCTCCGATAAACACAAATTCTACCACTAAAGAGCTTCATAAAACCTAAAGTAACCAATATTATGAAGTTACAGAGAATCAAGTAATCAAACAAGTCAAAATTCTAGTAGTAGAATTCACTCACAGCCTTCGATGGCTCGAGAATTGAAGCCATCCGAATAGGTTCTTCTAGAAGCAAGTTCGTGGAATGCATTTTTTCCGGTAGCCGGTCACTGTAACTGAGCTTAGAGTAGAGTACAATAATGGAGGTACAGAAAATAGTAATAATAGCAAAAATGCTTTTGGAAAGAGAGGCCGGGAAATGGATATTTAAATAACTTTTCGATTTCTCAAAGGCCGTTTTAGATGCTTTTTTTTTTAGCTCCCGGCCATAGATTTTAGCTTCTTCTTTAAACAAAAATCAAAAAAATTCAAAATTTCTTAAACTCACAAAACTAACTTTTCTTTGAATAAAATACATGTTCAAATACAACTTCTAACTTTTAAAAATTATTTTTCAACACAACTTTAAAAAAAAAAAAAAATCAATCAAATATATGCCAAAACCCTAGTTTATTTTTTATTTACAATGAAGTGTAATATATATTTTTAGACTATTTGTGTATTTTAAACATATAATAACAAACTAGTATAGTATTATTTTTTATTAGTTAATTACATAGACGAATTAAAGATTTAAATTATAATAGATTTAACTTTTAAGATTCTTAACAATATTCATTATACTATTAAATTAATTATTATTTTTACTAGGTTTTTAATTGAATTTATTATAAGAATTTACTTAATTAATTTCTGAGTGATCTGATATATTTGATATATATATATATATATATATATATATATATATATATATATATATATATATATATATTATTTTACCTATTCAAATAGTATAATTTTTCGACCAAAATATCTCCAATTATCATCCTTTGAGCTATGTGGCTAGTGAGTTCACTGATGTAGGTGGAATTTTATTGTAGTTAGCACCTGTCACTATTCAGGACAGATTGTGGGCTCACGTTACTCCATAAATGCTTTTATTTTTTTCCTTAAGATAGCAAATACAGAATCTTTTGTGTGATGTATAAATTGTAATAAAAGTGGTAATTCAAATAACGTGATCTTGAAAGGTGAAGAAGCTGCTTTCCATTTTTAGTACAAAGTTATGCAAAACATCATAAATAAATAAAAACATGGTTTTGTTGCTGTGTGAACCGAATGGTTTTGAATAAGGAAAGTTGGATACGAGCATTGTAGGAGGTTAAGATTTGAGAACGACTAAAAATTTGTCGCTTATGTGACAGTGACAAGGCCAGAAAATTTAATAAGGGTGTTGATCACGCCCAATTGAGTAATACCTTCAATTGGGCCTCTTTTCACTATCATTGAGTTATGATGCAATTTATGGGCATCATTGTGTTCTGAGAAACTATGAAGGCACAGATGTCCTTGGATTCACACTGTATCTTGTTGTTATGTCCTTGGTCCGGTGGCTAGTGTATTTTCGGCTTTCCTATTAGGCCTACAATTATTTTCTTGGTTTTTAATAACGATAATGGGGTAGCAGTTAAAAGGGGCATGGGATAGTTTAATTCTTGCATAACTGAGTAGATAGCATGTCTATAGGTCCTTGCCTGTTACTTGTCAACCATGCTCTATTTCCTGCATGTAACTTGCTATTAGCCATCATGCCTGTAGAACCTTCATCTTACCTACTTTACCTAGGAATCACGAGCTTAGGATTTCAAACAATGGGAATCGGACACTACCTATACGATTTGCCTAGATATTCAATTTATAAATCATGCCTATATGACTAATTCTGTGCTAATTTGCTCGACCATGTACTCTACAACTCTCAGAAGTGATAGCATCAAGGATAAGAATAGAGTTTTGGAAGTTTCAAGAAGGACACTTATAAGATCTTAAGCTAAAGAATTGCAGACTAAGGTTGATGGACTTCAATGTCAAATGAAGAAGCTTTTAATTATAGAGGAAGAGCTCAGGCTCAAATGAGATGAATTGTCCAAGTTTTACAATTATTTTATGGCCCAAATTGAAGTCCAAGATGAGGAATATTGGATCCCAAAATCAGCCCTTGAAGTCCGCCAAAAGGGCACCCAGAAGAGTTCAAAATGAGCATAAAAGAGGTCCAAAAGGGGGTGTTTCAAAAGGAGCCTGATTGGAGTCCAAACCAATAACCCAAATTAGTAGTTTTAAGACCCAAATCTGCCACAAAGGGAGTTGGCTTCCCGCCCTCTTATTTATATTAGTTTTTATAAGGTTTTCTAGTCTTTAGCTTAGCCTCCAAGTTAGGGTTTTATTTTATGATTCTAGAATAATCTTTTCGGGTTTGTTTTATGCCTTGGCAACCACCCTACCTAGTTTTAATGATTTTTTAATCCTATAAATATGATTCTTTTCATTCATTGTGGAACTTCATTATTGATTAATAATATTATACTTTGAGAGTTCTTTTGAACCTTTGTTACTTATGCTTTGAGATTTATCTTTCAATCTTTACTAGTTCATAGTTCAAGGTAGTAAGATAACCTCTTTATTGTGATATCAGTGATTCTTTTGGGGTATTCTTAGAAGGCGATTAATACTAGTTATTAATTATTGTCTCAAGTTACTCGTGAAGCGGTCAAGATCCGAATCTATTATTTTGATTCATTTTTAATTAAAGGCATTTGATTTCTTCAATAAATCAAAAAACGTTGTTGCTTGGATCTTGTCAAGGCTATTGAACTTGCGTTCTTGGAAGTTTTTAAAATTATTTCCTTGAATTTTCCTATATCCTTTATTTTTTGCACTTTAATTCTGGTCGTTCAATAACTTATTATTATTGCTTTCGCATTTACTTTTCAAATTCTTACTCTAGTTTGGATTCCCGACCTTGTTGTTATCAAGTGGTATCAGACTGGTTCTATCAAGATTTCGTTCTTGATAATTCTTGGGATTTCTTGAATACTAAGAAGAAGAAAAAATGTAATGTAGCATCGTGAATAGTAACTTGAAAAAAAAGGTTACAAAATGCAAAAAGATAAGAAAAGAAAATCACTTTAAAAAAACTGTTTTCTCTCCAAGAAATTTCTTTCGTATTTAATTTGTTTCCAAAAATTAACAAAGGAAACATGAAGAGGGGATCCTAGGTTTCAAAGATAAGAAAAAAATTCAATTTTTCTTACTCTTTTTTTATCTAAATATATAGTCCTTTCCTTTTTGTTTGTGTCTTGTTTAAACCGAGTCTACTAGTTCTAAGATTTGGTTCTCTTTTCATTCCTTCTCTAAAATCTATATTTTACTACTAAGAACTTCATACGATTTAGGTTTAACTATAAATCTATAAAAAATTTGTTCAAAGGTTATTTTGAGAGGAAAAAAGGCAAGTGTGTGTGAGAACAATTGAAGGAAAAGCCAATAGTTTAATTATTTTATTTAAGATGTTTCGTACAGGTAGTGATTATGAACGAAGGGCTATCCAAGAAGCCGAAATCAAAGCAAGAAATTATTTCACCTTGCAAACTATGCATCAACAATTCGAAAGGTGGAATTTGTAATTCCAACAGATGAGGGACACCATTGCTGAGCAAAATGATACAATAGCTGAACTTAGGAGGGGAAATAATGTCAGGCCCCAAGCTAGGAGAAATGTACCCCTTGCTCCCATTGTAAATCAAGATAACCCTATAGATGATTTTAATAATATTATTTTTGATAGGGTGGGAAGAGATAAGAGGGGATAAAGAGGTAGAGTGGAAGATGATAATATAAGTAGTATAAAGATGAAGATTACATCTTTCAAGGGAATAAGGGATCCAGACTTGTACCTTGATTGGGAGAGAAAGGTTGAAGCTATCTTTGATTGCCATAACTATTCTGCGGGTAAGAAGGTTAAGCTTGATGTTGTTGAGTTTTCTGACTATGCTGCTATTTGGTGGAAGAAGCTTATTTCGGGACATGTTGCAGGAAGGACAAGCACTAATTGCTACTTGGGTTGATATGAAGAGGGCGATGAGGAAGAGATTTTTGCCATCGCACTTTCAAAGAGAGCTACAACAATGTCTTCAAACATTGAATCAAGGGTCCATGCATGTGGATGAATACTTTAAGACTATGGATATGGTTATGATCCAAGCCAATTGTATGGAGGAAGAAGAGGCTACAATGGCTAGGTTTTTAAATGTATTGAATAAGAAAATAGCTGATACATGCCGGATTACCATGCTTAACGAGGATGATTTCCAAGTCAACATCATAGCATAGGAGTACTTTAAAGGAGTCAAGATTAAGAAGGATATATTTGCAATTTAGCTATTTAGGCTAGTATCATAACCCAAAATCCAGCTAGTCATGATGGCACCTAACCGAACCCGCTAGGTAAGCCAAATGGTAGAAAACACATCTCAAATAGGATAACAGGAATCAATAAATGAAATAATTGAGATTTCTATACAAAATCTCAAGTATTGGTAGTGCAAGTCATGAGCTTCTAAGACTTAGGATTTACAAAGCTAGTACGAACTAAATACATCATATGTTCGAAATATATATAAGCAAATTTATAAATCTAAATCTACCAAGAACAAGAGGCAGCTATAACTGGAACGCAGGTACATCTTCAATGCCACCACCCGCCATATACAACAACATAAGCTCTGAAATATGCACGCAAGGTTTAGAAGTGTAGTATGAGTACAACTGACACCATGTGCGCAATAAGTAACAAACCTTACCTTAGGTTGAAAGCAATGACAAGCTCGGAAAAAGGTCAGTGTCCAACACCAATAGCTAATATCAACTCATAATAATATAATGAAAGCAATAAAAGTTATAATAACACGATAGGGGTTCAAGAATTACTAAAGAAAAATAAAAAAAATCAAGAAACGTGCGAAAGCTAAAAGAAAATAAAGAAACAAAAAAGAAGAAAAAAATTAAAGATAGACTGAATTCAAGAAAGAGTTTCTTGAATTCAAGAAGTTTATTCTTGAAGTTGAATCCTAAAAACAACAACTATCTAACAAAGAACTAATCGTCTTTGGTAGAGAATTAAGAACAAGAGATACATTGTGAAACCCGACCCTTTAGAATAAGAAGAACAACAATAAGCCTAAACTTATCACCTTTCTTGAATACCTAGAAATGATTTAAGATTTGGAAAAGGGTTTAATCTTACCACTTTAAGTTGAGTCTTGAAGGTTGAAGAACAAATCCAAGAGCAGTCACACACAAGAGTGCAAGAAAAATCTCACAATTTTTATTAATAATATTCTGTGATAGTCTAAGTCTAAAAACAAATAAGGCACCCCTTATATAGATGCAGGTGTATTTTCGCATAAACGGAGGGGCTGGTCTTGAGTGGGATGTGTATGTGCGCTCCATTTTCCTCAGGAGCGGTTCCGCAGAAGCAGACCTCTTGGTCGCGGAAGTGGAAATGGCTAGGCAGTTAAGGTGTGTTCGAGGACTTGAGTTCATTTTCATCTTTTGGACCTAGAGAGCTCGGTTTGTGGCGATGTTTCGAGAGATTTTCAAGGAAATTACCAGGGCAAGTGATTCTAACTCGGATTTGGCTATTATATATGAATGCATTGTTATTTTTGTCATTTAATTAGTGATTTGACTTAGACAATTTGGGAAAAATTGTGAAACTTCATAGACTGAATTTTGGGGATTTGAAAGATGATTTGAGGTCGAATTTGAATAATTTTAGTATGGTTGGATTCTTTATTGAATGGGTGTTCAAATTTTGTAACTTTTGTTGGATTCTGAGACGTGGGCCCGGGGTTGACTTTTGGGTTGACTTTTTGACTTTGGTTAAAGATCTTAGCTTTATCATTTGGAGTCGATTCCTATAGCTTTTATTGATAATATTACGTTATTTTTTTGCTAGATTCGAGCCTTCCGGAGGTCGATACGCGTGTGAAGGGCTTGCTAGCAGAGTTATTTGATTTGTTTGAGGTAAGTATCTTATTTAAACTTGGTTGAGGCACTAGTTGCCTGAATTGTTGTGATAGCTACGTGCTATTGGGTGTGCACCTGCGTGGGGATGAGCCCATGTGCGGGCATCAGGATTATTTATTCATGTTCAGGTTGTACTCGGGCTCTTATAAGCCTAGAATTTGACGGTTAAACCTTAAGCTATGATGCTTCACACATTTGTGACAATGTTTTGAACTATTTGAGCCATGATTGAGGCTACGTAGGGGCTTAATCCCTAAATGAACTGATAAATGTTATTCTTTGCTAAAATTGCCGATTTAAGCTATGATAGTACACTTGCACATGCCTACACTTTCGCATGTCATTTATATCAGTCCAAGAGCATGAGATTTGACATTCACTCATTTCATACATGTATACTTGTCTAATTGCTCATGTATAATATGTTTGGACTAGAGATCTGTGACCACATCGGGCGGATTATGTTATTAGCACGTGAGTTGTCTGTGCGGATCCATATATTGATGTTATTGGCACGTGAGTTTTCCGTGCAATACGTAAGTTGTCCGTGCAGCACGTGAGTTGTCCGTGCGAGTTCTATTATTAACATGTGAGTTGTCCGTACAGCACGTGAGTTGTTCGTGCAGCGTGTCGATACAGATCCATCCTCCTAGGGTCATCCTCTCATGTTTCTCTCTTGATGGTGTACATGCGGATACTGGAAATACTGATCACCGGTTTGGAACGGATATGGAAAAGTGAGGGAATCTGGCTAGTGCTTTGTTGGATTTTGCATTTCATCTTTACTTGCAAATTTCCTTGATTATTTATCTGATTTAATTGTATATCACCTCTATATTCCAAGACATTGTCTGAGCTTAGTATTTGAGAAATTGTACGCATACACACACGGATGTCTTCTTACTAAACTTGAGGATTTGATTTCAATATTATTGTGTACCAGTTTAAAAGATGAAACTACACAGTTGATAGCTAGTATCATTAATAATTTGTGCTTATTTTACCTTGCCATATTTATTTACGATACTTATTGAGTATATTGGGTCGGTTGTACTCATACTACACTCTGCACTTAACTGTGCAGATCCAGATGTGGGGACCAGCTATCAACAGTAGGTTGCTTTTCAGACTATCTGCTAGAGGCGAGGTAGAGTTGCCTCCTTGGTTGCAGTCTGACATGTCTTTTCATTTCATAATGATGTTATTGTTCAGACAGTGTATTTATTGTTTAGTTTCAGACTTGTATTCCGTTGTAGTAGCTCATGACTCCGTACTTACCAGCTTCTGGGGGGATTTACATTGTATTAGCAGTTGTTTTAATTGTATTGCGACCTTAGTTTTGTGCTATTTCTATGAATTTCATTATTATGTTGCCTTCGTTATCATGTTTCGGCTTGCCTAGTCAGTGTGTTAGGCGCCATCACGACGGTTTGGGATTTTGGGTCGTGACACCAATAAGGCATGTTGCGGAGTGCAGCCCGATCCATAATAATAATAATAATAATAATAATAATAATAATAATAATAATAATAATAATAATAATAATAATAACGAAGCGAGTATGGCTTGCAGCCCGATCCACAAAAACACTCTCAACTTGGCTCTACGATCCATCTCAGTCATCAACCTCTCAAGTCTCAAGGGCTCACAATCTCATACCACTCAGCCCAACAACTCCACATATGGAAAAAACAATGATAACATGTGATGTAGTGATGGATGATGAACAGGGACTAAGATATGATATACATATGAAAAACCATGACTGAGTGTATAATTACATTTAAATCAGATAACTCAAAACAACATAAATAGCCTCATTGGGTCTCAATTGAATAAGCACATAGCCTAAACATGATCTTTGACATGAATCACAGCTCAAATAATTAAACAAGTAAGGGAAACACACGGATATAACATGATGTGATAGCATAACAAGTCTGATAATAGTCTAAAAGTCAACTTGAGTCATGATTACCCCGGTGCACGCCCACATGCCCGCCACCTACTATGTGCGTCACCTCAACACATCACAATAACATGGTTCCCGGGGATAAATACCCTCAATTCCAAGTTTAGAAATGTTACTTACCTCGAATAAGCCAATCAAATACCGAGCAAGCCAAACAACACTCCAGAAATGCCATCCCGCACAAATCAATCTCCGAACGGCTTAAAACTAGCCAAAAGCAATTCAAAAATATCAAATAATAACAAAGGAAACAAACCCAATCAGTAAAGGTTGAATCTTTAATCAAATGCCCAAAGTCAACCAAAAAGTCAAACTCGGGCTCGTATCTCGGAACCCAATAAAACCCATAAATTTTGATAACTCATTCAACTACTAGTCCAACCATACTAATTTCACTCAAATCCGACTCCGAATCGATTAAAATCTCAAATATTCACTTTAGAAAAATTTAGACACCCCCCCCCCAATTTCTCTTCTAAAATTATCAATCAACTGTTAAATTCGAAGATGGAATCATGGAATATAATCAAAATCGAGTTAAAAACACTTACCCCAATCCATGTGATGAAAATCTCCTTCAAAATCACCCAAATCCGAGCTCCAAAACTTTGTGAGAAAAAATGACTAAATTTCGGAACGAGTAAAAATAATGCAGCAGTTGTTATAGCTCAAATCAGATCTTAAATGACCCCGAAACTCACATTTAATAAGTCCAATATAATCCGTGCAAGATTACACCCAAAATTGCCTTTTGAATCACCCAATTTGGCCTTAAAATGAGAGAGATATGATGTTTTGAAGTTTTAAAGGAAGTCTAAAAATTTAAGGGACAAAAATGACATTTTCGTAATTATTTTACACCAGAAAATCAGCAACAAAAGAATCTTCGTTTTAGCATCCAAAACACATTCGGAACCTCCCCGACACAAACCATATATGTATTTCAATCATAAAACATGTCACAAGACTGCTCGCGCACTCAAAACATTGAAATGAGGTCATCTTCACCTGATATTGACTATGGTCAAACTCCAAATTCTTAACTTAACTAGTTTCTCAACCAATGATCCAAAATACACCCGAGCCCTAGGGACCCCATCCAATCATACAAACAAGTACAAATACATTATCCAAACTTATTCTAAGCCTCAAAACACCCACGGGAACATCACAACAAAGAATCGAGGCTCAAACTGAATAGAATTTCTCTTAAGTTGTTAAATCTCCATTCTTTCAAAAGAGTATCACAATCACTCTTAAACACTTCGGATTACTTCCAAATTTTGCACACAAAGCTCAATTCAATTATATAGACCTATCCAAAGTCTCGGAACACCAATTGGTGTCCAATAACATTAAAGTCAACTCTTGGTCAAACTTATGAACTCTTAAGTTCTTCAAATTGCCAACTATCGACAAATAGTGTCGAATCCTTCTAGGAACATCCAAAATTGAATCTGAACATATTTACAAGTACAAAATCATTATACAAACCTATCGAAAGCATAAAAACTCGATTCCAAATCCGTTTACCCAAAAGTCAAACTATGGTCAACTCTTTCAACTTAAATCTTCCAAATCGAGAGTCATTCTTTCAAATCAACCATGAACCACTCGAAAACTAATACCGACCTACGCAAGTCATAATACATCATATGTAGCTAGTCAAAGTCACAAACCATCGAACGGAACACTAGAGCTCAAAACGATCGATCGGATCGTTACATTCTCCCCCACTTAAACATATGTTCGTCCTCGAACGTGTCAAGAGTCGTTTCAAAGCCTTCAATTTACTGTATAAACCCGCCATACACATACTGATGTGTGATCCCACGTCACCTCAAATCCATAAAATCCCATCGACACAATCTCGACAGAAGATTCTTCCTTTAACCTTAACCGCTAAGCCTTAAAATCAAATTTCAACATCCAGGACTCTTTCTAAGATCCAATTCTCGCATATACACATTGTAGTGATACCAACCAGCTGCAACAAATCATAAATATATTCACAAGATATAATCACACAATATATACCATCGCTCATATGCCCATAGCAATATCTCTAACCACAATAGTTTCCTATTACCCAATCGGGTACCGGTAACGAACCTCATATCAAATAAAACCTTGTTCCAAACTTTCGTACTCTGCCAATGATGATAGAAACATGTAAAAACTCATAACCACTCATCCAATCAATAAGTCACCGAGTTTTCTCGTTCGACAAGGACCATTGACAAATTCTTAGCGGAAATATAATATTATTCTCCAAATATTCCTTACCACAATATGATAGTGCAAATCCAAACCTCGTCTCACCCTATATAAACAGCCCAACCGACAAGTCACACCAAAATTCATATGGAACCTCACACAATGCGGTCCGTACACCAAACAATCAATAACTCAGATATTTCCAAAAATAAAAATAAAACAAGGTACGAGGACTATCCAACAAGTACAACTAATATAACAACAAAGGCTTAATTTCGTAAACTCATCCCACAAAAGGAAAACAAAACACACGAAATAAATACAAGGAAAGATATCTACATAACTTCGTTGCGACGTGCAACCCGATCCCAAACATATCAATCCACATAGGGATACCCATCGAGCCATAATGCTCGTGCTCACTAAGCACATGTGCGTCAATATCAAACACGATAGAGTGCACAAGTATAACTGTGGGGAGGTTAGTAGGCATAATAAAATACGTAAAAAGACAAGCACAATTATGGTGCAATAAGCAAATCAACATCGCGAAGGCCATTTCGCCCATATCGCCATAAGTCCTAAATGGGATCACAACATGCGTGCGAATAATCATGTAACCTCACAACCCGTCATAGCATAAGGGAGAGACACATAAGCAAACCCGATCTGATATATAATACCTATTCTCATTAGGCCTATAAATAGCCCTCAAACAAATTCCGATCATCCCCAAACAGGTAAATAACCTCTCAAAAGCCCATATCAAACTATTCATAACACATACCATCAACTATCTAATTTTTTTAACATATCTTTGTTTGTAATCAAGGAACAATCTGCCCACGAGAACATTCAGTCTCTAAACCTCATGAATACTGAAATCTTCATATCTGATCCTAACTCCACTACTCAAATTATTGATACATCACTCGTACACCATCATCTTACAGAAAATACACACCTACATCTTCTGCGCCACGTAGCAAAATTGGAACCTCAACAGCTCAAAACCAAGCGATCACTGTAACATTAGTCAAGCATCCGCAAGTCAAAACACAAGGCGCTTTTTAAAATGCGCATCATTCCCAAGCGATACCAAATAGTGACAACATTCTCTTAAACATCTGAAATCATCCATGCCATCTAAAACTCATGACCATCCATTCGAAACTGAAACGTAACCTCATACTCGCAACATCCAACCCCATACGGCGCACCGCCAATCATCATGCTAATTTGCGAAACTATGAAAACCTCATAATCAACTCTGAATTACAAGCAGGATGAACACCTCATTAGTCAAGAACCGTCCATTTAACTCAGTCCAGGAGGATATCACCACATGAAATACACCTCCCATACTCGTAGAAGATATCAACCCCGAGCCATGGTCATAACCATCGTGAATCTTCGAAACCCGTTAAAAGATAATCAAGTTTTCAGAACTGATTTCCTCTAACTCAACTGAGTTACGAAAACTGCCAAACCTAAAAGTAACTCAATCTGAAATGCTCGCTCTGAAGGGACCTGCTGCGAATCCGAAGTCGTTTCTTGCATCTCTCTAAAACTGCCATGAAGAGTCTGCATTGATATAGAAGTGTCGCAATTCCAATCACCATCCACTATCGATCTTAAACCATAGCCGTATACAAAGCTAAAAATCCTTAAATACTACATGTGAATCTTGAACCCATCAGGACCTTCTCGACAACCCCTCACCTTACTTTAATCTCCTATACATGACCAATACACACCGAATAAAACCTGCGCTTCATCAGCAGATGAATACCAAAGAAACAACCACAGCGAATATCCTGCTCAAAACATTCCCGAAGTCATCCTTTTCAAGTCATAGCTAATCCACAAGCGTCCCTTAGTTGGCTCAAAGCCATAGAATACGTCGTCGTAAATATAATTTGGTCTAAAATTTCGAAGTCGAATCCCACAAAGAACTAAGGTTTCGCCATAATTGTTCAATATCGCTAAGAAGACAAGCTCGAATAAATTTCTAAGTTATAAAGATTAAGATTCTTATATCTAACTAATTAACTAAGAAACTAAAGCAGTAAATTAACAACTAAAGGTACTAAGGGTTGGAGATTAAATTTAGGAGGTCTAGAGTTATAATTTCCTCAAATGTTGGAATCCTTCCCGCTATGTTCCCTACAATTTCGCCTATGTATTCTCTACTGATCGTGAGCACTTTAGGCGTCGTAATTCTCTCTCGAACAACTACAATAATTTACTAGACATATTCTCTCGAACTATGCTAGTTGGCTTTATCTAACCGCTCATTATGACCACGTCAAGGCTTTGTTATTTCTAAACCTACCTTTAAACCTGCTGTATTGATTTCTCACATACGTTAGGAGTAACGTTGTTCAACAACCACCTAAATATGTATCCTTTCTCAAGAAACACATAATAAATAGGCACAGTCAATCGATGGCCATTCAGTCAACTGAAATAAGCACGTAGTTGAACAAATAGACAAATTCAAATGTTAAATTATATTACAACATAACAAAAATTCATCCTCCAAGAGGTTCCATCAAAACCCTAGATAAACAAATTAGCTATTCATAATAGTATGCATAACTTCAATACTAGAATTCATAAGCAATAATGAAAATAGGACGAAGGAAGTGAAAAACTCGTAGAAGAATTCTCAGCCTTGCTCCTAGTGTATTTTTGCCTCCTTAGGTCGAATCCCCAGTTTTCTTAGCCTCCTTTGGTCTAAATTATGTCAAAGTATGTCAAAGGTCCTCAAAATACCGTTCTTCCATGTATATATACCAAGTAGAGTCGGGCTCAAACAATTATACCTTCTCCTATGCGAAAAATGACACTTTTCCAGGTCAGGACGTCCGCGATCGCGGATTAAACCGCGGATTTGGCCGCAAATTTTACCCAGTGTTCTGCCTCACATCCGCGGCCAGATTCGCAGCCGAGGATTCGACCGCGGTTTCACCCTGTTTTGTTTAAATTTTGGGAAAACGTAAAACATGAAAGTTGTACCCTTTTGAATTATCTTTCCAACCATATATTGTGAAGCTCAAATGGAGTTCTAATTGAAAAAGTTATGTACATTTTACTAGACAGTGCGCAATATGCCTACTCGATTCTTCGTTCGTTCTTAACTAACATTCGTTGATTCCCGAACACGATCCGGGCTTAATTTCTTGGGCTTTTACTCAGACTTCAAAGCTCCAAATCACTTGAATTTATTCCATAACATCTACATAGCTCGAAATCACTCCTACAAGGCATAAAACACACAATTAGTGCAAAATACTAGCGATTAAAACTCAAACTCAATTAAAGTGCAGTAAATTAGAGTGTAATAAGCGACTAAAATACGTAATTATAGTCTATCGTTAGGTGTTCAAATTTTGAACATCCTTTGTCAGTGGGCTATGTAAGGGGGTTCAAAGTCTATTTTTAATCAATAACAAGTAATATTTTATCTTATACGTAGTATAATTTTTCGGCGAATGGTAGTGAGTTGACCACCCTTGGGCCAACATACCTTCGCCCCTAGAATCAGGCGTTTATTTTATAAAGGAGTTTATATTAACTTTATAAATATATGATACATGTCTTTATAACATAATTATCACTAAAACATAGTCTTTGACTATATATTCTTACCTATTTTTATTACTTAACCATAATAATTAGTTTGTTAGATGCAAATATCTAGTGTGAATAAATTTTTATTCGAGTAATCATATTAACCTTCCTAGATTGGAAGAAGATGAGCACGAGCGAGGTTTAAAACGGCTACTAAACTTCTTGATATATACAAACTTAGCAAGGACAATCCTCATATCACAATGTCTAGAATGAAAACTTTAGTATTTGCAGATTGGTTTACCCATCTGTATTTGAAAAATTAAACTTGGTATATGAAACTAGAGAAGCAATAATAAAAGGTAAAGGAGATAGAGGGTAGGGTTCAAGTTCTTGTTGAGTCGAAAATAATCACATGTCCATTTTACATAATATGTTCAAAATTTAAAATAAAATTAGTATATACTATCTTTTCCCACACTTTGAGTACCTTATATTAATATTCCAATGAATACATAGTGTGGGGAGAGTATAATCTTATCATTGAGGATCCAAAAATACAAATACTCAAGATGTTATTGTTGGGTTTTAAGCTTAGTTTAGCTTAAAAGAGGGTGAATGGAAATGGAGGAAAAAATAATAAATTTTAATTTTCCCTCCTTGACAAAGGGACATTGTCTCATATTGGAGGAGAAAAAGACTTTTGATGGGTATATATACAATTGCTCTTCTTCTAGCTTTTAAAGAGTTAAGAAGAAGGCAAGCCTCGCGCCGTCGTCGTCGTCGCTTGGCTCCAACTCTAAATTTGGTCGATTGATTGATTAATTTTTTGGATCAAATTTATTTATTAATATTAAGATTAACGTAATATTATTTCAATCCAAATTAGCCATTTTTGTAACGCGTTTTGATTCCCCGTTTTATTTTGCATAAATAGCCATTTACGTAATGACCATTTTACGTGAACAGTCATAAGAGACATTCTGAAGAGTTGCACCTCTTCGTTTAAACTCAACATGTTGGCTATAAATAGCATACCATTCCCTCGGATTTTCCTTACGAAATTTCTGAATTCTCTTCTTCCTTTCTTCATTGTTTTCTTACAAAACAAACAACGTAAGTATGATTTGCTGCAGCCATTTATGTTCGTTGAAACACTAGGGTTTGAAGTACCGCTACACCAATGTGTAATCCTTTCTATCCTGGGAAATAATTCACAACCTCGGGTACTACGAGGGGATTAAGTTTCTTAAAGAAACACTGTGAATTCAGTGGGCTCGGATTAAATTATGTTTCTTCTACATTTCTATTTATACGTTATTTTTCCTTCTCCATAATTATTTTACAAATACAGTATACTAACAAGCTTAAGGAACTTAATTTTATATTTTGTATTTGTATTATACATATTGTTCTGGAGACTAAAACCTGTGTGGTTTTCTACTCCCGTTTTGGAGATTAAAGCCTTCGTGATTTTCTATTCCATTTGTTTACTTTAACGTATATTCTGTTTTGGTTTACTATTTGTTATTTAGAGATTAAAATCCTAGCAATTTTCTACTCCATTGGAGATTAAAATTTACGTGATTTTCTACTCCAGTTTTGTTCGGTTTGAAGATATAAAATTTTTGATGTATATTAAACGTTTGTTTATGTCTTTTTTTTTATTTAAAGAAATGACGACTGAGAACGGAAATCAGGCTATTCCTATGGTGACTGTCAATGTATCAACAAGGCGAACAACACCGGCATTAGCACCAGCATCGGCAGAAAAGCCCGAAAAATATTTCGGGATTAATTTCAAGCGGTGGCAGCAGAAGATGTTCTTCTACTTGACAACTTTAAGTCCACATAAGTTCATTAAGGAAGATGTTCATTTTATGCCTGATAAAACACCGGACAATTAACGTTTTCTCATGACTGAGGCATGGAAATATTCTGATTTTTTGTGCAGGAATTACATTCTTAGCGGGCTGGAGGACGATCTGTATAATGTCTATAGTAATGTGGAGATGTCATAAGTATTGTGGATTGCGTTTGAAAAGAAAATACAAAACTGAGGATGTCGGGTTGAAGAAATGCGTTGCCGCTACAAAATATTAGATACCGAATCTGTTATTACCCAAGTCCAGGAATTGCAAGTGATTAGTCACGATCTCCTTGGTGAAGGTATAAGTCGAATTATTACTTATGTTGAAAGTATTAATTATATTATTATTACTAATAGAATTTTCATTGAAGGTCTTATCATCAATAAAGCATTCCAAGTTGCAGCGATGATTGAGAAGTTGCCTCCTTTGTGGAAGGACTTCAAAAATTACTTGAAACACAAACGCAAGGAGATGTCACTCGAAGATCTCATTATTCGGCTGAGGATCGAAGAGGATAACAAAGCTTCTGAAAAGAAAGGTCGTGGAAACTCAACAATAATGTGAGCAAATATTATTGAGGATGCTCCATAAAATAATAGAATAAGGAAGAAGCCTTCTGGACCAAAAAATAACCCAAGCAAGAAGTGGTTCAAAGGAAATTGCTACAACTGTGGGAAAGCTGGACACAAATCTTCAGATTGTCGTGCTCCAAGGAAAGACAGGAAGAAGGGTCAAGAAAACATGGTTGAAAAGTACGAGGATATTGATGACTTGTGTGCTATGCTTTCTGAATGCAACCTGATGGGAAATCCTAGTGAATGGTGGATTGATTCTGGAGTCACTGGCCATGTTTGTGCTGTTAGAGAAGCATTTGCTACTTATGCTCCCGTTGGACCCGAAGAGACGCTTTTTATGGAAAATTTTGCAACGACCAAGATTAGAGGATGTGGCAAGATATTTTTGAAAATGACTTGTGGCAAGATGGTCACTCTGAACAACGTCCTTCATATTCCTGAAACTAGGAAGAACTTTGTCTCTACTGCACTTCTTGTCAAGAACGGGTTTAAGTGCATTTTTGTATCTGATAAGGTTTTAATAAGTAATAATGAGATGTTTGTACGAAAAGGTTATCTCACTGAGGGCCTTTTCAAATTGAATATAATGGTCGTTGAGAATAATAAAATTCATGCTTCTTCTTACTTACTTGAGTCAAATGATTTATGGTATATATGTTTGGGACATGTCAATTATAAAACCTTGCGAAAAAATGATTAATTTGGAAGTATTGCCTAAATTTGAATGCAACAAATCGGAATGTCAAATATGTGTGGACTCTAAGTATGTTAAACATTCTTATAAGTCAGTTGAAAGGAATTCAAATCCTATAGACTTAATTCACACAAATATTTGCGATAAGAAGTCAATATCATCTCGCGGTGAAAAAAAGTATTTCATAACTTTTATTGACGATAGTACTCGATATTGCTATGTTTACTTACTTAATAGTAAAGATGAAGCAATACAAAAATGAAGTTGAAACACAACCTAACAAGAAAATTAAAATGATAAGAAGTGATAGGGGTGGTGAATACAAATTTCCTTTTGAAGAAATATGTTTAGAATATGGAATTATTCATCAAACAACGGCCCCTTACACGGCCCAATCCAATGGGATTGCGGAAAGAAAGAGTTGTTCATTAAAGTAGATAATGAACGTCTTGTTGATAAGTTCTAGTTTGCCACAAAACTTATGGGGGAAGCTATTTTTACGGCTAGTCGGATACTAAATCGAGTACCCCATAGCAAAACGCAATCCATTCCATATGAAAAATAAAAAGGAAGGAAGCTCAACTTTAATTATCTTAAAGTTTGGGGGTGTTTAGCAAAAGTGCAAGTTCCTAAACCCAAAAGGGTAAAGATAGGACCGAAAACCGTTGATTGTGTTTTTATAGGATATGTGACCAATAGTAAAGCATATCGATTTCTAGTTCATAAATTAAAAAATCATGACATTCATAATAATACGGTTATAGAATCAGATAATGTTGAGTTCTTCAAAAATATATATCCGTATAAAAAGGAATGTGAGTCGATTGGTGAAGTATCTAAATGGCCTCGGGGAAAAACAAAAGTAAGTGCGTCTAATTAGGAGGATCCAAGACGTAGTAATTATCAAAGAACACCTACTTCATTTGGACCAGATTTTATGACTTTCTTATTGGAAAATGAGCCTCGAACATTAAAAAAGCTATATCTTTTTCGGAATCATTATTTTGGAAAGATTCAGTCAGTAGTGAAATAGAATCAATATTGAACAACCATACATGAGAATTAGTTGATCTTCCTCATGAAAATAAACCGTTGGATTCTAAATGGATTTTTAAGAGAAAAATGAAAGATGATGGCACTATTGATAAATATAATGCAAGACTTGTGGTCAAAGGGCATAGACAACGAGAAGGTCTTGACTATTTTGATACTTACTCTCCAGTTACAAGAATTATGTCCATACGACCATTAGTAGCATTAGCTGCGATTTATGGTTTTGAAATTCATCAAATGGACGTTAAGACGACCTTCTTACATGGAGATTTGGAGGAAAAAACTACATGGAACAACCTGAAGGATTTGTGGTTCCAGGTAAATAAAAGAAGGTATGTAGACTTGTTAAGTCCCTTTATGAACAAAAACAAGCACCCAAATAATGGCATGCAAAATTTGACCAAACAATGTTGTCAAATGGTTTTAAGATAAATAAATGTGATAAATATGTGTACATTAAAAATGTTCCAAATAACATAATCATTGTTTGCTTAAATGAGGATGATATACTGATAATGAGTAATGACATTGCCAACATAAATGCGACTAAGCGTATGCTAACTAGCAAGTTTGATATGAAGGACTTGAGAGTTGCTGATTTAATTCTGGGTATTAAGATCCACAAGACTCCTCAAGGTTTGGCATTGTCACAAGTTCAGTATATTAAAACATTACTTGGAAAATTCAAGCAATTAGATTTTAAAGTTGCAAAGATTCCAATTGACGTGAATCTTACACTAGCAAAGAACAAAGGCCAAAACATATCACAATTGGATTATGCTCGTGTGTTGGGATGTTTAATGTATATCATGAATTGTACACAACCAGATATAGCTTGTGCTATAAGTAAATTGAGTCGATACACGAGTAATCCAAGTCAATATCATTGGATGGCAATGAAACGAGCTTTAGGATATTTAGAATATACCAAGGACTTTGCTTTACACTACAGTAAAATCCTGCGGTGATTGAGGGATATTATGATGCAAATTGGATCACCGGTTCAACTGATTCTAAGTCCACAAGTGGATATGTATTCACTATTGGTGGAGAAGCGGTATCTTGGAAGTCGTCTAAATAAACTTGTATTGCCCGCTCTACAATAGAGGCTGAGTTCATAGCCTTAGATAAAGCCGGTGAAAAAGCTGAATGACTCCGAAATTTCTTGGAAGATATTCCATTTTGGCCCAAACCGTTGGCCCCAATATGTATACATTGCGATAGTCAACGTTAATTGGAAGGGCTGGGAACGTTATGTATAATGGTAAATCTCGTCATATATGACGAAGACATAAAACCGTTAGGCAATTACTCTATAGAGGAATTATCACGATTGACTACGTAAAGTCAAGCGATAATATGTCGGATCCACTTACGAAAGGCCTAACTAGAGAGGTAGTTGAGAAATCATCGAGGGAAATGAGACTATGGCCGATGACAAGTCATTGTGGCAGTAACTCTACATAGAAGACTGAAGATTCCAAGATCTAGGTTCAAGGAGATCAAACAAAGTTATTAATGACGGTTCAACATTGTAAACTAAAATTTTGGTCCATTCTCGTGATGAGACAATGTTAAGCACTAAGGATAAAGCATTAAGGCTTTTTAATAGTTTCTAAATTTGATACGGGGTATATCAAATAGTGTATCTACAGGATGCCATATTTAGGAATCACCTATATAAGTGTGAAATGTTAGCCGCTTCAAGGAGAATTTTGTTATGCCAGTTCTCTATGCACTTATGAATCCAGGTGATGTTCATGACTGGAACGAACACAACAATGAGAACCAAAGACAGTTAAGAGTTGATTGTGTGACTTATTGTTGTATAGGTATACACCAAAGTTCAACTGTTCAAAAATATCAAATCTACCAATTTACCGAGTATATCCGACATAAGTTTACTACGGAAAGTTCAAAGGGAAACCTACTTATCCAGATGCAATTAATCCTTGCTTGCGAATCACACAATTTTTCATGCATATTTCTGTGATATAGCCATTCCCCATTCATGTGGGGGGTTATTGGGTTTTAAGCTTAGTTTAGCTTAAAAGAGGGTGAATGGAAAATGGAGGGAAAGATGAAAATTTAATTTTCCCTCCTTGACAAAGGAAATTGTCCCATATTGGAGGAGGAAAATACTTTTGATGGGTATATATACAATTGCTCTTCTTCTAGATCTTAAAGAGTTAAGAAGAAGTCAAGCCTCGTGCCGTCGTCCTCGCTCGCTCGGCTCGGCTTCGGCGTCGGCTTCAGATTCGGATTTGGTCAAATGATCGATTGATTGATTTTTTGGACCAAAATTATTTGTTAATATTAAGATTAACGTAATATTATTTTAATCCAAATTAGTCATTTTTGTAACGGTAAATTAATTTTCCTCCGCGTTTTGATTTCCTGTTTTATTTGCATAAATAGCCATTTACGTAATGGTCAATTTACGTGAATAATCATAACAGACATTCTGAAGAGTTGCTCCTCTTCGTTTAAATAGCAGGCCATTCCCTCATATTATCCTTACGAAGTTTCTGAATTTATCTCTTTTTCTGCATTATTTTCTTAGAAAACAAACAACGTAAGTGTTATTTGCTGCCGCCATTTGTGTTCGTTGAAACACTGGAGTTTGAAATATCGCTACACCGGTGTGTAATCCATTCCATACAGGGAGAAAATAATCCACAACCTCGGGTATTAGGAGAGGATTAAGTTTCTTAAGGAACCACTGTGAATTAAGTGGGCTCAGATTAAATTATGTCTCTTCTACATTTTTGTTTATACGTTATTTTTCCTTTTCCATAATTATTTTACAAATATAGTATACTAAAAGTTATTAATATAATGGCAAGGCAACATTAATTAATAATGTTATAAATGAAGCAACAAAACTTTTTGGGAATCCTACAGGAATATACCAAAGAAAGACATTATTTACCAACAACTAGCCATCTTAGCATGCTATCAAAAATAGCCAAAAAAAATTACCAATGATATACAACATTCATAAAAGATAAGCAAAATAAGATTTTTTTCAATGGGTATTGTTGCGATTCATTTAAAACATATATATGAGGTAATATACAAAATTTGACGAGTTAGACTAGTTTGGAGTCAAAATTCATTACCAATAATATATATATATATATATATATATATATTTAAAAAGGACAATAAAGGATTTTTTCAATGGGTATAGTTGAAATTCATTAAAAACATATAGATGAGGCAGTATACAAAATTTGAGCAAGATTAAAGGTGATTTGGACTGGTTTGGTATCAAAATTCGTAGTCAAAATTGAGTTTAAAAGATTCTTATGCGACACATATATCAAATATGTATCACGTATATATCTTTCACACAGGTATACATGGATATACATGCATGTGATACATATTTGATATACATATGATACATATGTGGTACATAAAGTGATACACATATCATTTTTTTTTCATGTTCATCTTTTACTTCTAATTTTCAATTCAAACCACCTCAAACCCACCAAATTATCCCAAAACTGAGATTCAAACTTCTTAAGATGTACTCAATCTATTCTAATAACACTCACTCAAAACAAAACAAAGATATTTTTTGGGCTACAAATAAATAATTGACTAATATTGGTAGCGTTTGGCTAATATTAGTAATATTTTATGAATTGACCAATTTTTTAATAAGATACTCATTGACGGAGCTGGTAGCTTCCCAAACTTTTTTGTGACATACCCAAAAGGAGGAAATGGGCCTTCATGATTTTTTACAATGTTGAAATTAAGAAAGTGCCCCTTTTAAATCTCTTATGTATAAAAATAAATCTCTCGTGTAAAAAAAAAAAGATGATGTCATAAAACTAAAATTAAATTTATAATGACCCACAAAACTATTTGACCACACACAGTTATTGACGTATTTAGCTCCTCCAAAATTCATATTATTGTCTGCATAAATTAGTGAATGCCGTTCGATCGAGCACAAAAACATATATGTAAAGTAATCATTAGTCATGTTGCGAGGGGCGGAGCTAGGTCAACGGAAGGGGTTCAACCAAACCTTTCGCCAAAAATTATATGATATATATAAGGTTTTAATTCTTTTTCATGTATATATATACATCTCTCTCTCTCTCTCTCTCTCTCTCTCTATATATATATATATATATATATATATATATATATATATATATAATGTATTGAATCCCTTTAGCTTTTTCGTGTGTTTACTTTTTTTATTGTTTAAAGTCCCTTGGTGAAAATCCTGCTTCTGTCACGGTGATACGCTCAAGCCATAAATATTTTCTTTTGTCATGAAACACATCATATAAATATTTAACAACCCATAAACAAATCGAAAGAGAGATTCAAAGAATATAAAGAAAGAGAAAATCGAATAATATAAACAAGTATAATTCAATAATGCTAACCAGTCACATGCCTCTTGATTATTAGAAGCATAATCTAGATGTTCTTAATTAATGAGATATATGACATATATATGATTTTGTTTTATAGGCATAAGTTTTATATAAATATATGAAGGGAGTATGTTCCAAGTTATTATATTGGAGTAACCATCAACAAAGCTAAAGGCAAAAAAAAAAAACATATTCCTCTGCCAATGGGATTTTTTCATCTATAGCTCGTGTCAGAAACTATTTACATTCGGTAGTTAAAAAGGTATATAAAATTTATATAATTTTTGTATATATCATACATAATGTGCGTGTATGTATATATATATATTTCGACTATTATATTGAGAGCGACTATACAATGTCATTTTCCATTTAATTTACCTAATGGTCTAACACACTTTATACCGTGCACAAACCTTAAACCAAAAATGAAACTTACAAGAAGTTTTAAAAAATCAAAGCAAATAACGTCTATAATTAATATTAGAAGAATTAACCTAAATAGCCGTATACCTAACCACTTAAACTAAAAATAACCGGTAGAGACATATATGCATAAGTCATGTATTATATATGTATAATTATATATAATCAATATTAAATTATATATATGGCTAGAAAAATTAAACAATGAATATTACGGGCTATTTGTGTAAAGAAGTATCCAGGTCCATACCCGTTACCCGTTTGTTCCACAAAAATCCCGTAATTTCTCGTTCGATGCCCTTGATAGTACTAGACTACTACTACTACTAGTAGTATATACTGTTGTAACCAACGCAATTCCCAAAGTCAAAACTCCAAATTGGCTATGGCGGAAACCACAACAACAATCTCCAGCGACTCAATTCCGAACCCAGATGCCGGAAAAGATGAAAAACCCAACAATAACCCAATTTTCTCATTGCTCTGCAGTTTCCTTCAGCTCTTCAAACCGCCACTACCCAATAAGAAGAAGATAGAACCCACTGCTACTACTTCAGAGGCCAAACCAACTGAAGTTTCAGGTGAAGAGGAAAAGCAGCCTTCTATAGTGAAGTTTCCACGTCAGGAGTTGCCTTCTTTGAAGCTCGAATCAGAAGGGGCTGAACCCGATACTAATCCCGTCGTTTTGTGGCAGGTATTCTAAAAATGTTTAGCACCATTTGGTTTCTGTACAACTTGCAAGAATTTATACAAATTATTTTGTAAACCCTATCTAGTTCTGAGAAACTGTTCTTTGCATATGTGAGCTTTGGATGTTTGACTGATTGTTGGAGTATATCCTTGACTTGTTCAATGGTTGGGCTATAAAATGAGTGTAATTAACATTGTAAGAATAATATGCAAAAGCAGGTCTCGATAAAGTGGTATGTAGAATTCGTGTATAGTTAAGGTCAACTATAGTTGTAAAATGTTTCGAACAACAATTTTTTTTTTTGGGTTAAATGAACAGTGTTGTAAGGAAGGATGAATAGCACCCAAGGGTGTGGCCTAATGGTCGTTTGAGACCGGAGTTCAACTCCCAACAAAGACAAAACACACTATGTGACATTTGTCTAAGCCTTGGTGGCAGAGTTACTCGGTATATGTGATGGCAGAGGCAGAAGCTACTAGGTGGAATGCTGGCTTTATTACCACTGTTATAAAAAATAAAAAATAAAAAATAAAAGGTAGGATGAATAATGATGTAAGGTAAATAGTTCATTTTCCCTTTTTTCTTCTTCGTATAGTTGAAAGAGGTTGAAGGGGAGCCTTGGAGCAACGTAAAGTTGTTTCCGTGTGACCTATAGGTCACGGGTTCGAGCCACGAAAACAACCACTTATGCGCGGGATGCCTTGTGCACTGGGCTGTCCTTTTGTAAGGTTGAAGGAGGCTGATCGGGCATTTGAAGTCAATAGGAGTAGAGTACCATTGCCAACATTACTTATTTTGTGACAATTGACATGGTCTTAGAATAGATATATATTCTTATTAAGTCTTTCAACTGTATATTCAAAATTTGAATCTGAAGGAAGTGGTACTCCCGCACCATCTACCCATAAGGTGCCCATGTATCTGGCTAGCTTGCCCTTACGAGCAGAGTCATTTGTACTGTGGGTGGAATTTTTGCCTTCGCCGGGAATTTAGGTGGAGATATTGGCATTCTTTGCTCACTGGAAAATCCTTGTGTAACTGAAACTACAATTTGATTCTTTACCTTGTTCTGGGTATTCCACTCTTTGTGCTTTGAGTCTGTTATTGAATATGTTCAAATGTCTGAGCAGACGAACTTGTGCATATGTAATACCATGCCTTCTATGGAGCTTTTGCTACTAGCACCTCACCTATTTTGTTTTGGTTTTGAGGATATCATACCAAAGAAAATTTGTGGTAAGATGAACTTTTTAAAAGCTTATGTAGTGGCATTCCATGCTATTTAATCAGGTACGATGATTATTTTCCATGATACTCTACTTTCACTTCTCAGTTATGGAGAATGTTATGAGACACCTCTTCTCACAAAACCAATAGTTTTGATTTGGTACTAGCACTGGCCTATGTAACATTGTTTTTTAAGAGATTGTGTCAAAGAGAAAGCGCTGAGGACAAAATATGAATTCCTATAAATATAATCAGACTAGCCTTCATAATTTGAGACCGGTTAGGAAATATTTATTGTATTAGGAAATATTTATTGTATATTATGTTTACAGTAGTAGCAGTTTATATTCTCCACCGTTAAGCACCTTTTTTTGTGTGTGGATAAAGCTCCACAGCTAAGCACCTTTTAAGTGCAGTATACATTCTCTGGACTAGAAAGAAAAGAGAACATTGTAATCGTTGAGGTCCATAAGTACCTCAACTGAGTACTTTGCTACTTTTCATTGTTTTCATTGAAAAATAAAAAGAAAGGTAGTGCTGATATATGTTATAGAGCACTAGCTATATAATAAAGAAAGAGGTAAATAAATCTGAACCACTGTGAATAGTAAGACTGATGTGAACCACACATGGGAATAATAGTAAGACTATTGTGAACTGTATGTTATATGTTCTAAAACATTAGCTGTATAAATTTGAAAGAGGTGAATAATCATGTCTTCAACAAGTAAAATGTTGTGCCCCTATACATCTCAAGATTTTGCTTCTTTCCTGAACTGCTGCTTTTTCTTATTCTCCTGCCTGAATTTTCTGCACTATATCTGAACTCAGGTTTATGCTATCGGAGGGTTCTTTATTTTAAGGTGGGCATGGACAAGATGGAATGAACGCCGTGGAAATGGGAGGCCATCCAATGACGAACCTCCTCCCAGTCAAGACTAGACTTTGACACTTGTGTTGCAACAAGTTAGACGGGAGAAAAAGAAGAATGATACTTGTGGAGATAGGTTTATGTGAGCCTTGTAAAGTATCAAAGTCACAGTTGTGGGTTTTACAATATTAACTGTAAAAACCTGAATCAAGCTACATCAATGGTCTGGTCAGCATTTTATGCAACCTGTTTTGGCTATTTTTGATAATTCTTCAATTGCTAAAGTGAGGCCAGGATTTGTATATGAGTAGTTGGAAGCTCGTATATCCATTTAGCTTGATAAGTGTTTCTTATGAAAAAAATAGTGCTCTTGAGCACATGATATTGGGAGAGCGGAAGAATTTACTCTTATCATCTTGTCCATGGTAAGTAGCTCAGATTGCAGCTCGAGTAACAAAGTTCGAATATCCTGAAGTTAATTTGTTAATTGCCTTCAAATACATGAGATGGGTTGATGAACTCAAAATGCATTACAGAATTTAAATTGTTACACCGCACTTGTGTGGATTCGATGATACAGGTCACATAACAATCTCACTTTCCTCATATTATGTTTGATTTACGTTCAGTCGCTCAGCAAGCAGAGCGATATACCAACAAAGATAATGTCCCTAAAGTCTGTTCACAGTTAGCCAGGAAACGAGACTGAGAGATCCATTTTCATTTATGACCTTTGCCTTCACCATATAATAAGGAAAAAGGCCTAGCTACAAGCTCAAAAGAACATTTTCCAACAGAAAGAAGATAAATTGTGTTCCTGCTCAAGGCTATGGAAAAAGGCAAGAAAGAGTGGGGGTTGAAGCTAGGGCGAGACCATCTGACATATCCACGTTTAGGACCCAAAGACAGCCTCCAACATAGCAATGTCAAAGTCCCACATGATTTATCTCCTGAACCACAGAATCAACGGCAAAATGTTAACAGTTCATCCGATGTTGCGACCTGTACACTTGTCGTCCACTATACACTCCCAATCAAAAGAAAGATGAGTAAATAAAAAACAAATCCAGTTACTTTAAATTAGTAAACAGGAACATGTGCAGAAAATTCAACGGGTGGGCAGCCCCAGTATAAAATAGCGAACAGTTTACGCAGAAATGCACCAGACCACACACATAGAAGTCCGCTGGAACCATTTTATTCAGAACTCATCATTATTTGTCCTTATTTACAAGAATGCAGAAAGAATCCCTACAGAAGCTTAGAAAGAGGAATGCCTAAGTTGTAATGTACACATGAATGAGGAAATTGCAGTGACCAAAATCCTATAATATCAGTCTAACTCCTAAGCATACAATATCAGTTCTAATCATCTTCACGTGAGATCCTCCGCAATGTCAAAACTATCAGATGGTCCACATGAAAACTCTATCAGTTCCTATGTACAGTTCTGAGACAATCTCATCTAACAGCCACCAGGTTTAAGCTGTGCCTGTTGCTGCTTGTCTAATTTGTTTGTCGTAATTTTTGCCAAGATACAATTGAACCTACTGCCTCCATTCAATTTCTGACGGTACATAGATATCTGACCAGATAAATGAAGTTTGACGCAAGAAACGTAGGCTTGGTTCAACCGTCTTTTTAAGTTCCGAAATAATTATCGTATATCGGAAGGCGATCAAATGCATCAAAGTTGGCCTTCAAACCAACAAATTGGCTCCGAAACTTGGCACAACCAGGATTTGGCCACCTGCACCCACTGTCTCTACTGTGCATGGGGCACAACGATTCACAAACTTGGATGAGAGGATTGTCGGAAACATCATCTTGCATCACTGTAACAGGTTCAGAGAGGTCTGATTTCTCACTGCCATGTACTGAACCATTAGAATTTGTTGTAGAAACTGAGCAGACAGAACGCTGAGGAATTTCTGTTGGGTTGCTTTCAATGCATACATTACAGTCTCCATCTGGTGAAAAGTTGACATTAAAACCCAAAGATTGTACTGCACGCTTTATAGTAGCAGTTTCTTTGCTGGCTCTTTTTACCGCATCCTTGGCAGAGGTGCTCACAAGTTTCTCATTTCTCAATTCTGTAACTAAGGACTCCACTGTGACACTTATTTCATTCAGTCTTGTTTCTGCTGCTTCTTTTGCCTGTGTAAAAGTTGTTTTTAGACAGTTAATAAAGGAGTGATGAATCAGAAATCAATGTATGCACCAAATTCTAGCTTGTATTGACAAAATTAAGATGCAACAGTCATGCAACAGTCAGGCGACATCAACAGGCAACACTAAAAAGAAGCTAGAAAACTATGCTTGTCAATTATTTGTAGGTTGGAAGTAACTTAGCCTAGATTTTGTTGCGAAGTTCATTCTCGTAACTAATCTCATGAAACTCTACAAGCCAAATTTGATACAACCATCGTAGTTTGTCTGTCAACACTAAAATGGCATATCTGGGTTACGATGCACTTTGCAGTTTCAAGCTGGAAACCTTTTCTTTTCCTTTTCGGAGAGGGCGAGGAGAAAGGAGTCTGCAGAGAAAAAAAGAGAGTTTACCCTTTGCAGCTCAGAGAATTTTCTAGTCAACTTCCTGCATTCTGCCTCCACTTCTCCACCTTGTGCCTCTGATGGGCAAGCCCAACGAAGGTGAAACTGAGGCCAAACAGTTGGAGCTAAAGCTGCTGCTGGTGGTAGTAGCGGACCATCATGTTTCAACGGGTCATAGAACAGGTTGTAATGTGCATGAGAGCTTCCTTCCGATGCCCGTACTTCAGCTAAATACATCCACAGGCATCCACAAGCATCAGAAATACCAGCTTGCTCTCTTTCCTTCTCGCTGAAATTTGTAGAAGTCAGAAGAAGTGAACTAAAACTAGGAAATGACATTAAAAAACAAAATCCTTAGGAAATGACATTAAAAAAAAAAATCCTTTCTATCCCATGATGGAGTTCAAAACAACCTAAAGCCAAAAAACCACTGAGGTGTCAAAGCTTTGTACTGTGCTCAATAGCTGTAAATCCTGATCATAAAAGCATAAATAAGACCCCCCCCCCTCTCCCCCAGAAGAAAAGGAGAAAAGCAAAGAAGAGATAAGATTTTTTTTTTTTTGTCATGCACACATGACAAATTACCACTCCCTTTCATGTTGAACGAGCAATCTAACATCTAATATGGTGTAATCAAACATGGCGAGGAAAAAAAAAAGAAAAAAAAAATTAAATTCAATTACAAGAACTACACATCAATCCTGAACTAGTTGGGTCATATACTCATATTATCCTGATCATCCATGTCGCTCTATTTAGACCTATCTTAATACAATATTTTAAAATTTTAAGTTCTCTAGCATTAGAAGTTATGTATCTAGATCTCTATATTTTCTATTGGCATACAAATCTCTAACCAGAACAAAAATCTCCTAGCAAACATTGGACCTAAAATAGACGTACTAACATGACTAAAGCTTAATCTATAGTAATTGGTATAGCCTATAAGGACCCTTTTTTCACTGTCATTTTGTTTCACTATTTCTGCATGGATTTCAATAGATGGTACGTCTCTTGAGACTATTTTCTTTCATGTGATTGTTGGCCTACTTGATCATTTTTAACACCTTCAATCACCTCGGTTTCACACCTATGGACTGATCTGGAGGTCCACGTAGGACATGGCCAAACCATTTCAAGCAACCTTCTCTCATTTCTTTCTGTGGCCGAGTTGCACCTTCTATTGAATGTGATAATGTCTAATCTTATACCATCTTAACACTTTTATTTCTGGATACTCATCTTGTGGGATATGTTGGAACTTAGGGCTTAGCATTCACTCCTATCTAACATTGCCGGTTGTACAACCATCCTACCGAACCATTTTACTTCATTGTTCTTCCCAATGCCTCTCTCCAGGTGGCACCCAAAGAGGGTTAGTTTCCAGACATACCTCTTACCTGAAAGAGTGTTCTTCATGTACACTATATAAACCAGACATCATCTCTTCTATATGACTTCTCCACTTGAACAGAAGACAAAAAGAAGAGAACATAAATTTTAGAAAGAAAATGCAATCCCAAAAGACAAACCATGTAGAAACAGAGGGAGAGTCATGACAAGCCAATAGGGAGCATGCACCTCCCAAGAAATCTAATGTTCTCGTTCAGGTATCATGACAGATGCCTCAGAACAAACACTCTTCTTCTTCAGATGCATTTACTATAAATACGATTCCCTTCTACCAGACGTGGAACTCTTATCAATGCATCAAACAAGCACCTCAACTTCTAATAGAATGCATCTTCTTCGGGTTCCGCAAACAAACGCATGTGTACCAAAATGAAAAGTGAAAAACAAAATACTACCAAAACGAGATTACCTGTTGCACAAAAAGTTTCCGAAACGGCAAGAAAGCATGCAATCCAGAAGATCCACCAGGAAAGCCTGTATTGTTGGAATTGAAAGATAGGAAGCTTTATTTTCTCCAAGGACGTAAATTATCAGTTTATTGGAATATATATTTATACTCTTATTTGACTCTCATGTCTTTTAGCAACACGTACCGAAGAGAACTCGAAGGCAAAAGGGTACATCCTTAACAACTGTGAAACACAATCAACCCACTGCATAGGGCATCCAAATATAACAAGTTAGAGCTAAAAGATTAACGGAACCAAAAAGAAGGGGTAAAAGATAAAGAAGCAGAGAGAGAGAGAGAGAGAGAGAGAGAGAGAGAGAGAGAGAGAGAGAGGATATTTTTGTCAAACACAATAAAATTAATATAAAAAGATCAAATAGATTGTATGCGCGTAAATCTCCAAACAAAAGGTAGAACTCGGAACCGCATGCGGAAGACGTACCTGCAAGAAAATGGGGGAATTTTGGTTCTGTGCATGAGATGTATTTTGAGCTTGAGATGAGGATGACCCTGATACTTGCCGCACGGGTGATGAAGGTAAACTCCCAGTCGAAGCCTGGCGAGATAATTCAAACGGCATGTTGCCACTTCCAGATATAGTGGGCATTCCCAGACGATCTGAAAATGGATGACCAAATGCAAGCCAATCTTTCTCTACAAGTGCCTGGATGATTCGAACAACTTAGACAGCTGTCCATATATAACCCAGGGGTATGGGATGCCCCACTTAAATGTTAAATCCTTTTAGCATTGTCACAAGTAAAATGACATACTGACGCATTAACACAGACCTTAATGATCTCATGTGGATTAAGTATTTTACACTCCAAGAAGAAAGAAAAAACAAGGCTACAAATGTTAAATACCAGGTAATATGAGCAGATAGATCCAAACAAGTCCCAGTACCTGAAATCCTTTAATTGTACGATAGTATGGGTCAAGTAGCAAGCTGGCAAGTGAGACCAATTGCGTAGTTCGATCCCATCCATCACTGCAGAATGAAATTCCATTTTTAAAAAGAATAAAAAAAACTAGAGGTACTCTTTACTGATAGTCTCCGATGAAGATATATATGCAAAATCAATTTAAGAACACATGAGCTTCCTACAACAAATCATCAGTTGGGTAATTTATATGGGTAGGCTCGGAATCACTGGACGAGTAAGTTGTTCTGAAGAAGTTTTGTCAAAATATGGCCGGAATGGCTCACACGTGCCGGAAAAGTTACTGTAGCTCGCCGGAACCCTAGTTCTGGCGGCGGGTGGAGGTGCGTGACTTTCTGCTGGAGCGATTGACTGGGGTTTTGTTGTCTTACTTTTCCGAACAAGATGGTAGTGTTGGTTTTCGCACAACACTTACCAATGAGGAGATAACGCAAATCAATCTTGAGTCGTCAACCGGAAAGACGGGCGGTGACTAACTTTTCTGTTCCGATGGGACTGGAATTTTTGGGGTTTGGTCGCACAAGGGTTTCAGATCTGATGGTGGTACTAGTATATGCACAGTACCACTGTAGCAGTGATGAACTCTGGGAACAAGACGAAGTTGCCGGAAAATTGCACGGCGATGAGATCTTTCTTCCCGGATGTCGCTGGAATGACGCACAACGATAATTTTCTCACTGAAGTTCTGATACCACGTGAGAATGCACGGGAGAAAAATCTATATTTTTAACAATGATACAATGAGCCCTATATATAATACCTGAAGTTTTAACATGTTGGAACAGAGAAGGCAACCTATCCAGTAATAAAACGAGATGGAAGATTGTCCCACCTTGCATATGGTGGACAATCTGGGAAGAAAGAAATCAAAGATGCTTTGAAGATAGATACAGTAACATTCAAAAGATGAAAATGAAATGTTTATTTCTTTTTTACTTTTGGTGTAAAGGAGAAATCAAAGATGCTTTGAAGATAGATACAGTAACATTCAAAAGATGAAAATGAAATGTTTATTTCTTTTTTACTTTTGGTGTAAAGGAGAGTATTTAGAAGATCGTGAATCTATTTTTGATGTTTTAGAATCGTTATGAGAAGACAAAAGATTAGGAGTGTCTTTTCTTATTAGGCCTCGCTGTAATTATGGGTGACTTCACAGATTTTGTGTAGTCTTTTGTTTATACATAAATATGTTACCTTTTCAAAAAAAAAATATAATACATATTCTACTCTTACTATATATGGGACGAAGACATATTATACTCCTAGTACATATGGGACTAGGACATATTCTACTCCTACAACATATGAGACTAGGACATATTCTACTCCTACAACATATGGGACTATGACTATTTACACATAACTATCTAACAGTGTGATCTGGTGACAGAAATAAAAGGTATCATCTGTATTTATTATCGATTCTCTATTACAAATAGAATGAACTTTTCAACCTTCACTAGATAAAGATACTTTAACCCTTGGTAGGTAGAGTTACCCGATATATTAGCTGGTGGAGATAGCAGGTACCCGGCGAAAAAATTGAGGCACACACAAATCGGTCCAGCCACCACCTTTTTTTTTTCAAAAAAAAAAGAAAGATAAAGAAACTTCAACCTTATAAAATTTATCAAGAGCTCCTAATTTATGTAGGAGGAGACAAAAACAGAAAATAGGATAATAGTTTTTTCTATGAGGGGAATGAGTGAGTGGCCACATCAATTCTTTTTGGCATAAAGATCAATACACCCAAGATGCTCCACTTCCAACTAGTTGGAGGAAGGAATACATACTTATTCATTGTTGCTCTAAAGAATTCCAAGCAAAATGTATTAAACCCGGACAATCACTAGTTTTGATCAAAATTGATTTTGCCATTTAGTAAATCTGATAAGTAAAAAATATTTTTCAACAAGTAACATGCAAACTAGAACACTCCATTGTAGTAAATTGACATGGTATGGATAAAACTTCTGAGAGTATCCAAGCTAAATTAGCGCATTTAAGAGAAGAATGACTTCCATGAAAGTCTCATCCAGTGTTGTCAAAGGCGCGCTTAAGCCTTGTAGCGAGACACAAAATATGTTGAGCGCTTCGCCTCGCTTAGCGGGCGCTTCAATATCGTCATCAAGGCTCTAAGGTATACTTTTCTTTGATAATGAGTGTAATCCTGAGGATGCGACACTAATAATTGATATTTCACTTTATCGCATTTTTTTCAATTTCTTTGTCCATATGTTTGTTATTCATACTTGTAATTATTAGTCTTGGACTACACATACATATTTGTATTTTTTCTCCTTTGTGCCTTTCTTCATTAAAGCCCACGTGCCTTAAAAGCTCTTTTGCGCTTTTCGCCTTTGATAACACTACTCTCAACGTAATCTTTAATGGCATACACATTTGTTTCAGTTCCAGAGGATAATGACAAGTCAAACTTTTCTGAAGATGCTAGATAACAACATTTTCTCCTGTTTAACACAAAACTAACGTTTTTAAAAACAGATACAGTTAGCTCTAATGTGCTATAAGACCATTGAATTGCAGCTACGTACTCCCCACTATTCTCTCTGCTTGGGCTAGTTATGGAGAGGTCTTATGGAAACAAATGCAGAAAGTAATCACATAGAAAATAAGACTCAGAACTGTTTCATTCACCAAATAAATATGACTGTTGTTGACCTAGATTTTCTCCCTTGCTCATTCAACAAGAAATTTCATTACGTCACAACTCTGTCTTTCTCTCGTTCTACACTCCAGTTGCTCAACAAATTCCACGGTAATTTGCTGAAAGGTGACCATATCCCTAAGAACCTGTACATAAAACAAGAACTACTACGCCTTTATGCCAAAGTAAAGTTGGGGTTGGCTTCTCTATATCACTGGCATATAAATCTCCAATAGGACTAAAGACTCGTGAAAAACATAAGTCCTAAAAGCAAACATACTAACGTAACTAAAACATAGTCCCAAATAATAGGTACATAATGATAAAATATCCAAGGAGGAATCAACAGAAACACAAATACAAGGGACTCAAGCATTTAACAAAGTTCTCCACTTAGGCATTTATAGACTTATTTATAAGCATAAGAATGGTCCAGAAGACAAGAAACCTGCAATGAACAAGAACTGAAGCTGATTCTAGTGCAACACGTGCAGCAATCCAAGCAGAACCAGCCAGGACAGTTTGAACATGTATTAACCACCCAGTGTCGCCCAGTGTAGAAACTGAAGCAGACATACTGCTGAGATTGCCTCCGCCCCAACTCCATCCACCATGCCTCTGGAAAGCAGTAAAACAATTGACAGCATTAGCTTATCATTACTCGTCCCTCCTCTGCTCACTCTCCTTCTGCTACTAAGCCTACCAAGCCCAGCCCCCACCCACCCACCCAAAAAAAAGGATAAAGAGAGAAATCTACTGTGCCAGATGGACAGACGCTCCACATCAATTTTGTCAGTTCCTTACCTATGAAGTGGCTTTCTGGTTGGACCACTAATACTGAGATCATAGATCATTAGAAGAGAAGAGAAACAGGGAAAATAGTACATCTTGCAAGCATCTAAACTCAAAACTTATAACGGTTCAAGGACATTGCCAACAATACTTTTCTTTACTTGGAGATTCCCCTCCCCACCCAACCAGGAAAAAATCCCATTCTTGATGTCAACTCCTTTATATACATTGAATGTGTATACAGCACAGACTGCAAGTTAAAAAACAAAAAAGGAAAAGACAGGAAGGACAGTAAATAGAGGAGTCCACTGTGACTTGACCATGATTATTGTCAGAGTTCAGATTGGCTTCAAAATATGTCTCAAATCTTTTTGAAATTTGTTACACTTGAACTTATCAGAGACAAAGACTAATATGATTCAAAATGCTTGGATGCACCCATAGCCTTGGTGTTGCAATAACTAGTCACAAGCAGGTAACTTGAATTCACTTTCAACAGAAATTCTCTTAGGTCCTGCCACCTTAATTCAAATCCCTATTTGGTTTGGTGCCCCTAGTGCATTGATTGGTCAAGACGTTCTAAATAGTGGGCATTTTGCATGAAAGAATATTTTTCAGAAAGATTAATGGCATACCAGAAAAGATGACATTCCATCTGATGAAGTAGTACCATGAGTATCTAAATAGTCTCTAAGCCGACCAAGACTCTCCCTCATTGCATGTATATTATCGATGCCAAAGAAAACAATCTGACAAGACATGTAAATCAAGTAACATCAGTCCACGAAATAATTAGGGAAAGATATACTCCCTCCTTCTCATTTTATATGGAGGTGTTTGACTTTATATGAAGTTTCAGAAAGAAAGATTGATTTTTCGGCACATACCAAGAGTACCCTTAGAACTTGTAGTCTTAAACATGCCATGGCATTTTTACGGCTATAAGAGCATGCCATTAAGGGTAAAATTTACAGGTTTAAAGTTACAGAGTTCCAAACATAGAAAGTGTCATTCTTTTTGGAACAGAATAAAAAGAAAGAGTGCCATTTAAAACAGAGTGGAGGGAGTATCATGAAGGAAAGAGCAGCAAAAGAGACAGCTCAAAAATTAAACAGACCTCAGACTGAAAATAGTTTGCAGATGACTCTGATCCACCTCCCATTGCCCCATTTGCTAAAGCATTTTTCCTGGGCCTTGCATCAGCAATATATAGCTTCCTGAGAAGACAAATAAAGAGCATATGCAATTAATAAGAGATAGTCAGCTATGCCATGAAACTATGCAACTATCTAAAAGGACTGATTCATCAAAAAGGAACTATCTAAAAGGAGTTAAGTAACAACAATAAAAGAAACAAGACAGAAGTATTTTTATGACCAGACCAAGGAAGGAATTGAAATCCTTTAACTAGCCACATAGCAAGAAACTTACTCATAAGGCTTAACAACAAGAAATTTAATCAAGAAGACATCTTAGAGATTAGGTGAAATAAAAGGGAAGTAGTAAAAGGAACACCTCCGTTTCTCTCCAGCAATTTGAGTACACAGTGCAGCAACTAGATTCTCATCTGCATTGCTGCAGAAAAGCATAAGATTTTCTTTTTAAAATAACTCGAGGAAACACAAACTACTAAAAATTTTTAACAGCCAACTTATTTTTCAAGACAATAAATTAATACAAAAATTCATAAAAGAAAAAGGATCACATAATTTGGAATAACCTTCTCATATTCATCATGAGGCCAACTAGCGGTTGAGAAGAACGTGCAAGAACAGCCCCAGTTCCTAACAGATGCCAAACATAAGCACTGGCATAAGAAGATCAAAGCAAATGAGTTCAAACAGCTAAATTTTAGGCCCACCTCTGTCACACCATGTTATGGCTGGCAGCCTACACCGTGCACGGAATGTACAAGCCTGCAGCACTTTGTCATCACTATGTATGAAAAGTCATTAGGTAAATGCCAAAATAATCATCATTTAACCCAGAAAAAATGGCAGAAGAAAAAACATCACCTCACCTTATGGACTTTGGCAAGAGTAAAGCAAATGGATAAGTTGGAGACATAGTGTAATTAGAGTTAACACTGCTTATTCTCCAATACTCATTTGAGAGTGTGAATGACCCATCTTCAATAGCACGGATAGAAGCTTGACAGAACCCCATTCCAAGAAGTCGGCAGTACTCATTCAACAGCCTTACTTTGGGATTCGTGTTACTAAACCTGGAATGGCCACCAGCAAATGCATAGAGATCCCATAACCTTGCAGGCCTTGCACACCGTAATAATGCATCATAGACAGCACGCCTCTGGGAAACCATAAGACGAGCAATTATAGCTTGTAAGTAAAACATGCAAACTTGTTTTAGCAAAGGTCAGGAAAGCGTTGTCAACTAAACAGTCTGGGTGACTTTGTTAATGAATACAAGCTATTATCTATTCCAAAAATAGAAGTATTCAGATTAGTCCAGTTTCTACTTCCATAATAGTCTTAGAATGCATCAAGGCATTGAAATCCATATAGCGGTGTTAACACCTACTAGAGACAACATAAACGAGTGTGCTCTTCCACTAATACCCATCCACCCTACATAAATTTCATCCTCTGGAAGCTGATCAATATGCAGTTATCACTGAAAAGTTATCAAAGTAACTCAATGTTGCTATGGAACATGTGAAACAAGAGAAAGCTTTTAATGAATATTGGTTATGAACATACGTAGGATTCATTATATACAAGTTTTGACTACACGAAACAAGAGAAGTTCCTAACTAGGAAAATCACTGATATTTTGAGAAGTTTCCCAAAAGAAAAGTTCATTAATTGAAAAAATTCTATATCTCCTTTATTTTATGAAGAAAGAATTCTAATTAGGAATTATACTATACATTTAACCTAGAGTATACGATACAATTCTGATAAACACCCTCAAACTAGAGCATATACATCTGCACTGCAAGATAACCAAATGTGTACTTGATTCTTGGACTTCAGAGAGAATTTGACAAATAGACTGTGAAAAGGGGAACTGAAAGCATAAAAAACAGCTTCTGACTCCCAGCAAACACATGCATTGTTGTTTGATGTTGAGGCGTAGTTGATTGACTTGATTCTGCATGCTAGTGTGACATATTAACTGGACAATCTGGTAATGAATTGATAACTGGACAAGTTGACTAACTCGACATGTTGGCTGACATGGAATACTTGCAAGACTAATGTAAACTATAGAATTGACATATCTGCTAACAGCTAACGTGGATGCTGACTTCACCAGCCACCTGATGTAAACCAATGATGCAGCAGGGTGATGTTGTGGCAATGATTAGTGGACTGTGCAACTTGTATTCCTAACTTGATTGGTCAGCTTACATGGACTTCTGAGTTCTGATAAGACAAGCTGTTAACTTGACATGTCAGCTGACGTGGATGTTCATGTAATGGTTAAAGTAAAGTAATAATATGAAACTCTATTGTTAATGTAACAGCACCGACACAACAGGGGACAGGGATGGTGTGCTGACATGGCTGATAGAAACTTGGCACCTTGGTTGTGTAGACATATATGCCGCTGGAACTAAAGAGTAAAGACTTCAAGGCGCACAGGCAAAGGATCTCGGAAAAGGTTTCCTCATCATGTGTTTTGAGACAAAAACCTGATGCCAAAATCGGGTGGAATGAGGAAGAACAAAGATATAAGGCTTATGAGTTTTTTATTTTCTCTAGATTGGAGATCACTGAGGAAAGAATCAAGGTAAAGCGAATGATTGTGACGACAATGTAATGATACAGATGATCACGTAAAAGGATAAAACATATGCAAGGAACAGCAGAATGTGGCAAGAATTTATTTTTCACAACTCAGCGACTAACAGGTCGCTAAATCAGTACCTCTAAAATTTAGACAGCTCAGGTACTGTTGAAACGACAACAAAGTAGAGAAAAAACCACTAATTCAATTGGTCACAAATGACATACAAGACGATTCACTGTATGGGAGTTTAGACCATCACGGAAAGTTTTTGTTCCTAAATGAGGAAAGTTACTGGTAATTAGTGAAGCTTCTAGTTATTGTTATTCTATTTTCTTTTTTTGAATAACCAAAAAATCCCTGAGACGGATGGTGCACGGTTGAACTCGGTGGATGATGGTCCCGCTTCTCTACCCATCCCATGACATGAGTCTAATCCACACACCACTTGAGCTCTTATCACAAGACCAAAGCCCTAGGGCAATTGTTATTCTAATTATGATATACGTTAAAACTGTACACTACAAGTTAATCTACAGATGCACAAAGAATCTAGATATTTATAACCATTGCAATCTTTAACTCATTATATTTTCAGTGTCTCTAACTCTCTATTCTAACCTGAATTGCTCAGGGCATTGTACTTGGTGAAAAGCACGTCAGTTGTCAGTAATCGTCCACAAAAGTTATTCAAAAGGACAAAACTCAAACCGCCCAGTTGAAGAAGAGAAACTGGGAAATTCTCATGCTATTACTGAAAACTCAGTCATCAACAAGAGAAATTAAAAGTTCATTGCAATCTCAGCAAGTTCGAGCCACATAAAGCAGCTGGAATT
This sequence comes from Nicotiana tomentosiformis, assembly GCF_000390325.3. Classification (NCBI taxonomy): domain Eukaryota; kingdom Viridiplantae; phylum Streptophyta; class Magnoliopsida; order Solanales; family Solanaceae; genus Nicotiana; species Nicotiana tomentosiformis. The sequence goes on along the minus strand of NC_090816.1, from coordinate 122,608,084 downwards.
TCATGGACCCCCTCCCCCACAAAGAGAAGATAACAAAGTAAATATACGAATTAATGAACAAACAAATCATATTGAGCCCAAAGCATCAAAAGTTGAAAAAAGATATAAAATCAGAACATGAGTTCTGAGCTGACCTGCTTGGTTCGAGGACGAAAACCAAAGACAATGATTCTCATATCTTTGCCTGGAAAAAAATGTTATGTTAATTTACCATTTTCAGAATATTGTATAATAACAAATACTACAAGGATGAAGACAGTGCTTTCATCTAATGGCATACCAATGATCTGAAGCAATCGCTGTGAACCAGTCTTTTCAGGCTGACGCTGACCTGATGGAAGCTTCATAACCTGGTTAGCAAGAAAGGAAAGAATTGCAGCCAGAATTGACAAATACAGGATAAGGTTTACACAGTTGACAGTACTGATTCTTAGATGCTCAAAAATAAAGAAAATTGCCAAAGGCAGTTGTCTCCTGTACTTGGGTACGGGATGTTGTGATGGCTGATGAAGCTTCTCACTTACTGGAAAAGGTAGTATTGAAGAAGCAACAGAATAGCTAAATGCACACCATTGTAAAGATTATAATGTGAAGCAGATAAAAAAGTATGTGCTTTCCTGGGTACTGAATAGGGGTGACAAACGGGCGGGGCGCGTCGGGATATGGGCGGGTCGAAAACGGATAATACAAATATGGATAAAATATCTGACCCGACCCATATTACGGATAGAAAATAGGTTAACCGGCGGATAATATGGATTATCTATGGCTTCTTGAATATGATCACTTTTGGGAGAATTCCTAATCTCCCAAACTTGAAGAACCCCCAATTTGGGTCTTTACAAATGTAAAAGTTAAACCCATTAGTTCTCCATTGATTATCCACTTTTTAAGTGGATAATATGGATCTTATCCATATTTGACCCATTTTTAAAAAGTTAATTACCCAACCCATTTTAGTGGATAATATGGATGGTTAGCTGTTTTTATCCATTTTGCCACCACTAGTACTGGCTATGACTAAGAAATAAAGTGCACCTATTTAGCTATAAAATATTCAGCATCCTTCCAATATATTCCATTAAAACTGATTATATTCAAATCAGCTGGTGATATTTGAAAATTGAAGTACTTGACAAAAGAAGGTGCACCTTTGCATCAAAGATAAATCACCACACTTTGCAACAAAAGGCACATGTATCCAGTGGAATGACATGAGGCTCAACCAACCAATTCTTATTGGACAGGAAGGATGGCAAGCTCTATTTAGACAAGTGAGAACACGAAAAGACATGAAAAATATTAACCAGAGCAACACATGAACAAAAGAGGAGAATGTAGATGATTTTTTTTTATAAGGTAAATTGTATTATTCAAAAGGGAGAAAAAACTCCTGCATACAAGAAGTATACAAAAAAGTAGAGAATTTACGTCAAAACATGATTTTCTACAAAAGATGCCCAATTTTCTACACAAGTAGGGGCTATATGTGTGCACCAAAAAGCGATCAAAGATAAAAGACTATTCTTAAGATGTGAAAACGGAGACTCAATCCCCTAAAAAACTATCCTATTTCTCTCTCCCCAGACTAACCACATAAGAGCTAACGGGGCAAACTTCCACGCCTTTTGCTTGCTTCTTCTACGGAAACCGGCCCAACTATATAGCATTTCCTTTACAGTGTTTGGCATCACCCATTGAACACCAAAAAGATTCAGGATTGCCTTCCACAAACCCCAGGAAACAGGGCAATGCTGCATAAGATGATCAACTTCTTCCCCTGAGCTTTTACACATGTAGCACCAACTAACATGTGTAATTCCTCTCTTTCGCAGATTTTCAGCTGTCAAGATACTCCCCTCGCTGCTAGCCATGCAAAGAAACACACATTCGTGGGCGCCTTAGGAGTCTAGATCGATGAGTATGGAAAAGTAGCCTCCTCTCTCACCAACATACTCTGGTAAAAGGACTTTACGGTGAACAAGCCATCGCCACACAACCCCCATCTCCAAGAATCGCAATATGGATAGGGCATGTCTTGCCCGTATAGCAGTGCCAACAAATTTTGGAGCTCCGCAATCTCCCAATCTTGCATGTTCCTTCTAAAAGAGAGGTCCCATACTATCCCCCTTCATGCTCCGTGCGAATCTGTTGGACCATCAATTCCTTCTGGTTTGAAACTCTGAAAACGTGGGGGAAAGAGACCCTCAGAGTATCCTCTCCACGCCACCTGTGATTTCAAAAGCTGATTCTCCTTCCATCTCCCACCCTGTAAGTGATGTTGCCATAGAAAGCTTCCCAGTTCTTCATGATGTTCCTCCACATGCTACACCCGAACGGTGCTGTGATTGCCTTGGTCCTCCAACCCCCTCCCGTGGAATCGTACTTTTCTGCCATGACCTCCCTCCATAGAGCATGCTCTTCTACCCCGAATCTTCACAGCCACTTCCCCAGCAAAGCTCTGTTGAATACCCTGAGATCTTTTACTCCAAGTCCACCCCACTTCTTTGGGGAAGTGACTGTCTGCCAATTCACTAGATGAAACTTTCTAGTTCCATCTGCCGCATCCCAAAGAAAATTCCTTTGAAGCCGCTCCAGTTTTTCTGTGATGCTCACAGGTGCTTGCAACAGGGATAAGTAATAGGTAGGGATACTCGACAAAGTGCTTTTGATAAGCACTTCCTTACCGCCTTTTGAGAAGTACCGTTTCTGCCAGCCTGCTAATCGTTTTTCAATCCTTTCAATGACTGGATTCCAAACCGTAGTATCCTTTTGCAAATCGCCCAATGGTAGACCTAAGTAAGTAGTGGGAAGAGAGCCCAACTTGCATCCGAGAACATGAGACAAATCATCAATGTTAGCAACCTCACCCACCGGGAAAATCTCACACTTGCCGAGGTTGATTTTGAGTCCTAATACTCTCTGAAACCACTGTAGTACCTGCTTCAGGCAGGTCAACTGATCCATATCGACATCACAGAAAACCAGAGTGTCATCCGCAAAAAGCAAATGAGAGACCTTTCGGGCATTGAGCACCCCGATCGGAGCTGAGAATCCTCTCAAGAAGCCTCCACTGGCCGCACGATCCATCATTTTACTCAGAGCACCCATCACTAAAATGAATAGCATGGGGGATAGGGGGTCACCTTGCCTGAGCCCCCTGTAGCTGCCAAAGAAACCACACGGGCTACCATTAACCAGGACAGAGAATCTGACTGAGGAAATGCAGAACTTGATCCATCCCCTCCATCTTTCCCCAAACCCCATCCGCTTCATAATGAAGTCCAGGAACTCCCAATTGACATGGTCGAAAGCCTTCTCAAGGTCCAACTTGCACAGTAAGCCGGGTTCTCTATTTTTCCTTCTGGAGTCTACAAGTTCATTTGCCACCAGAGCAACAACCAGGATCTGCCTACCTTCCACAAACGCATTCTGGGAGGACGAAATAGACACATCAAGAACCTTCTTGAGTTTGTTGGAGAGTACTTTAGAAATAATCTTGTAAATGCTCCCCACTAGACTGATAGGCCTGTAGTCTCTGATACAAGATGCGCCTTCTTTCTTAGGCACAATGGTAATAAAAGAAGCATTGATGCTTCTCTCGAAAGCACCATTCACGTGGAAGTATTCGATAACTTCCATCAACTCCCCCTTAATGGTGTCCCAACAGAGCTGGAAGAAGGCCAAGGAGAAACCATCAGGCCCGGGGGCCTTATCACTAGCACAACTCGACACAACATCGTGCATCTCCTCCTCCTCGAAAGCTCTTTCTAGCCACTCACTGTCTCCCTCCACTATGTGGTTGAACTCTATTCCCCCCAAAGTAGGCCTCCAACTAACTTCCTCTTTGTATAAGTTTTCATAAAACCCCACTATCGCCCCTTTTACCTCTTCCTCTCCCTCAATCCTCACCCCATCCACAACTAAGGACTCTATGAAATTTCTCCTTCGATTTGCAATCGCAACCCTGTGGAAAAACTTGGTATTCGAATCCCCCTCCTTTAACCAGAGCGCCCTTGATTTTTGTCGCAAACTAGTCTCCTGAGCTATTGCTAACTCGACTATTTCCCTCTTAACCTCCCCCAATCTCACTTTCTCAGATTCATCTAGCTCCCTCGCCCCTTCCCCTCTCTCTAATTCCCCCAATTCATGCATAAGCTTCCTCATTTTGACCTCCACCCTCCCGAAGACCTCCTTATTCCACCTAATAATATCTCCCTTGAGGAATTTGAGTTTCTTCAACAGACGGAATAAGGGTGACCCTGATACCCCGTAGCTAGTCCACCATTCTTTCACTTTGTCACAAAATCCTGGCACTTTTAACCACATGTTCTCGAATCGGAAGGGAGCACGCACCCCCCTCCCTCTGCATCCATCTAGCAAGATAGGCAAACGATCTAAAGTCAGCCTAGGTAAAGGAATCTGCAACACATTCGGCACAAGCTCATCCCAGGAGGGCGATATTAGAAATCTATCGAGTCTAGACCTTGAGTTGGAATCCTCTGCCCTGGCCCAAGTAAACATTTCCCCCGACAGAGGAAGATCAATGAGAAAGTGATCATTGATGAAGTCAGAAAACTCCTCCATGGCCCTCGAATGTAGATGATATATGATGCTCCTGCTCCAAGGCATCACTGGCCAAGAGAAAAAGAGCCATTATTCTGGGATCAATATTGCCCTGGCCTTTGGATGCTACGACCAAAAATTAATAGCCTAGTACTCTTGAGCAAGCTTAATTTCCAATACTACATGTAAAAAAATGTAACACCCCGACCCTCGAGCATATGGTGCTAGTGAATTTGAGCATGTTATGACGAAGTTGTGCATAAAAAATCATGCTTTGATATGATACGAGTTAATGAAATGACTGGAGAAAGAAAAAAAAGAGGAAGAGAAGAAGAACTAAGACCAAACCAGCCACTCTGGCCGTAGTGCAATTATAGCGTCGCAGTGGAGAATCAAAGGAATGAGAAAAGGGCTAAGGACCATCACGGTCGTAATGGTGCAATCACCCTAAGAGGAATCAGCAACCGTTGTGGTACAAAATCAGTTTTGAAGAGAATCAGTCGCGGCGGTCAAGTGGACTTCGCACAATTCACAAATTTTTAAGGGCTTTTGGCTCTTTTCGCTCTGCTTTGCACTGTGAGTGTAAAAGGTGAACCTTAATTTGTTTTAGGTCATTGAAAAACGAGATCTTTGACTCATCAACGGCATTGGAGGTGGTACTGAAGGAACCCAACGCCAAATTAAGATTTTTCTTACAAACTAAGATAAGTTCTTGCCCTAATTCACGGTATAGCTCGAGATTCATTATGGTGAACCATAAGTATTTCTATCTTCATCCTAAGTAGGGTTTGACATGAAACAAGCATTGGGGAATGGGGATTTGAGTTCTACCAAGGTTACAAGATATCACATGAGTTCTAATGGTACTGTATACCCTTATCTATACCTTTTTTATGTATCTTCTCCTACAACTGTTGGAAAATACTAGCTCTTCTGCCTTTCGTTCTTCCTGCTCCAGCTCCTATGCCGCTTTCAAATCTATTCCGTAATACCTAGATTAAATCCTCCGGTCAATTGATGTTTCTCTTCATGGTGACTTGTTGCATACTTGGACAACATTCCCTGATTCAGTCGAGCACTATCACAAACTTGATCTCCCTATTACTCTTCTAAAAGGTACTTGGATTACTGCAGCACTTTTGCCTTCCAATCTTCCTGCTCCAGCTCCTACTCCGCTTCAAGTCCACTCCATATTACCTCGACCAAATCCTCGTAATTCAATTGATGTTTCTGTTCATGATACAGGTCCATAAAGTCTACCTAATGACCCATTGCCTACTTATACAATATCCCTGCTTCCATCAAGCACTCATCGCACGAACTTGATCTCTCTATTACTCTTTGAGAAAGTACTCGGCCTACTCGCAACCATTATGGCATTATCCTGTATAGAATTTCTTAAGTTATCACAATTTACCACCCAACATCATGCCTTTGTTACAAATTTATCCATTGTCAAAATATCTAAAATTGTTGCAGAAGCAATGGCTCATCCTGGTTGGTATCAAGCTATGATTAAGGAAATGACCGATCTACTTGGGAGATAATTTATTTTCCACAAGGCAACACATCAATTAGATATCACTGAAAGATACTGTCAAGGTTAGTGCTGAAGGTTGATCGTCTAACAGCTAGATTGGTGGCCAGGAGATATATACAGATTTATAACCTTGACTATGATGATAATAAAAAAAAAGTGGTGGCCAAGATTGCTTTTATCTGCTTATTTATCTCCGTGGCAGTCATGTTCCATTAGCCACTTTATCAGTTGATACCGAGAATATATTCGTGTGATCTAGCTGAAAAAGTTTACATGGAACAGCAGCTAGAGTTTACTGCACAGGGGAGCCTGAATTAGTATGTAGATTGCACCGAGCTCTTTATGGTCTCAAGCAATCACCACGGATAGGGTTGGTTGTTTTAGCACTACTGTCCAACAATTTGACATGCTTCTAAGGGAAGCTAATCACCCAATGTATTATAATTATTCTCATAATGGCAAACACATGTTCTTGAATGTTTATGTTGATGACATTGTCATAAGATGAATGAAGACATTATTCATAATTAAGTAGCATCTAATTAATCACTTTTAGTTTCAAGACCTAGATAAATAAAGTACTTAGAGGCATTGAGGTGAGAGTCATTGAGGTGTCCAAATCTAGGGGTGAAAATTTCATTACACTGAGGTAGTATGCTTTGGACACATTGAAGGAAGTTGGCATGATGAATTGCAATCCATTGATAACTCCTATGGATCCGAATGTTTAGATTGTTCCCGTATGGGGGAGCCATTGGGGTACAGGTACAAGGTAACTTTGACGACTAAGGCTTAGACAGATGGGAAGAAATCACATATGATTTTTAAGTGGGAGGTAGCAAGTACCTGGTGGATTAATCGAGATGCATAGAAGTTGACCCGAACACCACCGTTATCCCAAGAAAAAGAACGTGATACGATAATCAAAAAAACAAAAAGAAAGTGATATAATATAACTGTTGCATATCTGAATTATAAGATAAAGAAAAGCAAACCTACAATTTTCTGGACCTTCTCAATGGTCGCCAATGGTACGGTGCCAAGTGCAATGATATCTCTAGACCCTTCACTCTAGATAATACACAGAAGCAAACAACATCCTATTCAGTACAAACTAGCAGAAAAAACAGAACAAGATGAAAAAGGTTGTGATAATAAGCATCTCATGTACTTCATGTATGTAACAAGCATCTGTGCTTATTCGACAGCAAATTTCTAAGAGTACGACAGATATCTTTCAGTGATCTTAGCAGGAAATCTGAAACTACCACCAAAACCACAGAAAGTGGAAACGCTACCTGAACATTCAACAAATGACAACTTTTCACAATAATTGGAGCACCAAGAAGACGTTATACTACATTCAGACAAATGCACGTTGTTTGCAAGTGATAAAGGCCAAGGACTGCTAGTTTATACTTCTAGCTGGAAGAACCTGCCTTCTTCTTTTTCTTCCTTTTTTTTTTTTTTTTGAGGGGTGGGGGAATAAAAAAATGTACTTCTAGCTGGAAGAAGAACCTTTTCATCAGTTATCACAGAGTTTGGAGAATTGATGCTTCTGACTTAACGGGTACAGTTGTCTCCGTGTGACATATAGGTCATGGATTTGAGTCGTGGAAGCAGCCACTAATGCTTGCATTAGAATAGGCTGTCTAGATCATACCCCAAGAAGTGCGGCCCTTCCCTGGACCCTGCGTGAATGCGGGATGCTTTTGTGCACCGGGCTGCCCTTTTGTGTTATGTTTCTGACTTAATACAATATCAGTTAACAGAACCAACATATAAGTTAGAACAAATTCCTCCCTAACATCCATGAAAAGAGTCTCTTTGGCAAGAGGGAGGAAGCGGTCCCCATTAGAATATATCTTGAAACCTCTGTTTGTAGAGTTATTTCAAGACGGTGTTTCAGTCTCAACAAAATGTTTCGGAAGTCACCAACCAAATGAAATTACCCCTGTGTTGACAGTTGATTCCACGAAGATTGGAGACAAATATTTTCTGCCAGAAATACAAACAAGCAGGCCATCCTATGGGCTCAGCTATTTGAATTTTGTGCCAAGTTGAAGGAAATTAGCCTTGAAATTGTGAGAAACTTCTTATCAAACCTTAGGTTAGCAAGAGATCCTAGCCACAACTTGCTCCTTTCTTAAAGGATCCAGGTAAACTGATGTGAGGCCTCAGAGCTTCAGTGCTTCACTCTACCACAGCCAAGTGTGCCAGGCTCGTGTCTACTTCGATATATAGCCATGCTTAGATCTGGTCTTATTTACTAGTCAGTGTGAATTTTTTTATACTCTTGGTTCAGCAAATGACTTATAATACTAAGAGACAGATGACATAATACAGTGCAAGGCATGATGAAATCCTCATTTTGGATCTTAGCTATTCATCTCTGCTGGCTGCAGCGATCCTCCAAGCAGGTATACTTTACCTGACTCATAATGACATGTGTGCTAAAATTAATCTTAGATTATATGCAGATTTAATTTGCAAGTGACATTACATGCTGCACTGTTATATAATTGTTCTGCACTTCCTTGAAATATGCACTTCAGTGAAATGGAAGCAATTCACTTATTGTTTTTTGGTTCACTTAAGTCCCTTGCAGCCTTGTCACTTTTTAAAACATCGAGTCTCCCTATCAATTGCACATGTTTCGAATAAGCAGGCAGGTGAAAGAATTGGGATTTAACCAAATAACCAGATCATATCCTTGTGAATATGAAAGGGATAAGATAACTGAGAGCTACTTCTGCTTGACCTGGGAGAAAGCTTCGGAAATTGAGAAACTTCTTTAATTTCTTTTGTTAGTTTCCTTCTTTTTTTTCTGGAGATAAGAATATTAATCATCTTACATCTACCCGCAACCATGTAAGTACCGCAAACAAGCAATCCTGAACATGAAAAGATAAGATACACAACTAATGGAAAATTAGTCACTATAAGCCTTAAAGCTGTTCCACTGTAGAGAAAAAGAAGATGAAGACAATTTTTTCAGTCAAGGTGCATGCATCCGAAAAAAGATGGATAAAGACATTAGCATTTATGAATTTCGACAATATAAATACCTCATCAGTATGGCTCTAACAACTGACATTAGACCTTCAAATATCATTGCCTTATAAATCATTATATGACATTTATTTGCACTATTTTGAGGACAATTTCACTGGCATAGGTTTACAAACTGGAACTTCCAAAAGCAGAATGCAAGCAAATGTAAGATTTTGGCCATATGCACCATTGAAAATAACATAAGAAAACTACATGCATCACTTACCAAGAAAAGGAGGCGAAAATTAGTCACAAATAAGGTTCCAGCATCATCGGTGTTGACAAGAACTACCCCATAACCCTGGAAAAAATCAGTTAACATTGAGACTTGCGCTGACTCCAAATTGTGGCAACTGAAGAGAACAGAAACTACTGAAAGCCTCTATGAGATCAAGTTGAGGCTTTTGTACAGAGGCTTTTCACCAAAACCTTATTAACAGTTTGCTCCAAGTGAGTTTTGTTCCAATACAGTACATCTTAATGATCTAAATGAAGCCCTATTAAGAAGCTCATGAGGAGATAAATAAGCAATCAATCATAAGAAAAAACAATCAACGCATTAAGTAATTATAAATGAAATCAACATAAAAAGTAATATAAATGATTTTTTAACACCCTCTTACGCCAACATCATATCTTCCCATAAATCAGGAAAAATATTAAATACCAAACCAGGATCATTAATAGTTGGCAGTGTATGTGTGGGCCTATGAGGAGTCATATTGTATAGTATTATGCATTGGACGATAAATGCTTCTAAAGATAGAAAATGCAGAAATAAATGTCAGCATCCTGTTTGAAACAACAATCTAAGGACTTCACAGACTTCCTTCATAGTTCTCCACAATGTCACATAATATGCAAGTCCCTTGGATTTAAAAAGGGGAAAGAACTCTTAATTCACTACTCAATCTAAAATGTAATTTACTAAAGGTAGACTTTCTTTAGATAATTAGATAAATATACCTCAATAAACATTGATTAATATATAATAATTCTTAAGCTGAAGAGAATATAAAAAACTTAAATTAGTCCAAAATTCACAAAAAGGAAAAAAAGGGTAGTTCAATTACATTTTTGTCCTAAAGCTTTAGACAAACACAACTTTTTTTTGAAAGTAAGTTATGATCTTTGTCTCTAAAGCTTTTGGACAAAAATATGATTGAACTAGAGAAAAAAATCATAAATTGCAAAAATGATAAGAATAATGATTACTAAAGGAAACCTAACTTATTCTAAGTTAGGCCCTTAGCGTCCTACTTAAGGTTAAAAGGCAGCTTTTTAATTAAATTTAGAAGAGCAGTTCCTATGCAGGATGGGAATAAAGGCTTCTAACATCAGAAGTCATGACCTAAGTACTAAGTTACCTTAGAATGGGATGCCAATCTTCTAATAAAAAAAGTTAAAGCTAAATCACTATTCTCAATTGCTACTTTATCCTATCCAAAAATGCAGATACTCATTCGAAATTCACAAAGGATTAATTAATCGCGATAACCCCTTTTAAGTGAGTTAGTTTGTCATTTGATTTTGTTTATTTGAGCTGGGGGCATAACACGGCCCTCACTTCGCATTGTTAACACTACCTTTACCCTATCATCTTTGACTGTGATACAAATTATCCTCTAATTAATCTCATGCATATTTCTTTCAAAACAAGTAGCTCAACTATCTGTATCCCATACTCTAATTACACATCATCAATCAGTAAAGTCCAAATTCAGCTGCTACAAAAATCTTTTTAAAATGCACTACACATACAAACACCAAGAACACACAGTACTACCAGCATTACCTCTACTACAACATGCTCATCCTCCAGCAAGAATTGTTTCACTCCGATTGGAACCGACCTCGAAACAGGCTGCACATATTTATATACAGAAAAACATCAAATTACGCATTCAATAAGAAATATTATGCAGAAATCAACGCATAATAATTGAAATGATGGAACCCTAGAGAAGTAAATTACATCGATTTTAGTCCATTCAAGGGCGTCCCAACCACCGGCACCTTCAATTTTATCGGACTCAGCGAGTCGAGTGTCCGGTTCACGGAGGTTCGGGGATCGCGCCGACCGACTCCGATACATGGCGGTGCGGCGACTCGAGTTCGGCGGTTGATTGAGTTTTTTTCTGGTCGTCGTTGGTTTTTCTTTTTAAAATTTTTAACAGGATTCGAACAAGAAAATGGAAAACAGAGGGCTCTATCTGTCCTGACCCAAAGAAATGAGCGAACTTTTGTATGTTTGGTTATTTTTTATTTGGGTAATATTTTTTGATAAGACACCTGTGAGATCAGTGGACCCCAACTGACGTGGGACCTAAGGTACCTCTTTTTATTACTCCTCCGTTTTAATCATTTGATTGCGCACCAAATTTAGTAAGGAGAATACTTTCGAAATTTACAATTTTAATATGTTTCATTAAAGATAAATTAAAATTTTAAAAATTAAATCATTTAAAATACATACAACTTTTTTCGTTCTTAAATATTTTGATTTGTTCATAATAAAATTTGAATCATAATATTTTTTTAATGAAACTTAATGAGTGTGTTTTTACTATTGAATGAAAGCTAGAAGGCACTCCAAATTTTTAAACGAATAATTAATTTCGATCTATGAGAAAAATCTTAAAAAAAATAGTGAATTTTCAGATCTCCACGTTCACAAAAAAATATAGTTGAAAACAATTCTCTCAAACGAAATACACCAAAATAAAGTTTTTAAAGAAAAAATGTTAAGTCTCGTATCTAAGCATTCAAAAAAATATGACTGAGAACAACTCATCCAGAACAATATCCATATCCAAAATAAAATCAATGAAAATCACAACCAAACCACAACAAAGTTATTTTATAATTTCATATTATCAAAGTTTATGTATATAAGAAAAGAAATCTAGAACCTGATGCTATGAAAATAAGTGCGTCTCATGAAGTTATGGGTAAGAACTAAATTAACTAGTACCTTAAATGGTATTTCACTACATTGTATACTTTCCATGGCTAATTTATGCAAGATTTAATTATTACCTTATCGATAAAATATAAGAATCCACTTGGTAGACCAACTCTTTTGGTTTGAATATTTTTTGTTAATTTTATATCGTATAAAACATTAAATTAAAGACCTGAACTGAGTAATAACAAATATTGCTTGGTCCATGTTAGCGTTACTTGACGACGTAGACTTCCGTGTTTAGTGTATATTCCATCATATATCATATTTAAACGCTTAAGTCGTAAATATTCTTAGACGTAGATCATTATTATTACATGATATTTCTTTTACTTCGGTCTTTTTACTATCTTATTGTTATTATTATTTGTTGGTACTATTTTTTTCATCTTTTCTTGAACCGAGGGTATATCGGAAATAACCTCTCTATCTTATCAGGATAGAGGTATGGTATGCATACACACTACTACTAAACTCCATTTATGGAATTATACTGAGTTTGTTATTTTTGCTTAGTAAATAAAATATGAGTTTTATAGGCACCTCTGCCAGAAGAGAATGGCATTAGTTGGTATTCATACATAAATCAAGATCATTTAATAAGATCACAAACTAATTACTATTACTTCTTATCTATTTTTCTATTCTTTAGAAGTTGACTTGAATAATCAAACTAATATCCTCAACCGCCTATTATTTTTATATAATCTCCAATTCAATGGTTCATTGAGATTGTGGAGTTTGAAAAGATCAAAGCAAACTTAACAAAATGAAAAATAAAGATAGCGAGACGTGTAACAATACATTTTCTTCTGATTATATGAAGACTACGAGTGAAAATAGATAACTTATTTTGTGACTTTGTCCCCCGTACACAAAATAACAACACACTTTTATCGTCTTCTAATATCGTTATACGCCAGTTTAGCAGTGCGAAACGTTTTATTTTTAAATTGATTAGTTAATATTACAAATTGATAATGTTACCGTATATTTTCAAAACAAACCCCTAATGAACCCTCTTGTACTCAACAATCGTATTTTATCCTCTATTTTTCTCCACCAATATCTGTATTGGGGCTCAACTAAATTCGAATTTGCCAAAAAATCTCACATTGGGGGATGTGTGTGTTAAAACACTCCCTAACAAAAGGTGACTCCATACTCAAGGCTCGAACTTCGGGCTTCTAGTTAAAGATGAAAAAATACTTAGCACTCCACCACAACCCTTATTGGCGTGCTTCATCCTTCTCCTTCATTCATAATCTATGTTATAAAGTTCTAAAATGTCTAAAAAAATGAGTAAATGGACAGATCATTATGGTGGTAAAATTTTGTGATGTTTACATAATTATTAAATGTTAGAATTGAAAATTATTGGTCATGCTACAAAAGTACTTGTACAATCTGAACTACCATTATTCTTACATTTAAACCATAGAATTTTTGTGGGTTCTACAGATCCATGGAAGAAATTATCATGTGGAAATAATTAACTAGTCTTATGATGGACCTGTTTCAGTGTCATTATCATGCTCAAACCTCGTTTTAATCTTGACTTTTTCTATTTGTCCTTTTATATTTTTGGTCGGTTGTGGACATTGATTTGATCCAAATTAAAATTTTGGTCCACAATTTTAGTGAGCTGTCAGAATACCGAATGGGAATTAAAAATATCACTTTTATAATTATATGTCAAGTCTTTGGTTCATAAAAATCAAGAAAATATTTTTAGTTAATATTCTAGTGAATGTTATTTAGATCTTTTAATTATATAATTTTCTACTTTCAGACACTTAGAACTGCAAGGTTGAAACTATGAGATTTATTTAAAAAGAAAAATAAAACGGTACGAGTAATGGCTACATAAGCTAATTTCAGAACTGGCATAATTTAACTTACTCTTTATGTAAACAACAATGATCAATTTCACTCGGAGATTCTATTCCCATTACACCCATATTGTAATATACCAAAATTACTAAAATAAAAACATAAAAAGATAAGAAAAGTGAGAACCTCAACCCAGACTATTATTTTATTCCTGGGGACTTGCTTTAAACTATTTGACTATCATTTTATTCTTGGGGACTTGCTTTAAATTATTTACCTATAGGTCGCCTATATAACAATCGACGTCCTTTTAAATTTTTTTCCACTTCGTGATAAAAAAAGTCCAAGGAACTCGACTTACTAGATCCTATGTTTCTGCTAATCTTTAGTTTCCTTTAAATTAAATACTTAACTTTTGAGAAAAGTAGAAGACTAAAGTGAAAGATGGTTCTAGAAGAGAGTCAAAATGACTATACTTGCTCCAGTTGATTTTTTTTTGGCTGTTTTCATGCCCTATTAAAGAATTTATTTTTTAATATTAATTAATAATAAAATTGATCATATAAATTTTAATTTGTTAATTGAAAATACAACAAATACTCCTCGGCTCTTTACACCAAGGACAATATTGAAAATATAAAGTTAATTCCTTTTTAATATTGGAAAAAATTAAATATTATGGCCCACAAAAAAAACTAAAAAATCAATTAAAATAGACCGAAAGGAGTAATTTTGATATTTCGGCCAATGAGCCAGTCCAGCCCAACCTACAAGGTTGACAAGCTGGTTTGGGCCGAGTTAAAAGCCCCAACTTTAACGGGCAAAATATAAAATTAGGGGTCGAAAGAAATATTTTGTATTTGCCATCTAAAAAGTGTATTATATATACATTTTATGGGCTATTAATTTTGATACCGTTAAAGGTATACATTTCTCAACTTTTAACTAGGTTAGAAAATGCTAGCTGAGTCGAGTTCATGGGTCAAGCCTATTTTGACGGTTCTAAATAGAGTTAAAAGTTAATAATCCTATACAAAGGCCAACAACGTTTTAATCTTGATAAATAGTTTTGTTAGTCGAATAAAAAAAAAGTTTTGTATGCATGTTTATGTAACTTGAAACCGTAGAGTACCTTGCAGAACCAATAGACAAAGGACTACAAAACTGAAAACTAAATTTGAAAATTAATGACTGAATTACCATTAACTCATTGGAAATTGAAGCTTTGTTTAATGACATAAAATTAGCTGTCGTTGGCATTTAAGTGCATCATTGTCAATAATATTTTAAATCAACAAGTTTAGCTTATTTATACTTCCTTCATCTCAAATTATATATTGTAATTTCTAAATGTAGTTGTCTCAAATTATTTGTCATATTAGAAGATCAAGACATAATTAATTATTATTTTTCTATTTTATTCTTAATAGTAATTGCTCTTGAAAATGAAGATAACACATAAATAAAATAAATATTCAATGAAGAGAGATTATATCTTAAGATATAAATAAGGATAAAATAGCGTAATATCCCTTCTAATTAATAGTATATTCTTAAAAAGAGAAATACGATAAATAATTTGAGACGGAGGAAGTACAAATAATTCTACTGGATCATTGACATTTAAGTGGCATCATTATGTCTATCTTGAAGATACGAGTTCTATTGCAGCTAATTATGCAGTAAACGCAATGAATCTTTTCTCCCATACTAGCTGTTTCTACTTCCTGTAAATTAATTAGTTAGTTGTAAAGTTCAACAAAATTAAATCAAAAGTTCATTGGTGAATAGGCAGTTCCATATATGGCAAACTCAATTGAGCTTGATGATCTTGGTAGGGATGATTAACAGGTCCTGTTCAGTGGCGTTAGGCGTGTACATGATTTTTGTTAATTGATGTTTGTCTGTGACGTACTTGAAGGAGGGCGGGCCAACAAGAAGGACCGATGGGTAGGTTGACAAGCTTCTGAAGAAAGGGTACTCATGACATCTTAAGCGAATCCACAATAGAATGAGAGACAAAAATAAAAAGTTTACATGGTATGTGCGTTTTTGGGCTCGATGATAAAGATAAAACGTATCCCACGGGACAAATCTGTTAGGTGGACCAAAGCAGACAACGCGTATTATGAACTTGGGCCGTGATACTATTGATGAGTATGAGAAAAACTCATAATGCTTTATTTAATAGTAGTAGTTGTGATTATTCTTTTTCAAGATACTTTCGTTGGAGATTGTTTATGTTTCACAGTCTATTACTGAAAATCCTTACATTAGTAAAACTTTAAAATAACCAGTCTCAAATCCCAGACCACTAAGAAATGAAATTGCCAACACAAACTTAATAGTAGTAGTTGTGATTATTCTTTTGCTTCCGTTTATGTTGTCCATATTGTATTTTCTTTGGGTTCTTTTGTAGTACTAAAAATTTTCATCCCCATTATTGACTTTGAATATGCAAACTATTAGTGGTGCCATTGATAGAATTGTACAGATTATTTTACAGCATAAAACCGATGACATAAGAAACGCACACTCATTAATATCAAAACTTTTTGATGATTTCATTAATACATCCAACTCAACTAAAAACGTCATTTGATAACTTAAAAAAACAATAAAATTAGAAAGGCCTAATAAGAACAAAAAAACTGAGGGGAATTAGGCTATGGCAAGGAAACTCTTCATATAAGGCATAGGAGTATACCACATTCCCCATCCGCTCTGGCGTTGCGGCAATTCAATTTTCTTCACAGTTCTATGATTCAAATTATAAAGAAATAACCCTTGTGTCCACAAGTGAAGCAAAAGTTCACCTTCTTGGAGTTCAAAAGCTTTATTCGCCCAGACTTGTCACCAGTTAGCGATGGAAATCCCATGAAATGCAAACTAAAAGGGAATAGATCAATCTTGTATCTTTTGATCCATGCCAGCGTTTCATAGTCGTTCAAGATCCATATATCCACTACACAGTGAGGGATAAGAAAGTTACAGAAACACAAACAATCATCCTTCACTAACAGAGTCAGAGATCGATGCTTTAGCTTTGAGTTGCATTCCTCATCCATTTTGAAAACCATGATTCCATTTGCACAAGGAGAAATATCTTTTCTTTCTAAATCGTGGCCCGTAATCCAATGCAATGCTCCATTCACAACTGCTGGACTGCCACCAGATGACAAAATAAAGAGCATATAAATACCCGTGGTGAAGGGTAAGTTGTACAGTTACTTCCTCTTGTGTTATCGGGTTCAAAGTATAATAAGTAGAGGACCACCTCAAGTCACTAAACAAAAGAATTCCTTGACAAGAGTACATCAGAACACGTTGATGTTCCCGGTACTTATTAATCATAAGCTCAGGTCTGAATGAAGTTGCTTGAAGGCGGCCTTCTTCTTCTTCTTCTTATTATTATTATTAAGGTTTTCGCCAACAACATAAAGGTTTTCGTCAAATTATCCTGTAAGAGAATCAGGGGTCTACTAGCTCTACTAAGATTATCATATAAGGTGGTAAAATAGTCACGTGAGGAGACCAGAGTTCTCCAATGCCTACAAACCCATCTGCATCTAAGAAGAGAATATGCTGGAAGTCTACTTAGAATATCAACGATGAAACAATCAACCAAACGTTCAAAATTTTCAGCAACATCTTCCTAACATTTACATATAGTATAACAAGAGGCAGACTTGAGATTTGAAAATGCAGACCTAGGATTTGAAAATGACAGGCATTATTATCTTTAATATAAACGGAGCGGAGAACTTTACCGATAGTTTTTGGGTCCCACCAGATGCCGACTTTGATGATGACTGACATGTATGAGTGAGTGAGGAGGTGAAGTTGGGTGTGGAATTTGGGAAAAGGAAAGAGAGAAGTGATTTGGAGCTTTTAAGGAAGAGGTATAATCAAAACAAAAAAGAGTTGAAAAAAAAGGTTAAAAGGAAAAAGGTTTTGTGGGAGTAGGGGGAGGAGAGAGGAATGAAACCTAAGGTAAAAAGGAAAGACATAAATAAATAATCTAGGCTACATTTAATATTTCAGCTAAAAAAAGGGGAAAATCTAAAGTAAAAAGGCAAGACATAAATAAATAATCTAGGCTATAGTTCATATTTCAGCTAAAAAAAGGAATTACTAAAGGTGAGGGAGTACGGAACCCAGGACATCCCACTCTACAGCAGAGGTAAAATAGCAGATTCTAAACGGATTTTTGTGCTTTAGGGTGCCTAATCAAATATAAAGCCGTTTCTCAAGGTATATATACATATAATACATATATATATATAGAAATTTTTCCAACGTTTACAGGGTCTACATATAATACATATATATACAGAATTTTTTCAAGGTTTACATGGTCCGGTGACCCCCTACCATACACTTAGGTCCGCCCTGAGTATAACATAGTGAACCCAACAGTTCTGTTGTCCATGTGAAGCATTTAAGTGCCATACCTATTATATAGAGCAGAAAATCACAAAAATAATAGTTGTTAGGTATGCCAAGAAAATATGTATTGGTTGATCAAAAGAGAAGATTAAAACTTTTATATTGAGATCCTCATAATTTTGAGAGCAGGGTATAGCCATATAATAATTGAATAAGAGCTCAAATCATAAAATATGGACTACATTGCATTCAAGGGTGTGGCCTAATGATCAATAAAGTTGACGGAAAACCATGAGGTCTCAAGTTCAAATTCTAATAAAGACAAAAAATACTAGGCGATTTCGCCTCATCTGCCCAATCCTTGGTAGCACAGCTTCTCGGTATCTATGTTAGTGAAAGGTGGCCAGTGAGATAGTTGGCCAGACACCGCCGTTATCAACAACAAAAATATGGACCATGATTAAAACATTTAATTTTTGGGAGTGGTAGAATTTGATAAATGCTTGATCACGTGAAAGAGCAAATATTTACAAATCAAGTAACCAAGCTACACACATGTACATCACGAGATCTCAAGTTTAAATTCCAATGACGGCAAAACACAATAGGTGATTTATACCATCTGTCTAAGCCTTATTACCCAAAGTTACCCATATCCGTGTGGGTGGGAGGCTGGCATAAGTAGAATTTTCACTAAAAGGATTAAAAAAGAAAAAAAAATAAACATGAAAGAAGCCAAGAGAATTCTACGTCTAATATATATACCTTATATATGTAATTTTCGGGCGAAGGGTTCAGATGCACCCCTTCTGCCTTCTGCCTCTCTAGCTGATATAAAAAGATACACAAATATACAATTCAATTATGTTTGCATTTTATCATGTCCCTGAAACGACAATTATGTTTGGATTAGAAATCGATTTCACTTTTGTTTCGGTTTATATATCACTTAATTAATATAATACTTCAAATCCTTTTTCCAATGAAAATTATGATGGAAGAAAAACTGAAATCGCGTTCAAGCCCCAAAAGACCAAGCTAAAACGACACATTTTTGAGTTGATGATTTAGTTTGGTTTTCAATTAAAAGATTGACAATATTTGGTTTGGTTAGCTATTTAAGAAAAAAATCTATATATATCTTAATTTATAAACTTTTATGACTATAATTATATAAAATTTTATAGAGAGAATTTATATATTTTTCGCCAAAAAAGTTTTATAGATACATTCATGGTGCTGGCTTGAATTTTATGCTCGTCTATGTCAAAGTTATTTAGGGGCAAGGTAAGTTTGAAAACATATAGTGATGTAAGGTTATCTTTTTTATTTATGAAAGTGAATTATTGTAAATTTATACGTATAAATATTTCAACAGATAATAGGTCAATCAATTTGTTTGAATCTTGCTAAACATATACTTGCATATGGGAAATTGTGCCTCTAACTCTAGTAGATTGAAAGACATAAGCTTATATTTCATACTAAAAAAAATCAAAAAACCCGAAATAAAAAGAATGGCTCTATTTCGTTAGGTTTGATTTGAGTATTTAATAAATCGTCATAATTGGTTTCATGTTGATTATGGCAAAAATCGAATCAAATAGAACTATGAATACTCGGGAGGTCAAGTCTTACCTTGCAAAAATTCAACTTGTCTTGTGCCACATAACAATTTTTTTTATGTTTTCTATTGGTCCCACATCACCCGCCCCACTTAATTTTTTTTCTTTCTTTTTCATGTTGTTATTTAGATAAAACAGATAAGTTTAACATTTTGGGAGTTTAATATTACTCAAGTGGTTAGAATTTTATATTCACGCGTGGTAACCAAAAGCTAACTAAAATTACTGAAATTGGTTAACAAGAACGAAAGTGTCTAAATCAGGTGAATAACTCACATTTCAGTATTTCAGAGTCTTTTTAGCCATACTTGTAGCAGATGTTGCCCTTCAAGTTCTACAAAGTATTTCATGTACAATATAATGCTAGGTGCGTTAGTATAAAGGAATGGTTATAACTAGACTTGTTTTTTTTCATGAACCATATTTTCTATTAATCATTCGCAAGCAACCTGTGACTCAAATACTTGTCAGGCAGGGGTGGAGTTACAGCCACCTTTGCAATAGTCAAAGATCAAGGGTACTCAATTAGCTTTCAAATTAACCCTTGATCAATGCTGTATCCACAGCTTTCTGTTCATCCTCTTCTCCTACAAAACACCAAACACAAACAAAAGATACCAAAATATATATTCATCAAAAACCAAAAACAATGATCCGATCTTTAATCATACAATGAACAAAAAGATTCCATATAATCTATCATGGGAAGTCCAACATCAACAAACACTCAATCCATTGCTATATTTCATTTTAAGCAGCACAAAGTCAATGAGAACCACTTACGACAATATGTGAAGTAAGCGATGCAACATAAACCAATCCCGTTGACTACCACACATATAACAGCAGCCCATATAAAGAGCTTGTTGTACTTTTCGAATTTTCTTAAAAATTCCTTTGATTCCATTATTACACCGGGCTCTCACCGACTCAGCCTTCACTACAGGATGTAGGGGAGCAATGCTATCAACACGTCCATTTTGATTTTGCTGATCTATCCTTTGACTCTCCGAGTTGTAAATTTCTTCTGCTCGATTGGCTAGTTGTACTCTCCTTTGGTCCAGTTTCTTGACATTAGGGATATATCATCCTTTTTAATTTCATCTTTGTCGCCCAAATAGCAAGACACAATCCTCCAATGAAGCAAGCTACCACACGAAACAACTGGACAAGGAAGTTTCTTCAAATTCTGGAAGACTATTCCTCCTCCAGTATACGAGAGCATAAAGGCAATATAATTGCCCAGTGAAGTTATGATCCCATTTGCTCTATGCTCTAGAGCCGTTATCTTTGAATCAAGCTTATCACTTTGTATTAGGATCGGGAATCCGGGTAGTGCGGAATATAGCCAAACAACGGTATAATGACAATAACAAAGACAATGGAAGTTGATAACAACGACAATTAAAGTAGATAAAGAAGACACAAATTTAACGTGGTTCGGTCAAAGTGACCTACGTCCACAAGCGGCGAAGAGCAATTTACTATAACAATAAGAGTACAAAAGAGAGTATAAAATTAGAGTAAACACTCTAATTAATCCCAAATACCCTAAGAGAATAACCTCACAAGATCACTCTAAAGAAAGGGTTCACACAAGTGTTTCTCAACACTAACTTTCATACAAAACACTCTTAATAAAGGAAGAAAGGAAGAAACAAGAATTGAAGACAAGTCTTGTTGGTGTATCTAAAATGAACTAATGGCCTTCCCTTTTATAGGCAAAAAAGTTTTGACCTCTTAGGTGTAAAAGAAGAGATACAACTTGTGCAAATGATGTCCAACACACAATGCAATATTTTTGAGTCCCAAAGAATATTGCCAACAAAGTCTACACTTTGCAAAGATGCTTATGCTTATGTGAGATGGACTCCATTTGACAAAATAATGGCCATATTATAAATCTCCACCTTGGCCTAATTTTGGATGATATAGTAAATTTGCTCCACCTTCTCCGCAAAAGCCTCAATGGGCATATGTCAAAATTTAATGCCATCAAAATCAGACAAATTGTCTGATACCGAAACTGTAGTAGGGCTTATAACAGTGGATCCCAATAAAGTATACAACGAACCAGATCTGTGTGCTTTCATGATCAAACGAGCACCTTAAAAAATTGTCACGACCCAAAATTTCACTAGTCGTGATGGCACCTAACCCAACCCGTTAGGTAAGCCAATTTCTAACTATCCAATTCCAATAAAATTAATTAAAAGAAATTATCTAAAACTGATACATCTCCCCAAGAACTGGTAGTACAAATCATGAGCTTCTAAGAATAGAGTATATAAAGCGAAAATGAAATAAATACATAGTCTGTTTGAATAATACATAAACAGAGCTTTTATAAATCTAAGGCTACCCTGAACAAGAGACAGCTACAACAGGAACGCAGGTACATCTTCAAGTCCAACAACCATCGAGCACAGTAACAACAACAGCCAACATCTGCACGCAATGTGCAGAAGTGTAGTATCAGTACAACCGACCCCATGTACTGAGTAAGTAACAAACCTAGCCATAGGTTGAAAGTAGTGACGAGCTTCTACCAAGGTCGGGTCCACAACCAATAGTACACAACAATCCATAACAACATAAAGCAAATAATACCATAAATAACTCAGGGATAAAATACTCAGCCAAATAATGATTTCAAAAATTATAGTTCTTCCTTCCAAATATCTCAGTGTAAACCCAAATCTTTTGCCGAAGTTTCCAATAATATAAATAGTTTGAAAACAATAATTTCTCCAAAAATATTCTCAATAATAAATAATATATTTCATTTTCCTTCTGGATAACTCGTGTAAAACAAATGCATCACTATGCCCATCTGTCAACAATGTGTGAAAACTCATGAATGATGTGATGTTGTACAACATGAGGAAAAATACATCTCTATGCCTGTATGTCATGTGTGCATGTCAATGCAATGCAACTCAATGATAAAAATCATAAACAACCCCTCGGGCAGAACATCACTCATATTCAGCCCCTCGGGCAAAAACCTTATAGTCACTCGTGCTACTCGGGCATACCTCACAATCACTCTTGCCACTCGGGCATACCTCACAATCACTCATGCCTCCCAGTCACTCAGCACTCGGCACTCGGCACTCGCACTCAGTAGGTACCTGCGCTCACTGGGGGGTGTGTACAGACTCCGGAGGGGATCCTTCATCCCAAGCGCTATAATCTGCACGGACAACTCACGTGCCATCATATCAATACCTGGATCCGCAGGGTCAACTCACGTGCTACGTGGACAACTCACGCGCTATGGTATAAATACCTGGACCCGCACGGTCAAATCACGTGCTACGCGGACAACTCACGCGCTATGGTATTAATATCCTCACAATCAGGCCCTCGGCCTCACTCAGGTATGCTGCAGGCGGGCAGCCCCGATCCACACTCATCCTCATAAATCAAGACACTCGGGCATTTTAGTAAAACAGGGCATTCGGCCCAAAACATTTATATGCATCAAAATAGAGTCATAAAACTGAGTTATGATATGCAATGAAATGAATATGACTGAGTATGAGTTTTCAATTTAACACAATAATTCAAATCAATATGACCTCTATGGGTCCCAATAATACTGGCACATAGCCTCAACATGATTTGTAATATGCCTTTCAGCTTAATTTCTTTAACACATAACACCGCATGGAAAATACCAAGGTTATTTAACTATAACATTCCACATAAATAATTATGTCACAATTTCTATAGTGCACGCCCACATGCCCGTCACCTAGCATGTGCGTCACCTCCCAACAATTCACAAAATACATATATTCACGGTTCATACCCTCAACTCTAAGATTAGAAGAGTTACTTACCTCAATCCAAGCAAATTCTTTATTCCAATAAACTTTTTCCTCGTGATTCGGCCTCCGAACACCTCGAATCTTAGTCAAAATGATTCGATACAATCAACACAAGGTATATGAATCAATTCCATATGAAAATGCTAATTTTCATACAAATCCGAAATTTAGCTCAAAAATAGTCCATGGGGCCCACGTCTCGGAACCCAACAAAAGTTACAAAATCTGAACACCCGTTCCGATACGAGTCCAACCATACAAAAATTATCAAATTCTGACATCGGATTGACCTTCAAATCTTCATTTTACATTTTTGGAAGATTTTACAAAAAATCAGATTTTTCTTCTATAAATTCATGGATTCATGATGTAAATGAATATGGAATCATGAAATATAATCAATATAGGATAAGGAACACTTACCCCAATGTTTTCCCATGAAAATCGCCCAAAAATCGCCTAAACCGAGCTCCCCAACTCTATTTTTGTCAAAAATGGTCAAAAAACCCGTTTTATAGACCCTCAGATGTTTCGGGCGTCACAGGTAGCGTGGGGCGCTGCCTGTGGTGCAGTTTCCAGTACCCAAAAATTCCCAGCGCCAGGGCTAGCGCCCCACGCTACCCTGGGCACTCGCGGCGACGGAAAAATCGTTCCAGTTACGAAAATAGGCATAACTCTCTCATACGATGTCCGAATTCAATGATTCTTTTTGCTATAGCTCCGTAATTTCAATATGGATCTAATACTTCAATAAAAACTGAATTTGGAGCTCATTTTCTTAATGTTGTACCACATATTATTGAAGAATCGACATCGAAACATAGAAAATCAATCCGGAATGAACTCAAATTTTGTGTACAAGTCATAATACCTCGTAGGAAGTTATTCAAGACTTCAAATAGTTTAAAGGAGAGTAATTACTCAAAAATGACAAGTCGAGTCGTTACAAAAATTTTCAGAACTCCACCTTCACCAGTGAATTTGCACCCAAGGGATTCTAAAGTGCCTAGAGAGATGAGATTTTTCTTCAACTCAGGAACATATCTAACATCGGTGAGAGTTCTCACCACATCATCGTGCATTATGACCCGAATTGTACCTTTGCCAATAACGTTACAAGTAATATTGTTACCCAATTTGACAACTCCACCTGCAACTGAATCATATGTAGAAAACAAGTCCCTGCTAGGACACATATGATATGAACAACCGAAATCTAAAATCCATTAATTGTCTAATCTGAAACTAGTTTCAGTTGCTAAAAATATAGTTCCCTGAATCTCATCAGTTGCTACACTAGCTTCGGCGGTATCAGTATTTTTGTGTTCATTTTTTCTTTCTTTGTGCTTTTCTTTATTTTTCAGTTTATAGCATTCAGAGATATTGTGACCTTTCTTATGACAATAGCAACACTCTAAATTATTGTATCTGGAATTGGAGTCGAATTTGCCCCTAACAAACAAGCCAACTTCCGCTTGAGTTCCACTAGCTTCCCCAGTAATATCACTATCTATCTGTTCTTTTGATTTTAAGATAGATTTAATATCCTTATAAGAGATATTATCCTTTGCATAAAGCATAGTATCTCTTATATGCTTAAAAGATGGGGGTAGAGAACAAAGCAGTAACACAACTTGATCCTCATCTTTAATTTCAGCATCTATATTACTCAAATCCATAAGAACGGAATCAAAGGTGTCAAGACGAGAGAGAATAGAGGTACCTTCACTCATACGAATTTTATAAAGCTTCTGCTTCAGGTAAAGTCTATTTTCCACAGTCCTCTTCATATATAAGGTTTTTAATTTTTCCCACATGCCTTTAGCTGTGGTTTCTACAAAAACTTCACGTAAAACCTCATTTGAGAGATTTAAAATAATACCTGCTTTTGCCTTTTTGTCTATGATGGCAAACTCCTCATCCGTCATTTTATCCGGCTTCTTCTCCTTTCCTTGTAACGCCAAATCTTAGCCATCCTGAATTAGGATAGCTTTCATCTTTAATTGCCACATTCCGAAGTTTGGTCTTCGGTCAAATTTCTCAACATAGGTCTTTGTTAGAGTCATTTTGGCTATTGAAACTAACTCAGTTAGATCCGGCTCTGATATCAATTTGTTAGGATCGGGAATCCGGGTAGTGCGGAATATAGCCAAACAACGGTATAATGACAATAACAAAGACAATGGAAGTTGATAACAACAATAATTAAAGTAGATAAAGAAGACACAAATTTAACGTGGTTCGGTCAAAGTGACCTATGTCCACAAGCGGAGAGGAGCAATTTACTATAACAATAAGAGTACAAAAGAGAGTACAAAATTAGAGTAAACACTCTAATTAATCCCAAATACCCTAAGAGAATAACCTCGCAAGATCACTCCAAAGAAAGGGTTCACACAAGTGCTTCCCAACACTAACTTTCATACAAAACACTCTTAATAAAGGAAGAAAGGAAGAAACAAGAATTGAAGACAAGTCTTGTTGGTGTGTCTAAAATGAACTAATGGCCTTCCCTTTATAGGCAAAAATATCTTGACCTCTTAGGTATAAAAGAAGAGATACAACTTGTGCAAATGATGTCCAACACACAATGCAATATTTTTGAGTCCCAAAGAATATTACCAACAAAGTCTACACTTTGCAAATATGCTTATGTGAGATGGACTCAATTTGACAAAATAATGGCCATATTACACTTTGCTATTCTAAACCTTCTATAGATTTATCATTAGCAGCGAAAGCATTTATAGAAACTGACTCTCGAGTTGAAGAAGCACCAGCTGAAAAATGAAAAGAATTCCAAATCCCTTCCAATTCTTGAGACGGAGGAGGGTTAAGTTGTGGCGGAATAAGTAGTTCAATCCCCTCATAATTGTAATCTTGAGCCAGAGATAAATAGGAAAAAAAGAGCTCAGTTTCTGCTATATATTTAAGTATTATCCACAAATCAACATAGATATATGCAAGTTGAATGTAGACTCCAAAAATGAAAGGGTGCATCTTAAAGACTGATCAGCTTAAACACCAGAACCAAACAATACTATTTTGAAAAACAAAATCCCAACTTAATGAAAGATAAAAAAACAAGTGAACGAGTAGTGCAAAAAAACAATGAATAAGTAGAAGGTTAACCTTCAGGTTCAAGGAAATCCGTCATTTTTGCTGTTTGGTCAAAAAAATGGGCTTAAGAGGATTGCAAATGGAAGCACTCCAACAACTGACTCTGTAATTTCAAAGAGTAGTGCAAAAAAATAATGAATAGAAAGTTAACCTTCACCAAATGCTAAAATAAGCTGAGTGTGCATTTTAGGGGAAATGCTAACTTACGCTATATGTACGAATTATACGTTTAAGTAACAGTTCGTCTGAAGCTTGGAAAAAAAGCTACGCCAATTGCCAAAATGCTCTATTATTGTCTTATTTGGGAGGTTTTTTCTCTTTGTTTTCCCATTATTTTCATCTTTTTTTTGTAGTCTATTTTAAATTGGAGGACTACCTATTGATTGACCCCGGAAGTAAATTAGTAATGTACTATTTCATTGATATTGTACAAAATCTTATCAGACTTTTTTTTTAAAATTGATCAGCTTAGACACCAGAACCTAACAATATTATTTTAAAAAACAAATCCCCAACTTAATGAAATATCCAAAACAAGTGAAAGAGTAGAGCAAAAAAGTAATAAATAGAAGGTTAACCTTCAGGATCAATAGGGTAATAATATGCTTAATATTTTTGGTTCTCATGATGTGGTGAGTCTCTATAGGTGTTTTGTATCAATACTCTTGGGTTTGGCAACTCGCGTGACTTGGTTGAGTTAGAGAGATTCAATTCTGACGGCTTGATTGTGTAAAAATAGATTTCAAAGTGCTCTCGAGGATTTCTACCACGGTTAGAGGTGTATATTTCCTACCGACGTGAGGAACATGTTGCGTATTGTGATTTTCTCCTAGATGAGATCAAATAGAAGGTTCATGAATAATTGAGTATGTAGTTTGCTTGTGACTCAGAGGTTATTATGAGATTCTCGTACCTTTCATATGATGACATGATAGATGCGGCGTGTTGTGTAGGATTGAGTTTTGCATGTGCAAGGTCACCGTTCATAGTTGGAGGGGAGGTCATGAATTTCGGATAGCATGGGCTGTTTCAGATATATAGATAAATGTTATAAATACTTGGTAATTCCCGAGAAGGGTGCGCATTTCAGAAGGCGCACTGAGTGTCGATTTGCGAATGCTTCATTGTTATTGCTGTACTCGCCTGGTTGACCGACGATCGATATTCAGATGCTTCTATGTGGCACGAAAGAATTATAGAAGTATTCCTCGTGGGATGGTCGTGTATGGGAGATGTGTTATACATTTAGGCAGTGGAGTTAGGAGCAGATGTGGTGATTCGTGTGTTCTAGGAATTTGGAGACTAGGAGTTCTCAGAAGCAGAGTGTTTCGTGGCTGTGGACTGTGAAGTTTTGGCCAAGGCTATCCAGATGATGGTATGTGTTATGGTTAGGTCATTGCAAACTTTTGGAGGGTTAATTATCTATTTGTGGATGACCGGAGTTGACTTAGGGGCCCATTGGTAGGCATAATGAGGATGTGTATCCTACACCAGGTCAAAATTGTTGACTCAGCACGACTAGTGTTGAGGGGTGAGTCAGTCGATTAGAGTTGAGCTTGTTCGTGATTTGATATGTTCTATGAGTTACTCTTCTATGCTACAAGGGGTTGTGATTTGTTGGTTATATGCACACATAGTGCGGTCCTATTTGGGCCTTATAACAGAATTTGAACGAGATGGATATTAGGGTGTTGAATGATTGACTGCACATTTGGTTATGTTCTCTCCGGACTATGGTATATTGTGCTATTTACTTCTCTGTGGTTATGATCATACACTTCGGGTATTTGATGTCGAATTGCGTGTAGTTGTTGATTTTGAGCATGGTGGTTTGAGGTATTTCATATGGACTCGTGTCTGGATGGGGTCACACATTGCAACAGAGTTATGTTGAGATATGATCCTTGTGTTAGATTCGTTTGTCTTGGTTCTACTATGTAAGATGGCTTTGTAGCATTGCAGTTGTGGTGGTACTTGTTGAACTTGCAGGATGGTTCTCTCGCTCGAGTCATTTTATATGATTGAGTACATTTGGGTTGTTGCTTATTGGTGCACGAATTGCATGGGTTGTAGTTTTAGGTTGTATTGATGTGGCATGTCACTAGAGTGGTTGTGTTATGATATGAGGTCATCGGACCTAGTATGGGTGCTATCAGATTTGTTTACGATATATTTGGAAGGAAAATGTCATTGATCGACTTAGAATTGGATATAGTTCTTGTTAAAGGAGAGAGGGCTCCATGACTTGTTGATCTGATAAGGGGTTATGAGTTTTTGTGTGTTTCTTCCATCATTAGCAGTGTACAAAGGTTTTAGAATGAGGTTTTATTTGATACGAGGATTATTACCAGTACCGGGTTTGATTCGAGCAGTTGTTGTGGTTGAAATTTTTGTTATGAGTATTTGAGTTATGTGGTATATCATGTGATTTCATCTTGGTTTATGGTTGCGGCTTAATACAACTTGTTCATACTTATACAGTTTGTAGGTGCGAGATTCAGATCTTATAAGAAATTTCGGATGTTAGAAATTGGATTATGTGGTTTACGAGCTAAGGTTGAAGTAATGATCTTCAGTTATGTTGTGTTGTCAGGCCTATATGGGATAGGGTGACATGGGATCACCCATAGGTATGTGCATGGTAAGGTTACACGGTAGTTTGATGGCTTTGGAACAACTCTCAGCACGTTCGAGGACGAACGTATGTTTAAGTGGGGAGGATGTAACGACACAACCAGTCATTTCGAGCATTTGCACTTTTCTCGGAGGTTTGGGGGCATGAGTAGCTCCGTATGATGTATTATGACTTATGTGAATTGCCGGTTTTAGGTTTTCAAGTTATTCAGAATCGATTTGGAAGAATGAATTTCATTGTTGAAGCTTTAAGTTGGAAGAGTTGACCAAGTTTGACTTTTTAGCATTCGACCTCGGATTGGAGTTTTGATAGTTCCGTTAGGTTCGGATGGTGATTTTGGACCCGGGCGTATGCCTGAATTTGCATTTGGATATTTCTAAAAGGATTCAGCACTAATTGGCGAAAGTTAGAAATTTGAAGGTATGGAAAGTTCATAAGTTTGACCGAGAGTTGATTTTGTTGATATCGGGTTCGAATTGTGATTCTGGGAAATTGAATAGCTTTGTTATGTCATTTGGGTCACGTGTGCAAAATTTGGGTTCATTCCGAGTTGAATTGATATGTTTCGGCGCGAATTTTGGAAGTTGAAAGTTCAAAGTTCATTTAAGTTTGATTTGAGATATGATTCATCGTTTCGATGTTGTTATGTATGATTTAAGGCCTCGAGTAGGTCCGTGTTATGTTACGGGATTAGTTGGTATATTCAGGCAGGGTCCCGAGTGACGTGGAAGAGTTTCGGACGAAGTTTGGATCGTTCAAATCAGTTTTTGGCTAAGGCAGTTGGTGGCAGGATCTGGTGTGATCGCACCTGCAGCTGGTTTGCGCAGGTGAGATGGCCGCATAAGTGACAAAGGAGTAGAAGGAGAGAAAGAGATGCTGGGAGCAAGAGTCCGCATAAGCGGAGGTTTCTTCGCATCTGCAAAGGCACTGATGCGGTGTGTTTGGGCGCAGAAGCAAATGCCAGCGCAGAAGCGCAATTTGGCCTCGCACTTGCGTGTGCGCAGAAGCGAAGTTTTTACCGAAGGTACAAAGGCGTGCCTCTAGTTCTTCTCTGCAGAAGCATGATGTTGGTTGCAAAAGCGATGCCGCAGAAGTGGCTAATGTGTCGCAAGTGAGAAAATGCTGGGCAGAATGCTATAAATCGAGGTTTTTGGTTCTTTTATCATATTTTGAGATGTGGGACTCGGATTGAGGCAAACTTTGAAGCAGTTTTCATCACAAGGATTGGGGTAAGTGTTCTACACTTGGTTTTGATTTTATTTCATAAATCCATCTTCATTTCTGTCAATTGGTTGATGAATTTTAAAGAGAATTTTGGGGGGGGGGGGGGGTTGTCTAAAACTTCATAAAGCGAATTTTTGAGTTTTGAATATCGATTCGGAGTCGGATTTGAGTGAAACTAGTATAGTTTGACTCATAAATGGGTTGTCGGATTTTGAAAGTTTCGTCGAGTTCCGAGGCGCGGGCTCGGGCCCGGGTTGGACCTTTTGGTTGATTTTGGGCCTTTGAGTAAAGATTCAACTTTTATCAATTGGAATTGTTTCCTTAGTCTTTATTTGATGTATTTGAGTTGCTTTTGTCTAGTTTCGAGCCGTTTGGAGGTCGGTACGCGCGATGGTATTCTTGGAGTACCGCTTGGCTTGTTCGGTATTGGATTTAGCTTGTTCGAGGTAAGTAACACTTCTAAACTTGGAGCTGAGGGTATGAACCCTAATTTTACGTGTTATGTGTTTGGTGTTGAGGTGACGCATATGCTAGGTGACGGGCGTGTGGGCGTGCACCTTGTGAAATTTAACTCCGTAATTTTCGTGGTACTGTGTAGTTACTTGATCTTATCTGTGACCATGAAATCTCTACGTACTAGAGCTATTGAGCGGTGATCCATGTTAGAAACTATGTCTAGGCTACATGCTTATTTTTTTGGGACCCACCGAGGTCATTGCTGGTGTTGAATTATTTGCTTACATTGCAATTACATACTCAGTTATTCGCATTCATTTGCATATCATATATCAGTATCTGTCACCATTTATTGATACATCACATCATCATTTTGGGCTGATTTTTCATGATATTGTGGGCTCGAGAGACTGGAGAGATTGATGATTGAGTGAGGCCGAGAGCCTGATGGTGAGGATATTTATGGGATCGGGCTGCACGCCACAACATATTTTATTGATTTATGCTATGATTGGTTTGTTATAACACTTAGGCTGAAGGAGCCTCTTCGGAGTATGTACACACCCCAAATGAGCGCAGGTACTTACTGAGTGCGAGTGCGAGTGCGAGTGCCAAGTGATTGGGAGGACTGAGTGGATGTGAGGACTGAGTGACTGGGAGGACTTAGTGAATTGATACTCTGAGAGTATGCATATGTTTTTATCACTGAGTTGTATCGCATTCGGCATGCACACTTGACAAAGATGCATAGAGATGCATTTTCCTCATGCTGTACGGTATCACATCATTCATGACTTCTCATTCTTATTGACATGTAGGTATAGAGATGTATTTTCCTCATGCCATTTGAAAAATGAAACATTTACCTGTTGATAGATTTTGAGAAAAATTACAGTTTTAAAAAACGTACTCATATTTTGGTGATTTCGATAAAGGATTCGGGTTTTCACTGATAAACTTGGTAAGTAGGCCTATTTTTTTTCTTGAACTATGAATGAGCTGAACTTTTTATCTCTGAGCTACTTCTTTTATTACTTCCATTATGTTGTTATGAACTGTTGTTGGTTATTGGTGTTGGATCACGACTAATGTTCCAGCTCGTCACTACTTTCAACCTAAGGTTAGGTTTGTTACTTATTGAACCTAGGGTCGGTTGTACTCATACTACACTTCTGCACCTTGCGTGCATATGTTGGATGCTGATGTTGCTGTGATCGACAGTTTGAAGACGTACATGCATTCCGGTTGTAGCTGCCTCTTGTTCATGGTAGCCTTAGATTTATAAAAATCTGTTTAAGTACATTTCGAACAGATGATGTATTCTTTTTATACCGGCTTTATAAATTCTAATCTTAGAAGCTCATGATTTATACTACCAGTCCTTGGAAATTCTTGTATAAAAGCAGTTTCATTATCATTTCTTTCTTGAAAAATCTCATTAAGTCAAATAGTTGTTAATTGACTTACCTGACGGGTTGGGTTAGGTGCCATCACGGCTAGCTGGATTTTGGCTTGTGACAGGGGAAATGCTAATTTACGCTATATGTACGAATTAGACGTTTAAGTAACAACTCGTTTGAAGCTTGAAAAAAAAGCTACGCCAATTGCCAAAATGCTCTATTCTTGTCTTATTTGGCAGGTTTTTCTCTCTTTGTTTTCCATTATTTTCATCCCCTTTTTGTAGTCTATTTAATTAGTACTGTACTATTTCATTGATATTGTACAAAACCTTGTTAGACTTTTTTTAGGACTGATCAGCTTAAACACGAGAACGAAACAATACTATTTTAAAAAACAAAACCCCAACTTAATGAAAGGTCCAAAACAAGTAAAAGAGTAGTGCAAAAAAGCAATGAATAGAAGGTTAACCTTTAGGTTCAAGAAAATACTTTATTTTTTGCTGTTTGGTCAAGAAATGGTCTTAAGAGGATTGCAAATGGACGCTCTCCAACAACTCAGTTTGTAATTTCAAAGAGTAGTACAAAAAAGCAATGAATAGAAGGTTAACCTTCACCAAAAGCTAAAATAAGCTGAGTGTGCGTTTTAGGGTAAATACTAATTTACGCTATATGTACGAATTAGACGTTTAAGTAACAACTCGTCTGAAGCTTGAAAGAAAGCTACGCCAATTGCCAAAATGCTCTATTCTTATCTTATTTGGCAGGTTTTTTCTTTTTGTTTTTCTATTATTTACATCCCTTTTTTTTGTATTTTATATAATTAGCACTGTACTATTTCATTGACATCGTACAATACCTTATCAGACTTTTTTTTAAAGACTAATCAGCTTAAACACCAGAAGCAAACAATACTATTTTGAAAAACAAAACCCAACTTAATGAAAGATCCAAAATAAATGAAAGAGTAGTGCAAAAAAGCAATGAATAGAAGGTTAACCTTCAGGTTCAAGAAAATCCGCCATTTTTTGCTGTTTGGTCAAGAAATGGTCTTAAGAGGATTGCAAATGGAAGCTCTCCAACAAGTCACTCTGTAATTTCAAAGAGTAGTGCAAAAAAGCAATGAATAGAAGGTTAACCTTCACCAAATGCTAAAATAAGTTGAGTGTGCGTTTTAGGGTAAATGCTAACTTACGCTATATGTACGAATTAGACGTTTAAGTAACAACTCGTCTGAAGCTTGAAAAAAAAGCTACGCCAATTGACAAAATGCTCTATTCTTGTCTTATTTGGGAGTTTTTTTCTCGTTGTTTTTCCATTATTTTCATCTTTTTTTTTGTAATCTATTTAATTAGTATTGTACTATTTCAGTGACATTGTACAAAACCTTATTAGACTTTTTTTTAAAGATTGATCAGCTTAAACACCAGAACCAAATAATACTATTTTGAAAAATAAAACCACAACTTAATGAAAGATCCAAAAACAAGTGAAATAGTAGTGCAAAAAAGCAATGAATAGAAGGTTAACCTTTAGGTTCAAGAAAATCCGCCATTTTTTATGTTTGGTCAAGAAATGGACTTAAGAGGATTGCAAATGGAAGCTCTCCAATAACTAACACAGTAATTTCAAAGAGTAGTGCAAACAAGCAATTTCTCTTTTATTTTTCCATTATTTTCATCCTTTCTTTGTAGTCTATTTAATTAGTACTGTACTATTTCATTGACATTGTACAAAACCTTATCAGAACTTTTTTTTTAAAGATTGATCAGCTTAGACACCAAAACCTAACAATAATATTTTGAAAAACAAATCCCCAACTTAATGAAATATCCAAAACAAGTGAAAGAGTAGTGCAAAAAAGCAATGAATAGAAGATTAACCTTCAAGTTCAAGAAAATCCGTCATTTTTGTTGTTTGGTCAAGAAATGGCTTAAGAGGATTGCAAATGGAAGCACTCCAACAACTGACTCTGTAATTTCAAAGAGTAATGCAAAAAAGTAATGAATAGAAGGTTAACCTTCACCAAATGCTAAAATAAGTTGAGTGCATTTTAGGAGAAATGCTAACATACACTATATGTACGAATTAGACGTTTAAGTAACAGCTCGTCTGAAACTTAGAAAAGAAGCTATGACAATTTCCACATTGCTCTATTCTTGTCTTATTTGGAAGATTTTTCTCTTTATTTTCCCATTATTTTCATCCTTTTTTGTAGTCTATTTAATTAGTATTGCACTATTTAATTGACATTGAACAAAACCTTATCAAAACTTGTTTTTAAAGACTTATCAGCTTAAACACCAGAACCAAACAATACTATTTTGAAAAATAAAACCCCAACATAATGAAAGATCCAAAAGAAGTGAAATAGTAGTGCAAAATAGCAATGAATAGAAGGTTAACCTTCAAGCTCAAGGAAATCCGCCATTTTTGTTGTTTGGTCAAAAATGGGCTTAAGAGAATTGCAAATGGAAGCTCTCCAACAACTGACTCTGTAATTTCAAAGAGTTGTGCAAACAAGCAATGAATAGAAGGTTAACCTTCACCAAATGCTAAAAAAAGCTGAGTGTGCATTTTAGGGGAAATGCTAACTTACGCTATATGTACGAATTAGACGTTTAAGTGACAGCTCGTCTGAAGCTTGGAAAAAATTGCCAAAATGCTCTATTCTTGTCTTATTTGCCAGGTTTTTTCTCTTTGTTTTTCCATTATTTTAATCCCTTTTTTTGTAGTCTATAGTGTTAGGGATATAATATATATGCCCTATATCCAATCTCATATGTGATGATTTGAACATATTTTTGTGAACATGCTCTGATACCACTATAGGACTGCGTGTTATGAACATATATATGCAATCATACAGTGGTATCAGAGCCGTGGTTTATTGTATCTAAATTTATTTACAAAATATTTTAAGATTATATTTGAAGAGTTCAAACCATAATACATGTGTCTTGTGCAATAATCAAATTGTTTGAATGCATATGGATTGATATTATTTTATTGTGAATAAAATATGTATTCATATAAGTTAAACTATTGAGATAGTTCATAAGTTAAATTTGAAATTTTGTATTAGATACGATGGTAATCTATAATAGGTTATTGGATACTACTATTATTTTAATTGTTCTTAGTTCAAGAGATATTAATTAATAATAAAATTCTGGCATGAATTATTTTTATGTGATATATGTGATATATAGGATAAATGTAACGACCCGACTTATCGTTTTAAGAATTAGCGCCCCGTTCAACGACTTAAGGTCCCAAGCAACTTCATAATATGTATTATGACCCGCGGGTGTGGTCGAGTTGGATTTTCGAAAGAGTTAGAAGAGAAATTTCTCATTTTGACGCTTAAATGGAAAGAGTTGATTTTTGAGAAAATGACCTCGGAATAGAATTTTGATGATGTCAATAGCTTCGTATGGTAATTTTGGATTTCGGCGTATGTCCGGATTCGGATTTGGAAGTCTATAAGACAATTCGACGTATTTTGGCGAAAGTTGAAAAATAGAAGATTTTTGGAAAATCCTACCGAAGGGTGAATTTTTGATTACGATGTCGGATTTCGAATCCGAAAATGGGAATAGTTCCATTAAGTCAATTATGACTTGTGTGCAAAATTTGAAGTCATTCCGAATTGATTGTATACTTTTCGGTGAAAAATATAGTAGTTGGATTTAGCTTGTTCGAGGTAAGTAACACTTCTAAACTTGGAGCTGAGGGTATGAACCCTAATTTTACGTGTTATGTGTTTGGTATTGAGGTGACGCATATGCTAGGTGACGGGCGTGTGGGCGTGCACCTTGTGAAATTTAACTCCGTAATTTTCGTGGTACTGTGTAGTTACTTGATCTTATCTGTGACCATGAAATCTCTACGTACTAGAGCTATTGAGCGGTGATCCATGTTAGAAACTATGTCTAGGCTACATGCTTATTTTTTTGGGACCCACCGAGGTCATTGCTGGTGTTGAATTATTTGCTTACATTGCAATTACATACTCAGTTATTCGCATTCATTTGCATATCATATATCAGTATCTGTCACCATTTATTGATACATCACATCATCATTTTGGGCTGATTTTTCATGATATTGTGGGCTCGAGAGACTGGAGAGATTGATGATTGAGTGAGGCCGAGAGCCTGATGGTGAGGATATTTATGGGATCGGGCTGCACGCCACAACATATTTTATTGATTTATGCTATGATTGGTTTGTTATAACACTTAGGCTGAAGGAGCCTCTTCGGAGTATGTACACACCCCAAATGAGCGCAGGTACTTACTGAGTGCGAGTGCGAGTGCGAGTGCCAAGTGATTGGGAGGACTGAGTGGATGTGAGGACTGAGTGACTGGGAGGACTTAGTGAATTGATACTCTGAGAGTATGCATATGTTTTTATCACTGAGTTGTATCGCATTCGGCATGCACACTTGACAAAGATGCATAGAGATGCATTTTCCTCATGCTGTACGGTATCAAATCATTCATGACTTCTCATTCTTATTGACATGTAGGTATAGAGATGTATTTTCCTCATGCCATTTGAAAAATGAAACATTTACCTGTTGATAGATTTTGAGAAAAATTACAGTTTTACAAAACGTACTCATATTTTGGTGATTTCGATAAAGGA
Source organism: Nicotiana tomentosiformis (assembly GCF_000390325.3). Lineage (NCBI taxonomy): Eukaryota > Viridiplantae > Streptophyta > Magnoliopsida > Solanales > Solanaceae > Nicotiana > Nicotiana tomentosiformis. The sequence goes on along the minus strand of NC_090816.1, from coordinate 122,570,791 downwards.
TTCGGGTTTTCACTGATAAACTTGGTAAGTAGGCCTATTTTTTTTCTTGAACTATGAATGAGCTGAACTTTTTATCTCTGAGCTACTTCTTTTATTACTTCCATTATGTTGTTATGAACTGTTGTTGGTTATTGGTGTTGGATCACGACTAATGTTCCAGCTCGTCACTACTTTCAACCTAAGGTTAGGTTTGTTACTTATTGAACCTAGGGTCGGTTGTACTCATACTACACTTCTGCACCTTGCGTGCATATGTTGGATGCTGATGTTGCTGTGATCGACAGTTTGAAGACGTACATGCATTCCGGTTGTAGCTGCCTCTTGTTCATGGTAGCCTTAGATTTATAAAAATCTGTTTAAGTACATTTCGAACAGATGATGTATTCTTTTTATACCGGCTTTATAAATTCTAATCTTAGAAGCTCATGATTTATACTACCAGTCCTTGAAAATTCTTGTATAAAAGCAGTTTCATTATCATTTCTTTCTTGAAAAATCTCATTAAGTCAAATAGTTGTTAATTGACTTACCTGACGGGTTGGGTTAGGTGCCATCACGGCTAGCTGGATTTTGGGTTGTGACAGGGGAAATGCTAATTTACGCTATATGTACGAATTAGACGTTTAAGTAACAACTCGTTTGAAGCTTGAAAAAAAGCTACGCCAATTGCCAAAATGCTCTATTCTTGTCTTATTTGGCAGGTTTTTCTCTCTTTGTTTTCCATTATTTTCATCCCCTTTTTGTAGTCTATTTAATTAGTACTGTACTATTTTATTGATATTGTACAAAACCTTGTTAGACTTTTTTTAGGACTGATCAGCTTAAACACGAGAACGAAACAATACTATTTTGAAAAACAAAACCCCAACTTAATGAAAGGTCCAAAACAAGTAAAAGAGTAGTGCAAAAAAGCAATGAATAGAAGGTTAACCTTTAGGTTCAAGAAAATACTTTATTTTTTGCTGTTTGGTCAAGAAATGGTCTTAAGAGGATTGCAAATGGACGCTCTCCAACAACTCAGTTTGTAATTTCAAAGAGTAGTACAAAAAAGCAATGAATAGAAGGTTAACCTTCACCAAAAGCTAAAATAAGCTGAGTGTGCGTTTTAGGGTAAATACTAATTTACGCTATATGTACGAATTAGACGTTTAAGTAACAGCTCGTCTGAAGCTTGAAAGAAAGCTACGCCAATTGCCAAAATGCTCTATTCTTATCTTATTTGGCAGGTTTTTTCTTTTTGTTTTTCTATTATTTACATCCCTTTTTTTTGTAGTTTATATAATTAGCACTGTACTATTTCATTGACATCGTACAATACCTTATCAGACTTTTTTTTAAAGACTAATCAGCTTAAACACCAGAAGCAAACAATACTATTTTGAAAAACAAAACCCAACTTAATGAAAGATCCAAAATAAATGAAAGAGTAGTGCAAAAAAGCAATGAATAGAAGGTTAACCTTCAGGTTCAAGAAAATCCGCCATTTTTTGTTGTTTGGTCAAGAAATGGTCTTAAGAGGATTGCAAATGGAAGCTCTCCAACAAGTCACTCTGTAATTTCAAAGAGTAGTGCAAAAAAGCAATGAATAGAAGGTTAACCTTCACCAAATGCTAAAATAAGTTGAGTGTGCGTTTTAGGGTAAATGCTAACTTACGCTATATGTACGAATTAGACGTTTAAGTAACAACTCGTCTGAAGCTTGAAAAAAAAGCTACGCCAATTGACAAAATGCTCTATTCTTGTCTTATTTGGGAGTTTTTTTCTCGTTGTTTTTCCATTATTTTCATCTTTTTTTTTGTAATCTATTTAATTAGTATTGTACTATTTCAGTGACATTGTACAAAACCTTATTAGACTTTTTTTTAAAGATTGATCAGCTTAAACACCAGAACCAAATAATACTATTTTGAAAAATAAAACCACAACTTAATGAAAGATCCAAAAACAAGTGAAATAGTAGTGCAAAAAAGCAATGAATAGAAGGTTAACCTTTAGGTTCAAGAAAATCCGCCATTTTTTATGTTTGGTCAAGAAATGGACTTAAGAGGATTGCAAATGGAAGCTCTCCAATAACTAACACAGTAATTTCAAAGAGTAGTGCAAACAAGCAATTTCTCTTTTATTTTTCCATTATTTTCATCCTTTCTTTGTAGTCTATTTAATTAGTACTGTACTATTTCATTGACATTGTACAAAACCTTATCAGAACTTTTTTTTTAAAGATTGATCAGCTTAGACACCAAAACCTAACAATAATATTTTGAAAAACAAATCCCCAACTTAATGAAATATCCAAAACAAGTGAAAGAGTAGTGCAAAAAAGCAATGAATAGAAGATTAACCTTCAAGTTCAAGAAAATCCGTCATTTTTGTTGTTTGGTCAAGAAATGGCTTAAGAGGATTGCAAATGGAAGCACTCCAACAACTGACTCTGTAATTTCAAAGAGTAATGCAAAAAAGTAATGAATAGAAGGTTAACCTTCACCAAATGCTAAAATAAGTTGAGTGCATTTTAGGAGAAATACTAACATACACTATATGTACGAATTAGACGTTTAAGTAACAGCTCGTCTGAAACTTGGAAAAGAAGCTATGACAATTTCCACATTGCTCTATTCTTGTCTTATTTGGAAGATTTTTCTCTTTGTTTTCCCATTATTTTCATCCTTTTTTGTAGTCTATTTAATTAGTATTGCACTATTTAATTGACATTGAACAAAACCTTATCAAAACTTGTTTTTAAAGACTTATCAGCTTAAACACCAGAACCAAACAATACTATTTTGAAAAATAAAACCCCAACATAATGAAAGATCCAAAAGAAGTGAAATAGTAGTGCAAAAAAGCAATGAATAGAAGGTTAACCTTCAAGCTCAAGGAAATCCGCCATTTTTGTTGTTTGGTCAAAAATGGGCTTAAGAGAATTGCAAATGGAAGCTCTCCAACAACTGACTCTGTAATTTCAAAGAGTTGTGCAAACAAGCAATGAATAGAAGGTTAACCTTCACCAAATGCTAAAAAAAGCTGAGTGTGCATTTTAGGGGAAATGCTAACTTACGCTATATGTACGAATTAGACGTTTAAGTGACAGCTCGTCTGAAGCTTGGAAAAAATTGCCAAAATGCTCTATTCTTGTCTTATTTGCCAGGTTTTTTCTCTTTGTTTTTCCATTATTTTAATCCCTTTTTTTGTAGTCTATAGTGTTAGGGATATAATATATATGCCCTATATCCAATCTCATATGTGATGATTTGAACATATTTTTGTGAACATGCTCTGATACCACTATAGGACTGCGTGTTATGAACATATATATGCAATCATACAGTGGTATCAGAGCCGTGGTTTATTGTATCTAAAATTTATTTACAAAATATTTTAAGATTATATTTGAAGAGTTCAAACCATAATACATGTGTCTTGTGCAATAATCAAATTGTTTGAATGCATATGGATTGATATTATTTTATTGTGAATAAAATATGTATTCATATAAGTTAAACTATTGAGATAGTTCATAAGTTAAATTTGAAATTTTGTATTAGATACGATGGTAATCTATAATAGGTTATTGGATACTACTATTATTTTAATTGTTCTTAGTTCAAGAGATATTAATTAATAATAAAATTCTGGCATGAATTATTTTTATGTGATATATGTGATATATAGGATAAATGTAACGACCCGACTTATCGTTTTAAGAATTAGCGCCCCGTTCAACGACTTAAGGTCCCAAGCAACTTCATAATATGTATTATGACCCGCGGGTGTGGTCGAGTTGGATTTTCGAAAGAGTTAGAAGAGAAATTTCTCATTTTGACGCTTAAATGGAAAGAGTTAATTTTTGAGAAAATGACCTCGGAATAGAATTTTGATGATGTCAATAGCTTCGTATGGTAATTTTGGATTTCGGCGTATGTCCGGATTCAGATTTGGAAGTCTATAAGACAATTCGACGTATTTTGGCGAAAGTTGAAAAATAGAAGATTTTTGGAAAATCCTACCGAAGGGTGAATTTTTGATTACGATGTCGGATTTCGAATCCGAAAATGGGAATAGTTCCATTAAGTCAATTATGACTTGTGTGCAAAATTTGAAGTCATTCCGAATTGATTGTATACTTTTCGGTGAAAAATATAGTAGTTGGAAGATTTGAAAACTTATAATTCGATTCGATGTGCGATTCATAATTTCGGCATTGTTTGACGTGGTTCAAATCCTCGACTAAATTCGTATTGTATTTTGGGATATGTTGGTATAATTGGTTGAGGTCTCGGGGGTCTCGGGCGAGTTTCAGATGGTTAAATGGACAAAAATTGGACTTGAAGGAACTATTGAAAATCTGCCACTGGTGTCATCGCATCTGCGATGAAATTGATCGCAGATGCGCCATCGCAGATGCGAGATTCAAGTCGCATAAGCGAAAGGAGCAGGCCTGGGCAATGGTCGCAGGTGCAAAAATTATCCTGCACCTGCGAGACCGCAGAAGCGAGAGGACAGTGGTCACTGGGCATCGCAGAAGCGAGCAATTGCTCGCAAAAACGAGCTCGCATGTGCGACTAAAATGTCCGCAGGTGCGAAACTGGGCAGAAACATAAGGATTGAACTTGGTCATTTTTGGCATTTCATTTTGGAATTTCTGGCGCTCGGGTTTGGGCGATTCTGGAGGGATTCTACACAAGCTTGGTTGTGGTACGTGTTCTATATCCTAAAATAATTATATTTCATGAATCTATGGTTATATTCATTATTTAACTCGGATTTAAATGGATGAAATCAAGATTTTTGTAAAATCTTCCAAAAACAAAAATTTATGGTTTGGAGGTTGAGTTGTTATTGAAATTCGATAAAATTGGTATGGTTGAACTCGTGTCGGAATGGATGTTCGAATTTCATGAAAATTATGTTGGGTTTTGGGGGGCGGGCCCCGCATTGACTTTTGTCGACTTTTTGGAATAAAATTTTAAGTCGACGTATTATTATCCAAAATTATTTCCGATGAATTTTTAATGAAGTTATACAATTAATTTGGATAGATTTGAGCGGTCCGGAGGTCAATTCAAGCAAGAAGACGATTTTGGAATATCGGCATAACTTCAAAAACGTAAGTGTCTTGCTTAACCTCGAGTGGGGTAATTACCCCTTAGGCATCGAGTCTTATGTGCCATTTGTGAAATGTGAAAAGCCGTGTACAAGAGGTGTCGAGTACGTACTCAGGCTTATATATGCAAAATTCATTGAGATAAAGTCTTAGGCATATTGTATAGTAAATTGGATAATTGTTGCCATATATTTAATCATATATTTGTCGTGCCTAAATCCTTGTTGTTGAATCTATTGATATATGGCAATTTGATATGATTGTTACTTGATTATTTATGTAACTCCGTGAATTTGTTGGTTTGATAATTATTGGAATTTAATTTCATTATGGATTTTTCCTCTGCAAATAATTAATTAAATGAGCTTAAGAAGAGGTGCTTATATAATTATTGAGAATTTGGATTAATGAAGGTTTTGCTTTATGCTGAGTAATTTCTATCTCTGTTGATTATTTTTGGGGTGTTATACACATTGTGTCACGACCCAATTTCACCTGTAGGTCGTGATGGCGCCCAACACTACAGCTAGGCAAGCCAACTAATAAATTAAGCATACATTGATTAAACTTTTATTCCAAGAAAATAATAAAATACCAACTTCTACCAATGTGTGTGCCAAGACCTGGTGTCACAAGTGAATGAGCATCTAGTAGATTATACAAAACTCTAAATACTGTCTGAAATAAAATAGACAAAATATAAATATCAGAAGAGACACTGGTAGCTGCAGAACGGCTCAGAAAGGCAGCTCACCACTATGCCTCTAGATGACGTGGGTATGTGATGATAGGTCCTCCACTAGTACCTGTCTCAGATCCTGCACGAAAAGTGCAGCAAGTGTAGTATGAGTACGTAAACAACGTGTACCCAGTAAGTATCAAGCCTAATCTCAAAGTGGTAGAGACGAGATGACCGACTTTGACACTCACTATAGGTCAATAACAATTGAAATAAAACTAGGATATTTAAATCAATGTGATTTACAGAATTTATTTAATCAACGGAAATAAACAAATTCCTTCAAATGTATCAATTTCAATATATTAATTAAATTCCTTTAATTCAGATAAATTCTAATTTATCAATTAAATCTCATTTACAAGAGTAACAATTAATTCCTTAACAAGCAAGAATAATAATTCATTAAATTCCAAAGATTTTCCAATTTACTAATTAGCTTTACAAGCTAAAATAAATTATTAAAGTATCGTGTAATTATTATTATTATTAAGCACGATTTCTGCCGAGGACGTACGACTCGATCCAGGGTGTTGTGTACACTGCCGAGGGACGTACGGCGCGATTCATAGATGCATCTATCTTGCCGAGGCGTTCGGCGCGCTCCACAAAAAAAGAGGACATTTTCGTATGTGCCTCCGGAAGGACAGTATATTTATTATAAGATAAATTTGGGAGGAGAACAATTTCTTTTGACAATTAATTGATTTAAATAGAAATCAAGCCTATGAGATTTCCATCCTTTAATATCTTTATCAAACAATTCACAATATATTCATATATATCAATTAATATTAATTAATCAAAGAATACAATTTACACAAGTAGTAAATACTTTGAGTCCTAAACTACCCGGACTATAGCATTAATAGTAGCTACGCACGGACTCTCGTCACCTTGTGCGTACGTAGCTCCCACAATTAGCAACAATTATTTAATCTTAATCACCTATGAGGTAATTTCCCCCTCACAAGATTAGACAAGAGACTTACCTCGTCTTGCTCCAATTTAATCCTCTATAAGGCCTTTTCCACGATTATCCAACTCCGTATGGCTCGAATCTAGCAAAAATAATTTGATACAATCACTAAATATTATAGGAATCAATTCTATAAAAAAATACTACATTTTAAAGAAAAGATGCGAAATTAATTAAAAATTCGCCTGCGGGGCCCATATTTCGGAATCCGGCGAAAGTTATGAAATCCAACAACCCATTCAATTACGAGTCCAACCATACCAGTTTCACTCAAATCCGACTCCGAATCGATACCGAAATCTCAAAATTTTGTTTCTATGAGATTTCTATACTTTTCCAAATTTCAATCTCAAAACACTAATTAAATTGTGAAAACAATGATATATTCTTGTATATTGATCAAATCCGAGTTAGAATCACTTACCCCAATGTTTTCCCTTGGAAATCTGCCAAAAGTCGCCTCTGCTCAAGCTCAAGTTCGCCAAAAATGGCAAATGGGACGAATATCCTCTGTTTATAACACTGCCCAGCACTTCGAAACTAGGTCTCGAAGAGGGCCTCGATCACGGCATCGAACATGTGCCTTCGATCAGGGCATCGAGGGTTGGGCCTCGATCCTAGCCCTCGAGCCATACCTTTGATCATGCCATCGAGCCTTACCTTCGATCGTGACTTCGATCACAGGATTGAGCCTGGACCTCGGTCATGGCCTCGATCATAGCCTAAATCATTGCATCAAGCTTGAGCCTTCGATCAGGGCATCGAGCATGGGTCTCGATCCTAGCCCTCTAGCCTAGCCCTCGAGCCTTATCTTCGATCATGTCCTCGAGCCTTGCCTTCGATCGAGGCTTCGATACTGAGCCTCGTCCCTGGCTTCGACTCAGGCCTCGATCGTGGGCTCGATATCTGGGGCTCGATCTCAGCCTAGAAAATGCAGCAGAAGAGAAAATTGCAGCAGCTTTTTAAGTCCAACGTTTTATCCGTTAACCATCCGAAACTCACCCGAGGCCCCCGGGACCTCAACCAAATATACCAACAAGTCCTAAAACATCATACGAACTTAGTCGAACCTCTAAATCACATCAAACAACGCTAAAACCATGAATCATACCCCAATTCAAGCTTAATGAAACTAAGAGTTTTCAACTTCTACGTTCAATGCCAGAACCTATCAAATCAACTCCGATTGACCTCAAATTTTACACACAAGTCATAAATTACATAACGGAGTTATAAAAATTTTCGGAATTAGATTCCGACTCCTATATCAAAAAGTCAACCCCCCGGTCAAACTTTCAAACTTTAAATTCCTATTTTAGCCATTTCAAGCCTAATTTCACTACGGACTTCCAAATAAAATTCCGATCACGCTCCTAAGTCCAAAATCACCATACAGAGCTGTTGGGATCATACAAATTCTATTCCGGGGTCGTTTTCTCAAAATGTTGACCGAAGTCAAACTTAGCACTTTAAAGCCAAATTAAGGAACCAAGTGTTCCGGTTTCACCTCAAACACTTCCAAATCCCAAACCAACCATCCCCGCAAGTCATAAATCATTACAAGCACTTATGGAAAGTTTTATTTTAGGGAACGGGGTTCTAAAAGTTAAAATGACCGGTTGGGTCATTACATTCTCCACCTCTTAAACAAACGTTCGTCCTCGAACGGGTTTAGAATTATACCTGGAGTGCTGAATAAGTGGGAATATCTGCTCCGCATGTCTTCCTCGGCCTCCCAAGTAACTTCCTTGACTGGTTGGCCCCTCCACTGGACTTTTATTGCAGAAATCCTCTTGGACCTCAAATGGCGAACCTGTTTATCAACAATGGCAATTGGCTCCTCTTCATAACCCAAGCTATCATCTAGCTGAACTGTGCTGAAGTTTAACACATGTGGTAGGTCGGCATGATACTTCCAGAGCATAGATACGTGAAAAACCGGATGAACTCCCGATAGGCTGGGAGGCAAGGCAAGCTCATAAGCAACCTCCCCAACTCGTTTCAACACCTCAAATGGGCCTATAAACCTTGGGCTCAATTTGCCCTTCTTCCCGAATCTCATAATCCCCTTCATCGGCGAAACCTTCAAGAGAACTTTTTCACCTACCATAAATGATATATCACGCGCTTTCTGATCCGCGTAACTCTTTTTTCTGGACTGTGCTGTACGAAGTCGCTCCTTAATCAACTTTACCTTTTCTAAGGCATCCCTTACCAAATCAGTACCATATAACCTATCCTCACCTGGGTCAAACCATCCGATAGGTGAACGACATCGCCGACCATATAAAGCCTCAAATGGAGCCATCTCGATGCTGGATTGGTAACTGTTATTATAAGCAAACTCGGCCAAAGCCAGGAAACGATCCCACTGACCTCCAAAGTCAATCACACATGCCCTGAGCATATCCTCCAAAATCTGAATTGTCCTCTTTGACTGTCCATCGGTTTGCGGATGAAAGACTATGCTGAGCTCTACACGGGTCCCCAACTCACTCTGTATTGCTCTCCAGAAATGTGAAGTAAACTGAGGGCCTCTATCTGATATGATGGAAATTGGCACACCGTGCAACCGAACTATCTCCTGAATACAAATCTGGGCCAACCTCTCTGAAGTATACGTAGTCACAACAGGAATAAAATGTGCCGACTTGGTCAACTTGTCAACAATCACCCAAACTGCATCAAACTTCCTCAAGGTCCGCGGCAACCCAACTACAAAATCCATAGTAATTCGTTCCCATTTCCACTCTAGTATGGTCATCTGCTGGAGTAGGCCACTTGGCCTCTGATGCTATATTTAACTTGCTGGCAATTTAGACACCGAGCAACATAGTCAACTATGTCCTTTTTCATTCGTCGCCACCAATAATGCTGCCTCAAGTCACGATACATCTTCGTAGCACCTGGATGAATAGAATATCGAGAACTGTGTGCCTCCTCCAGGATCTTTTTCCTCAGTTCATCCACATTAGGAACACACAGACGATCCTGGAGTCGTAGAACACCATCTGCACCAATAGTGACTTCCTTGGTACCACCTCGTAGTACCGTTTCACGAAGAACCACCAGGTGTGGGTCGTCATACTGGAGAGCCTTGATCTGTTCAAATAGTGAAAACCGGGCCACACCACATGCAAGAACTCGGCTGGGCTCTGAAATATCCAGCCTCATAAGTCTGTTAGCCAAAGACTGAATATCTGAGGCTAATGGTCTTTCCTCTACTAAAATGAAAGCCAAACTACCCATACTCTCCGCCTTTCTGCTCAAGGCATCTGCAACCACATTTGCTTTGCCCGGATGATACAAGATAGTAATATAATAATCTTTTAGTAACTCCAGCCATCTGCGCTGCCTCAAATTTAGATCCCTCTGCTTGAACAAATGCTGCAAACTGCGATGATCAGTGTAAACTTCGCAAGACACCCCATAAAGATAATGCCTCCAAATCTTAAGAGCGTGAACAATCGCAGCTAACTCCAAATCATGTACCGGATAATTCTTTTCATGGGGCTTCAGCTGATGTGAAGCATATGCAATAACTTGCCCTTCCTGCATCAATACACAACCCAAGCCAACGCGCGAAGCGTCATAATACACTGTATACATCCCCGAACCAGAAGGCAACACTAACACTGGTGTTGTAGTCAATGATGTCTTGAGCTTCTGAAAGCTCACCTCACAATCACCAGACCATCGAAATGGAGCACCCTTCTGGGTTAATTTGGTCAAAGGTGCTGCAATAGATGAAAAACCTTCCACGAACCGACGATAATAACCTGCCAAACCCAGAAAACTCCTGATCTCCATCACCGAAGTGGGATGATGCCAATTCTGAACTGCCTCAATCTTTTTGGGATCAACTTTAATACCTTCGCCCGATACAATATGTCCCAAAAATGCTACGAACTCTAGCCAAAACTCACATTTAGAGAACTTAACATATAGCTTTTGTTCTCGCAATGTCTGAAGCACTACTCTCATATGCTGCTCATGCTCCTCCTTACTACGAGAGTAGATCAAAATGTCATCAATGAAGACAATGACAAATGAGTCAATATATGGCCTGAATACCCTGTTCATCAGATCCATAAATGCTGCCGGTGCATTAGTTAAACCAAAAGACATTACCAGAAACTCATAATGACCATATCTAGTACGAAAAGCAGTCTTCGGAACATCCGAATCCCGAATCTACAACTGATGTTACCCCAACCTCAAGTCGATCTTAGAGAATACCCTAGCACCCTGCAACTGGTCAAATAGATCATCAATACGCGGCAACGGGTACTTTTTCTTAATAGTGACTTTGTTCAATTGGCGATAATCAATACACATCCGCATTGCTCCATCCTTCTTTTTCACAAACAATACTGGTGCACCCCAAGGCGATACACTCGGTCTGACAAACCCTTTGACTAGTAACTCTTCAAGCTGTTCTTTCAATTCTTTCGGAGCCATACGATACGGTGGGATAGATATAGGCTGGGTATCTAAAGCCAAGTCAATACAGAAATCAATATCACGATCATGTGGCATACCTGGAAGATCTGACGGAAATACATCGGGAAACTTCCAAACTACAGGCACTGAATCAATAGCAGGAGTCTCTGCAGTAGTATCCGGAACATAGGCTAGATAAGCCAAACAACCCTTCTCAACCATGTGTTGAGCCTTTATAAAAGAAATAACTTGATTAAATGAACTAACAGGCGAACCCTTCCACTCCAGCTTAGGCAATGCTGGAATAGCCAAGGTAACAATCTTGGCATGACAATCTAGAATAACATGATATGGAGATAACCAGTCCATACCCAGAATAATTTCAAAATCAGTCATCTCAAGCAATAGGAGATCTTCTCTAGTTTCATAACCACAGAATGTAATAATACAGGACCGATAGATCCGATTCACCACAATAGAATCGCCCACAAGAGTGGACACATAAACAGGAGTACTCAAGGACTCACGAGAAACACCCAGGAATAGAGCAAATAGAGATGACACATATGAATACGTAGATCCTGGATCAAATAATACTGAGGCATCTTTGCCACAAACAGAAATAATACCTGTAATCACGGCATCTGAGGCCTCTGCATCTGGTCTAGCCGAAAAAGCATAGAACCGAGCTAGAGCACCAACTGGATGACCTCCACCTCTAGGACGACCCCTACCCACCTGTCCTCCACCTCTGGGTGGTCGGACTACTGGTGGAGAAACTGGTCCGGTAAGCATAGGCTGTTGTCCCTGCTGTACTGGTCTACCCCGAAGCCTGGGGCTAAACCTCCGCATGTGACTGGGATTCCCACACTCTTAACAACTCTTCAGTGCGATGGGCTGCTGACTAAGTGTCTGGCCCTGGGGACCTGAATACCCACTGGGAGGACCCTGAATAGCTGGTGGGCGGTAAGAACTCTCTGGGATAGCACTGAGATAAGGTCGCACTGGAGCACCTCGAGGAGGTGGTGGTGCTGGATATGGGGGTCTGCTGGACTGTCCCCTCACGAACTGACCTCTGCCCCCAGACAGAGCACCTCTGAACTCTCTAGAGTACCTGAACCGCTTATCTCTCATAATCTGCTCTCGGCTCCGCTGACGTACACCCTCAATCCTCTGGGTTATCTCCACAACTCGCTCATTAGAAGTACCCATCTCAACCTCTTGAGCATAGTAGCATGAATACCAGTATGTAAACCGGCTACAAACCTTCGCACTCTCTCCGCCTCAGTAGGGAGTATCATTAGTGCATGGCGAGATAATTCAGAAAACCTCACCTCATAATCGGTCACTGACATCTGACCCTGCTGGAGCTGTTCAAACTGAGACCGCAACTCTTCCCTCTGGGAGGGTGGAATATACCTGTCCAAGAAGATGCGGGTGAACCTGTCCCAAGTCATGGGAGGAGAATCTACTGGTTTGCCAAGAGCATGAGACTGCCACCATCTACGGGCTCTACCCTCTAGCTGAAAAGTAGCGAAATTAACCCCATGGGATTCCAATATCCTCATGTTGTACAGTCTATCCTTGCAACGATCAATGAAATCCTATGGATCCTCATGTCTCTCACCCCCGAAGACAGGAGGATGTAGTCTAGTCCATCTATCTAATAGTTTCTGAGGATCGGCGGCTATAACCGGCCTGGGCTCAGGTGTAGCTTCTGCCACTGGCTGGACTCCACCTACGGGTAATGCACCCTGGGTTTGATATACAACAATTGCCTGTCCATGAGCCTGCGCAGTAGGGATCTGTGCTCCCCCGCCCGCCTGAGATTTGGCTGGGTCTGTCAGAAATAAACCGGCCTGAGTCATATTATCCATGAATCGCAGTATACGACCCATAACATTCTGAAATCCTGGTGCAGATGTGAAGTCCACTGGAGCTGGCTCTGCCACAGGTACCTCACCCTACTCCTCAATAATGGGATTCTCTACTGGATCCACTAGCGGCATAACCGGAACAGTCTTGGGACGTCCTCGCCCTCTACCACGGGCTAGAGCCCTCCCTTGGCCTATGCCTCGACCTCTAGCAACTAGGGGAGTAGCTCTTCCCTGGTCTGGAATATCATTAGAGCGTGTTCTCACCATCTGTGAGAGAATAAGAGAAGGATATTTAGTACTACATCAATTGAACGATAGAATATGAATAAAGGTAGCTTCCTAACACCATATAGCCTCTCAAAGATAAGTATAGACGTCTCCGTACCGATCCGCAAGACTCTATTAGGTCTGCTCATAACTTGTGAGACCTACGTGAACCTAGTGCTCTAATACCATGTTGTCACGACCCAATTTCACCTGTAGGTCGTGATGGCGCCCAACACTACAGCTAGGCAAGCCAACTAATAAATTAAGCATACATTGATTAAACTTTTATTCCAAGAAAATAATAAAATACCAACTTCTACCAATGTGTGTGCCAAGACCCGGTGTCACAAGTGAATGAGCATCAAATAGATTATACAAAACTCCAAATACTGTCTGAAATAAAATAGACAGAATATAAATATCAGAAGAGACACTGGTAGCTGCAGAACGGCTCAGAAAGGCAGCTCACCACTATGCCTCTAGATGACGTGGGTATGTGATGATAGGTCCTCCACTAGTACCTGTCTCAGATCCTGCATGAAAAATGCAGCAAGTGTAGTATGAGTACGTAAATAACGTGTACCCAGTAAGTATCAAGCCTAATCTTAAAGTGGTAGAGACGAGATGGCCGACTTTGACACTCACTATAGGTCAATAACAATTGAAATAAAACTAGGATATTTAAATCAATGTGATTTACATAATTTATTTAATCAGCGGAAATAATCAAATTCCTTCAAATGTATCAATTTCAATATATTAATTAAATTCCTTTAATTCAGATAAATTCCAATTTATCAATTAAATCTCATTTACAGGAGTAACAATTAATTCCTTAACAAACAAGAATAATAATTCATTAAATTCCAAAGATTTTCCAATTTACTAATTAGCTTTACAAGCTGAAATAAATTATTAAAGCATCATGTAATTATTATTATTATTAAGCACGATTTCTGCCGAGAACGCACGGCCCGATCCAGAGTGTCGTGTACACTACCGAGGGACGTGCGGCGCGATCCATAGATGCATCTATCTTGCCGAGGCGTTCCGCTCCACAAGAAAGGAGGACATTTTCTTATGTGCCTCCGGAAGGACAGTATATTTATTATAAGATAAATTTGGGAGAAGAACAATTTCTTTTGACAGTTAATTGATTTAAATAGAAATCAAGCCTATGAGATTTCCATCCTTTAATATCTTTATCAAACAATTTACAATATATTCATATATATCAATTAATATTAATTAATCAAAGAATACAATTTACACAAGTAATACATGCTTTGAGTCCTAAACTACCCGGACTTTAGCATTAATAGTAGCTACGCACAGACTCTCATCACCTCGTGCGTACGTAGCTCCCACAATTAGCAATAATTATTTAATCTTAATCACCTATGAGGTAATTTCCCCCTCACAAGATTAGACAAGAGACTTACCTTATCTTGCTCCAATTTAATCCTCTATAAGGCCTTTTTCACGATTATCCAACTCCGTCTGGCTCGAATCTAGCCAAAATAATTCGATACAATCATTAAATATTATAGGAATCAATTCTATAAGAAAATACTACATTTTAAAGAAAAGATCCGAAATTAATTAAAAATTCGCCTGCAGGGCCCACATCTCGTAATCCGGTGAAAGTTATGAAATCCGACAACCCATTCAATTACGAGTCCAACCATAACAGTTTCACTAAAATCAGACTCCGAATCGATATCGAAATCTCAAAATTTCGTTTCTATGAGATTTCTATACTTTTCCAAATTTTAATCTCAAAACACTAATTAAATTGTGAAAACAATGATATATTCTTGTATATTGATCAAATACGAGTTAGAATCACTTACCCCAATGTTTTTCCATTGGAAATCTGCCAAAAGTCGCCTCTGCTCAAGTTCAAGTTCGCCAAAAATGGCAAATGGGACGAATGCCCTCTGTTTATAACACTGCCCAGCACTTTGAAACTGGGCCTCGATCGCGGTATCAAACATGTGCCTTCGATCAGGGCATCGAGGGTTGGGCCTCGATCCTAGCCATCGAGCCATACCTTCGATCATGCCATCGAGCCTTACCTTCGATCGTGACTTCGATCACAGGCTCGAGCTTGGACCTCGGTCATGGCCTCGATCAAGGTATCGAGGTTGGGACTTAGATCATAGCCTCAATCATTGCATCGAGCTTGACTCTTCGATCAGGGCATTGAGCATGGGTCTCGATCCTAGCCCTCGAGCCTTATCTTCGATCATGTCCTCGAGCCTTGCCTTCGATCGAGGCTTTGATACTGAGCCTCGTCCCTAGCTTCGACTCAGGCCTCGATCGTGGGCTCAATATCTGGGGCTCGACTCAGGCCTCGATCATGGGCTCGATATCTGGGGCTCGATATGAGGCTCGATATCTGGGGCTCGATCTGAGGCTCGATATCTCAGCCTAGAAAATGCAGCAGAAGAGAAAATTGCAGCAGCTTTTTAAGTCCAACTTTTGATCCGTTAACCATCCAAAACTCACTCGAGGCCTTCGGGACCTCAACCAAATATACAAACAAGTCCTAAAACATCATACGAACTTAGTAGAACCTCTAAATCACATCAAACAACGCTAAAACCATGAATCATACCCCAATTCAAGCTTAATGAAACTAAGAGTTATCAACTTCTACGTTCAATGTCGGAACCTATCAAATCAACTCCGATTGACCTCAAAATTTACACACAAGTTATAAATTACATAACGGAGCTATAAAAATTTTCGGAATTGGATTCCGACATAAAAAATTCAACCCCCCGGTCAAACTTTCAAACTTTAAATTCCTATTTTAGCCATTTCAAGCCTAATTTCACTACGGACTTCCAAATAAAATTTCGATCACGCTCCTAAGTCCAAAATCACCATACGGAGCTGTTGGGATCATAAAAATTATATTCTGGGGTCATTTTCTCAAAATGTTGACCGAAGTCAAACTTAGCACTTTAAGGCCAACTTAAGGAACCAAGTGTTCCGGTTTCACCTCAAACACTTCCAAATCCCGAACCAACCATCCCCGGAAGTCATAAATCATTACAAGCACTTACGGAAAGTTTTATTTTAGGGAACGGGGTTCTAAAAGTTAAAATGACCGGTTGGGTCATTTCACATTGTGTGGAGCCTTCGACTATTTGTTGTGAAAGTGATTGATTTGGTTGTATCTTTGTAATTTTGGTTGTGGCCATTGGGCAAATTGTGATATGAATTAATTTTGTTATGTTGCCGTAATAATTTCCCGTATAAATTGTTGTGTTGTGTGAGTTATTATTTTGATGAGATAAGGGTGGCATTTCATTGTTGATATTATGTGGGTATAAGGGTGGCATTTCACTGTTGAAATGTTTGTTGGAATATTGTCTAGGCAGAGCAATAAGGGCGGCTGTAGGAGCGATAAGGGTGGCTATAGGAGCGATAAGAGTGGCTATTGATATTGTCAGGGCGAGGGGATAAGGGTGGCTATATGAGATATAAAGGTGGCTATATGAGAGATAAGAGTGGATATTTTTAGGGACGATATGTGATGATGTAGAATCGTGGTGTTGGTAATTTTCATGTGATGTTGTGATTTTCTTGTGTTTGTTTTTATACCTTGTGCAATTTGTCTTGTTGCTGGTAAATTGATAACAATCTGATTTATGTTGATATTGAGAGCCTGAGTGAGTAAATAATGAGGATATTGGCACGTGAATTATCCGTGCAGTTGTGATATAAAATGTGGGCACGAGGTGCTGTGATTAATTGATAATGATATTTGGCACGTGAATTGTCCGTGCAATTGTGATATGAAATGAGGGCACAAGGTGTCGGAAAAATATGATGATTTAATTATGGGCACGAGGTTCCATGGAAATATGAAAAATAGATTGAGACCTGTGTTTATGAAAAATATAAAAATGGGCTGAGACCCATATTTTTATGATTATGAAATGAGGTGTCACATGGTGACTTTTTAATTGAAAGAATTATATTCAAAATATTTATTTGGAAGGATTTTTATTTAGAAAGTATTTGTAACGACCCGACCGGTCATTTTGAGCTCTAGCGCGACGTTCAGTAGTTTGAGGCCATGAGCAACTTCAATTCAGGTATTATGACTGGGTACACATGGTTGGAATTGAAATTTCAGAAGTTCAGAGTTGATTTGAAAAGAAAATTCTCATTTCGGAAGCTTTAAGTTGGAAGAATTGACTAAGGTTGAATTTTTGAGTAAACGATCTCGGAATCGGTACTTGAAAGTTTCAACAGGTTCGTATGCTGAATTCGTACTTGGGCGTATGTTCGGATCGGGTTTTGGATGACTCGGGAGCATTTCGGCGCCTATTGTGGAAGTTGGCATTTTGGAAGAATTCCATAAATTTGGGTTGAAGTGCATTTCAATGTTATCAATGTCCGTTTGGGATTCTGAGTCTGGGAATAGCTTTGTATGGTAATTTCAGTATTGGGAGCGCGCCCGTAAGTGGATTTGGAGGTCCGTAGGTCATTTTGGGGTCATTTGGCGAAAGTTGGAAATTTGGATAATTTTGAGAAGTTTGACCGGGAGTAGACTTTTTGATATTGGGGTCGGATTCCGATTCCGGAAGTTGGAGTGGGTACGTAATGTCAAATGTGACTTGTGTGTAAAATTTGAGGTCAATCAGACGTGATTTGATAGGTTTCGACATCGAATATAGAAGTTTGAAGTTCTAAAGTTCATTAAGCTTGAATTGGGGTGCGATTCATGATTTTGATGTTGTGCGATGTGATTTGAGGCCTCGAACAGGTCCGTGTTATGTTATTGGACTGGTTGGTGTGATTGGACGAGGTCCCGGGGCCCCTAGGTGGATTCTGGGTGATTAACGGATCGAATTTGGAATTTGAGGAAGAGCTGAAGTAGCTGGGCATCTGGTGTAACCGCACCTGCGTGAAGAGGGCCGCAGGTGCGAGCCCGCATGTGCGGGAGATGGCTCGCGAAAGTGGAAGGAGCAAAGTCTGCTGAGAACCACAGAAGCGGAAGGATTTGCGCACCTGCAATGGCGCAGGTGCGCTGTCAGTAGCCGCAGAAGCGGCATGGGCCACATGTGCGGATGGAGTTCCACAGAAGCGGACGCGCAGAAGAGGCCTAAGAGCCGCAGGTGCGAGAATGTCGCTGGGTAGTGGGGTTTCTTTAAAACGGGACTTGGCCCATTTTTCTCCCATTTTCATTTGGTTTGGGTGATTTTAAGAGCTTCAAGCGGTGATTTTCAGCAAGCAACTCAAGGTAAGTGATCCCTAATTATTATAAGTTAAATACATGGTTTGTATAAGGATTTAAAACATGAAAATTTGCAGAAATTTGGAATTTTAAGAGGAAAACCTAGAATTTGGTATTTTTGGATTTTGACCACGAATTTGGGCATGGAATTGGAAATGAACTATATATTTGAGTTCGTGAGGTTATGGGTAAAGTTATCTTCGAAAAATTTTGGAATCCGGGCACGTGGGCCCGATGGTTGCTTTATCGATTTTTCGAGTGGAGTTAGAAATTATTATAAATTGATTAATTAAGAGTATTAGAGCATATTTTGATTGGGTTGAAACTTGTTTGACTAGTTTCGGAGCGACGAGCGTCGGTTTGAGGTGATAGAAAGGCTTTGGAGCCGATTATGGAATTTCGGAGAGAGGTAAGTCTCCTTTCTAACCTTATAAGAGGGAATTAACCCATAGGTGAACTAAATTATTGTGTGCTTCTATTTGTGGGGACCATGTATGCACGAGGTGATGAGAGTCCGTGCGTAGCTACTAGCTATGCCTATGTCTGGGTAGTTTTAGGGTCACATCATGCCTTGTTGATATTGCTATTGATTTATGTTTATTGTCTGCCTAGAGAGGGAGAGAGATTGAGTTTGCTTATTAAATATTTTGAAAGGAATTGAAATTGAAGAACTTAAGATTTAAAAGGTTTCATTTGAACTTCGTAATTTCGAAAAGGATTGAGTAATGCTATAATAGCATAAGAAATCTATATGTAACCGCGTCGCATGTATGTTTCGCGAGCGGGGTAATTTTCTTAAAAGGCTACAAGCTGAATTTTCCATATTTTGAAAATAATCAAGAAAGAGATATCATCTTAATGTTAAATTTATATTTGACCGCGTCGCAAGTATGATCCGCGAGCGGGGAGATTCCTTAAATTTATATTTGACCGCATTGCACGTATGATTCGTGAGCAGGGTATTTACTTCTACTACTCTTATGGGATCGGGTCGTTCTCCTCGGCAGGATTTATGTACCACACTCTCATGGGAGCGGACTGTTTGCCTCGGCAGGTTAATAGATGCATCCATGGTTCGCGCCATTCGACCCTCGGCAGTGCACAATTTACTTTTATGTTGGATCGAGTCGTATGCCTCGGTACTTCCTATATGTATATATATATATATATATTATCCTTATGAAATCGTGCGTAATATTTGGCAAGAAGCCAGTGTATCTAAGGGTTTTTCCCTGATTTGAATTATGACAACCTCTTTGATGAAATCCACTATATCTATATATATATGCTCCGATTACGGAGGGAACTTGCCAATTGAGAGCTTGAGTAAATTGTAAAGAGGAAAATTGTACCACATATTTTATACTTGTTCGTTTCATATATTTATTCTGTCTCATATTTATTCACTTCTTAGTGTACCTGATATTATTGGACCACTAGTAAGTGTCGAAGTCGACCCCTCGTCACTACTTCTTTGGGATTAGGCGGGATACTTACTGGGTACACGTTGATTTACGTACTCATGCTACACTTGCTGTACATTTTTGTGCAGGTGCACATATGTTTAGCGGCCTTGTGGGTGCAGAGGCGCGGTTATGGCGGGGTCTTAGGTGAGTTGCATTCTATACGACGCACCGCAGCCTGCAGAGTCTCCTTCAGAGTATTGTATTTTCTTCCCTGTCCAAGTTGTATTCCAGACAGTTATCGTATTTTATTTTAAATTTCTAGAAAAGGCTCATGCACTTGTGACACCGGGTTCTGGGATGATTATGGGATGTTCACTATTATAATTGGAAAACATTGTTATTTATTCTGTAAATTCATCTTTTACCAGATAAATTGAAGTAAATTTACGATTTTAAAAATATTAAAATGAGGATTTAATTAACTATTTAGTGTTGGCTTGCCTGACAGTGGAGTCCGGCGCCATCACACGACCTTTATGGATTTGGGTCGTGACAATATTATATGAAAGAATTATATTTAAAAGATATTTATTTGAAGAAATTATATTTGAAGAGATTTATTGAAAGAATTATATTTGAAAGATAATTATTTGAGAAAATTATATTTGAAAGAGAGTTATTTGGAAGACTTATATGTGAAAGACATTTATTTGAAGGACTTGATTTAATTGGGTGTAATTGTATTTATTAATGGTGTTCTTGTTATCTTGTTGTGCATTTCACTGGTTGTTTTATATTGCCCTTATTGTTATCTGTTTCCTGTTATTTTGTATATTATATTGCACAGGCTATTAGACTAGTGAGTGTCTTGACTGTACCTCATCTCTACTCCACTGAGGTTAGTCTTGATACTTACTGGGTACCGACCGTGGTGTACTGATACTACACTTCTGCACATTTTTGTGCAGAGCCAGGTATTAGAGATATCGGACTTGAGCAGAGTTAAAGCGGGATCGTAAGGATTCAAGGTAGAGCTGCTTGATCGTCGCAGTCCCTTGGAATCTTTTCATTTCATGTACTGTTAATTTTAATCAAACATTATTGTATATTAGGTCCTCGTGATCATCCCATGTATTCAGTTAGAGTTCGTGACTCAGTACTATCAGTCTTGGGAGGTTGTATACATACTTATTTTCGCTGTTAGTTTTGATTACTTATTTAATTTAAAAAATAAAATGCCTTCAAAATATAATGGAAATCGGCTTACCTAGTCTTAGAGACTAGGTGCCATTACGACGCTTGTGGTGAGATTTTGGGTCGTGACAATAAACATGTTAGAAGAATGTTGAATTTCGTTTTTATGTCACGTGCTTGTTCATTACATAATTTTAAATTCTTTATTACATGTGATGTAAATTAATTTAGGATCAAGCATGTAGACAACTTTAACTAAATTCATGTGCTATAAAAGATTTGATCATTTTGTTATTAAAAGCTGTTTTAATAACAATTTCCTCCTACTAAAATTTGAGTTCTTAAATAATAAAATATAAAATATTTTATTGTAAAGTTATCCATCAAAATAAATAATTTTATTTATTTCTTTTTTATAAGGAACGGCCTGACAACCAGGAGACTTATAGTTCGAGAATATGTTAAAATTATTTATTGTATTAGATGCATGGATTGGAAGAATTATTTAATTTTACACTAGACGCCTGGACTACCCGGGGGAGTATAAAATTTAATAAGTTCTTTGCTTTCATGATGGTTGAACTCAACTATGCCAATAGGATTGACCTGACTGCGAGAGGACAATTTGACATAGAGCTATTTAAGGATATTGTATGGGGATACAATTGGTAAGAGTACCTACCTTTAAAATATATGTGAGAAACGACTTGACTTCCAAGGGGCTCATACATATTGTTAAAGGATTTCTTTACTCCACTAAAAGAAATAGAGATTTCTTAAACTATAATGAGGGTAAATAGTTTAAAATAATTAGTGAAAATATCATTTAGATAAAAGTCCATGTCTTTATGATATATGTAAATATGTTCTTATATTATTGCCTTTTCTTTTGTATATTTTAGATTTATCAATATGTAATATCACTACATAAAATACTTGATACCAACAAGTTGGTAGGATCAAACTTTGATGACTGGTATAGAAATTTGAGAATTGTTCTCATGCATGAAAAGCTCATTGATGTGATCGATAAGTCTGCAAAGATAATTACACCAGAGAATGATGTTCAAGGCACCAAGGTTTATCAGAAACACTTGGAAGAATTCCTTGCTATTAAACACATCATTCTCGCTTCTATGAGTTCTGAACTCCAGAGGAAACATCAGAATATGGATCCAACTGCAATCATTGAATATCTTAAGAAGATAGTTGATACACAGTTGGACATTGAAAACTCTCCAGTTGGACCCCTTGTCAATCATGTGTTGTTCTTACCGAAGAACATGATAAGTTGGGGTATAAGCTTGGTAAAGAGATTTCTGAAGATTTGATCTTGCCATCAGTATATGATACTGAATGTTTTCACTGTAAGAAGAAAGGGCATTGGAAGAGAAACTGCATGGAGTATCTTGCAACTCTAAAGGAAAAGAAACAAGGTGAGATATTAATGAAAATATTTTCAAGGTTTATTTAGCTACTACTAATTCTTCACTGTGGGTATTAGATACTTACAGTGGTTATAATATCTGCAATATGTTGCAAGGGTTCAAGATAAGTAGGAGACTAAAGAAAGGAGAAGTTAATCTACAAGTTGAAAATGGTGCAAAAATTGCATCCATAGCGGTAGGAACAATTTCTTTAATAATACCTTCGGGCAAAGTACTTATGCTAGATGATTGTTATTATATTCCTAAATTTTTTTCGAACTTAATTTTAGCTTCTATGTTGGACAATCGTGGATTTCGCATTAACATAGGCAATGGTATTTGCTATATTTATTATGATAATGATTTATATGTGAATGGCTATCTCCAACATGATGTTTATGTCTTACCTAATGAGAATGCTAATTTGATTATGCATGTTTCTACTCTTTAGAGGAAAAGAGATGATCAAGTAAATCACACATACCTTTGGCATTGTAGGCTTGGTCATATTGGAGAAAAAAGAATTAACAAGTTGTACAAGGAAGGGTACCTTGATAAGTATGATTTTGAATTATATCCAACTTTTTAATCTTGTCTCAAAGGAAAAATGACCAAAACTCCATTTACTGGAAGTGGAGAAATAGCTTCTGAATTATTGGGACTAATTTATACATGTTTGTGGGCCCATGAAAATTCAAGATAGAGGTAGATATTCTTACTTCATCACCTTCACTGACGATATGTCAAGATATGGATTTGTGTATCTTTTGAAATACAAATATGAATCTTTTGAAATGTTCAAAAGGTTCCGTAGTGAAGTTGAGAAATAGACTGGTAAAAGTATCAAAGTACTAAGGTCTGATAGAGGTGGAGAATATCTTAGTGAACATTTTACTAGATATCTCAAAGAAAATGGGATTCTCTCACAGTGGACACCTTCAGGAACACCACAACACAATGGTGTGTTTGAAAGAAAAAATTGAACCTTATTAGATATGGTGAGATTCATGATGTGGTTCATTGATCTTCCAATAAATTTATGGGGATATGCTTTGGAAGCAGCAACATACTTACTTAATAAAGTTTCCACTAAGTCAGTCTCTACAACACCATATGAGATATGGAAAGAACGTAAGCCTAACATTAAACATATTAAAGTTTGGGTTTGTCTAGCTTATGTTAAGAGACTGCAGTCTGATAAACTTGACTCAAGATCTGATAAGTGTAGGTTCATTGGGTATCCCAAAGAAACGATGGGATCTTATTTCTATCACCCTTCTGATCATAAAGTGTTTGTTACTAGAGGAGCAACCTTTTTGGAAAGGAAATTTCTTTTTGAAGGAAATTATAGTGGAGAAGTAGAACTTGATGAAGTTCAAGAAACTAATGAATCAACACAAAATCAAGATCATGAGACACAAGTTGAAGAACCTTTATGGGATGTTTTGAAGTTGACAAAGAAGTTGCCATCTTCAACGGTTGAAGTTCAAGAACTAAATGTAGTTCAAGAACATGTTAATGAACCAGTTCTAACCAAATTTAACAACAACCAAATCCAGCACAAGGTGAACAAGTTGTACAAGCGCTTCTTAGAAGGTCTACACGAGAACGTCATGTACCAACTAGATTAAATCTAATGGTATAAGATTATGTATCAAATGAGGTTGATCATAATGATGATGACCCTAAAACCTATGAAGAGGCTATACAAAGTTCTGATTATGAGAAATGGCAAATGACCATGGAAAATGGAATCCATGAAGGAAAATAAAGTATGGACTTTAGTTGAACCTTCAAAGGATATAAAACCTATATGTTGTAAATGGGTTTTTTAAGAAAAAGATTGGAGCAGACGGAAAGGTGGAGACCTAGAAAGCCCGTCTTGTTGCCAAGGGATATCACCAGAAAGA
This sequence comes from Nicotiana tomentosiformis, assembly GCF_000390325.3. NCBI lineage: Eukaryota > Viridiplantae > Streptophyta > Magnoliopsida > Solanales > Solanaceae > Nicotiana > Nicotiana tomentosiformis. The sequence continues at coordinate 122,546,188 of NC_090816.1, read as the reverse complement.
AGGAGTCGACTATGACGATACTTTCTCTCCCGTAGCAATGCTCAAATCAATTCGGATTTTGCTTGCTATATCAACATACTATGATTATGAAATATGGCAAATAGATGTGAAAACGACTTTCCTTAATGGTGAGCTAGAAGAGGATGTGTATATGACACAACTTGAAGGTTTCACATCTTCGTCTGATCATAATAAAGTATACAAGCTACAAAGATTCATTTATAGACTAAAGCAAGCTTCTCGAAATTGGAATATTCGCTTTAACAAGACAATTGAAAAGTTCAATTTTGTTAGATGCGAAGAAGAACCTTGTGTGTACAAAAAGGTTAGTAAGAGCACAATTATATTCTTAGTACTTTATGTTGATGATATATTACTCATATGGAGTGACTTACCAGCATTGAAAAGTACCAAGATTTGGCTATCTGAATAGTTCTCCATAAAAGACTTGGGAGAAACAACTTATATATTAGGAATAAAGATCTATAGAGATAGATCGAGGAAGCTGCTTGGACTTTCCCAGTATTTGTACATTGATACCATCTTAAAGAGGTATAACATGGATAATTCCAAAAGAGGCTATCTACCTATGGGCACTGGAATTACTCTCAGTAGGGAGGATTGTCCTAAAACACCTGAAGAGAAAAAACGCACGAGTAGGATCCCATACGCTAGTGCAATGGGAGCTATCATGTATACCATGACATGTACACGTTCTGATGTGGCATATGCACTGGGGATGACTAGCCGATATTAGGCAAATCCTGATGAGGAGCATTGGAAGGTGGTGAAGACCATTCTTAAGTACTTAAGAAGGACTAAATACCAATTCCTCATTTATGGATATTCTGAGTTGAAACTTGAAGGTTATACTCATGCAAGTTTCTCTTCAGATAAAGATGATAGCAAATCTATTTATGGTTATGTATTCACCTTAAATGGTGGTGCAGTGAGTTGGAAAAGTTCCAAATAAGCTGCAGTAGCTAATTTAGTTGATGAAGCAGAATATATAGCAGCTAGTGAAGATGTTTGGATGAAAGGGTTCTTTATTGAACTTGGTGTGGTTCCTTCAATAGAAGGTACAATTCCATGGTTGTATGACAATACTGGAACAATTTGCTCAAGCAAAAGAACCAAGATCACACCAAAAATTCAAACACGTTATGTGAAGGTATCACTTGATAAGAGAAATCATTGGACGTGGAGACGTCTAGATTCAAAAGGTTGATGGAAAGGAAAATGCTCCAGACCCATTCACTAAAGTTTTTGGTGCAAAAGAGTTTGACAAGCACAAGTGGAAATTGGGAATGAAGTACAAGAGCGATTGGCTCTAGTGCAAGCGGGAGATTGTTAGGGATATAATATATATGCCCTAGATCCAATCTCATATGTGATGATTTGAACATATTTTTGTGAACATGCTCTTATACCACTGTAGGATTGCGTGTTATGAACATCTATATGCAATCTTACAATTAGTACTTGTCATGATCCAAAATCTTACCTGTCGTGATGACGCCTATCTCAATACTAGACAAGCCGACAATCTCAATAAACCATCATATCTTTTAAATTTGAAACATAATAATTAAATTCAGCGGAATAAATCTCACAAATACAAATATAACACTCCCAAAATCCGGTATCACTAGTACATGAGCATCTAATATGAGTACAATGTCTGACTGATAAAAACCACTGTCTGAAAGTATAGAACAGTACAATAACTGAAGAAAAGAGAGACAAGGTCAACGGACGCCAGTCATCTTATAACGACCCAACCGATTGTTTTGAGCATTTGCACTTCGCTCGGTAGTTTACGGGCATGAGTAGCTCCGTATGATGTGTTATGACTTATGTGAATCGTCGGTTTTGATTTTTCAGGTTATTCAGAATCGAATTGGAAGAATGGATTTTATTGTTGGACTTAGGAGCGTGTCCGGATTGTGATTTAGAGGTCCGTAGTGGAATTTGTCTTGAAATGGCGGAAGTTGGATTTTTGGAAAGTTTGACCAGGAGTGGACTTTTTGATATCGGATTTGGATTGTGATTACGGGAATTAGAATAGCTTTGTTATGTCATTTGGGACTTGTGTGCAAAGTTTGACGTCAATAGGACGTGATTTGATAGGTTTCGACTTTAGTTATGAAAGTTTGAAGTTTAAAGTTCATAGATTTTGATTTGAGATGTGATTCGTCGTTTTGACGTTGTTATATGTGTTTTGAGGCCTCGAGTAGGTCCGCATTGCGATATGGAACTTGTTGGCATGTTCAGACGGGGTCCCGAGGGGCTCGGGTGAGTTTCGAACGAGGTTCAGATCATTTCATTGCATTTTTGGATTGTTGTTAAGCTGCTAGTTCTGGTGTGATCGTACCTGCGGCTGGTTTATGCAGGTGCGATGATCACAAAAGCGACAGAGGAGTAGTAGAAGCATGAAGGGGAGCTGGGCGTGAGGATCACATGTGCGGATGATTGGACGCACCTGCGCAACCGCAGATGCGGTTCAAGTGCGAAGAAGCGCGATCGCAGAAGCAGCTTAAAGACCGCAGGTGCGAGGGATTGCTGGGTCAGTTGTTTTCGCAGAAGAAAAGTCTTACTACAAAAACGGTGGTCGCAGATGTGACGAATTGTCCGCGCAAATGCGGAATCACTGGGCAGAAGCTATATTATCGAGGGTTTTGGTTCTTTCTTCATTTTGGGAGCTATGGAGCTCGGATTGAGGCGATTCTTGAGGCAATTTTTACTATATGAATTGGGGTAAGCATTCTCTACTCGGTTTTGGTTATATTTCATGAATATACCTTCATTTTTTGTAATTGGATTGTGAATTTTAAAGAGGAAATTGGGGGGTTTTGGCCTAAAGTTTCATAATGTGAATTTTTGAGTTTTGAACATCGATTCGAAGTCGGATTTGAGTGAAACTAGTATGGTTGGACTCGTAATTAAATGGGTTGTCGGAGTTTGTGAATTTGTCGGGTTCCAAGGTGCGGGTCCGTGTTGGACGTTTTTGCCAATTTTGGGCTTTTGATTAAAGATTCGTCCTTTTTCATTTGGAATTGTTTCCTTGGGCTTTAATTGATGTATTTGAGTTGCTTTTGGATAGTTTTGAGCCGTTCGGAGGTCGCTACGCGCGTGATGGCATCTTTGGAGCATCGCTTGGCTTGCTTGACCTTGGTATTGACTTATTCGAGGTAAGTAATTCTTCTAAACTTAGTGCTGAGGGTATGAAACCCTGAAATACGTGTTATGAGATTGGTATTGAGGTGACGCACATGCTAGGAGTCGGGCATGTGGGCATGCACCAAGTGAATTGGGACTCTGCTATTTTCGTGGCACTGTATAGTAGTCCTATTTTGTTAATATCCGTGTTTTCACCTTGCGATTAAGTAAATAAGATGTCAATCATGCTAGATATCATGTTTAGGATTTATACCCATAGTGGTAGTTTCTTGCTGTCATTTCACTGATTTCATTGATATTTCGTACTCAGTCATATTCATGCATTCATATCATATCTCAGTCTCAGCTGTTATTTATTGATACATTATATCAGTGTTGTCGTGCTAGTTTCATAACAATGTGAGCCCGTGAGTGAGACTGGAGGGATTGATGACTAAGTGAGGCCGAGGGCCTGTTTGTGAGGATATTGATACTATAGCACATGAGTTGTCCGTGAAACACGTAAGTTACTCGTGGGGATCCCGATATTGATATTATAGCACGTGAGTTGTCTGTGCGAATTATAACGCTTGGGCTGTAGAATCCCCTCCGGAGTCTGTACACCCCAATGAGCGTGGTTGATTATACTAAGGGATGGATCTTCCCTCGACATGGATCTTGTCCGAAGCATTTATATACCTGGAGATGAGTCTTCTCCATGGGGCCGAATTGGCTTTCCTCAGTACTTAGTGACTGATGCTCAGTGATGTATATATTCCGGGATGGATATTCCCTGGGCCGTATGGGCCATATATAGTACCGAGTGGTTGAGTATGATGAGTGAAAAAAGTGAGACAATGAGGTTGAGTACTCTGATAGTGTGAGTACATGATTCATCTCTGAGATACATGTCATTGTCATGCACACATGACATACAGGTATAAAGATGCATTTTTTCTCATGCTGTATGGTATCACGTCATTCATGACTTTTTGCACACATTGGTATGTAAGGCTGGCAAGTGGGCCGGTCCAGGCCCGTGATCGGCCCGGTCCCTTAGCGGGCCTAGCGGGCCCAACGACTATTTTTTTATTTATTTAAAAAAACCGTTGGACTGTCAAAAATAGCCGTTGGCTATTTATGAAATAGCCATTTAACCCCTCAACTTTGTTTTAATCCCAAACTTTTTATAATTATACTTTTTCCCTATTTTCAATTATAAATACCCCATCATTATTTCATTTTTTCTTACAAAATCATCAATCTATCACAATCTCTCTCTAATTTACTTCTATAATTGCTACTATTGCTTACTTTATTGTTACAATTTGTGAAGTTGGTGAATTGAAGTCTTCAACGATAATCAATTTCCAACAAGTTGTTCGTCAATTCGGTAAACTCGTTCCAACTCTTAAGTTTTAATATTATAATTTTGTTTGTTTTATTTACTTTGCTTGATTAATTAAGATGGCTTATTACTTAAAAAATATGTTTAGTAAAAATAAGGAAAAATCGAAGAGTGGTGAATCTACTGGCCAATATGTTCCTCCTCCATTTCCCCTAGCTCCCCGACCCAAACATGTTACCCGTCCTACACTTCCTATTCTTGATAGCGATAATAGTTTATTACAATTTACCGAGAGTCAATTTTTCCATAATATTGCACCCGGTGAACAATTAAACCATGAATATATGAATGCTCTTTATGGTAATCCAACTATTGATGAAAATGATGATGAAGAAATAGATTTTGATGAAACTCAACCGGATGATGATACACCCACTAGTCCTGCTCCTGAAGTTAACCCAACTAATAATAATCTAGATGATCCCCAATCTGACCCTCATATTAGTGCCCCTACTTTTTCTAGACAACCTCCTTAACGGGCAGAAACATCTCTTGTTTGGCAATTTTTTATTCAACTAAGAGAAAAAAATAGGGCTAAGTGTAAAACTTGTGGTAAAGAGTTAGTTTTTCAATATGTTGGAAGTCGGGGGAGGGGGGAGTTTGACTAGACACATATTGCTACACCCTCAAGATAAAACTAGATATTTTCGTATGAAAGCTTTGGCTGAGAGGACAAGTGCACCTGGTCAGGCTGACCTTAGTACCAGGTCAAATCAATTTCAACCGGGAATTAACACTGTTACCGGTGGTATTTTATATTATGATCCAAAAAAAGATCGGGAAGAATTGGCAAAAATGGTCACTGTTATGTGCTTACCCTATAGTTTTCCTTCTAACCCCCACTTTGTGCATTATATTAGAAAAATTTATAATCCTACTTATAAAGGTTTTCCTCGCACAACCGTAAAGAGTGATATTTATAAATATAAACATGAATATGAACAATATTTGCGCTATTTATTTACTCATATAAATTGTCGTCTTGCTATTACAACTGATATTGGTAGAAGTGGTAATGACTGTGATTACCTTACTGTTACCAGTCATTGGATTGATGAGCATTGGATAATGCAAAAGCGCATTATTGCTTATAGAATAATTAATTCACGTCACACAGGGCAGTTTATTTCTAGCACGATTGCGGATATTTATAGATATTTTTGCATTAGTGATAAAATAATGTCAGTTTCAATGGATAGTGCTACTAGTAACACAAATGTTGTAGCCTTGCTTACCACTATACTAAGTCCTGTATTTAGTAACATTTTTTATGTTAGATGTATTTGTCATATTTACCATTTAATTGTGGGTGATGGCATGCGAATTTTAAATGTTGAAATTGAAAAAGTTAAAATGGCTCTTAATTGGCTTTTTTATTCAAATCGTAGAAGTAGACTTAGAGAATATTTTAAAAGATGCGATGAATTTGGCCTAAGAGAAAGAAAGGTTCCTAAACCTTGTCCAACTAGATGGAATTACATGTATGAAAGTTTAGTTATTGCATATGAATATAGAAACCCCATAAACTCAACGTTTAATGCTCATGTAAGTGATGATGATGAGCACCTTACAAATGCGGATTGGGCTAATGTTAAAATGCTTGTAGATTTTTTAGAAAAATTCCATATTGCTACAAATGAATTTTCTGGGCAATATTATCCTACTATTTCTAACTGTTTAGTTTATATTGCAGAACTTGCAAATTTGTTTGATCATTTTTCAGAGGGTGGGAAAATTTATCAACTTGCTATTGATTCCATGAGAAAAAAGTTTAAAAAATATTTTTTCCCTATTCCCCCTATTTATGGTATTGCTGCATTGTTAAATCCTACTATGAAATTAGGAGGTCCTCAATTTTGGTATGAAACTGTTTATAATGGTTTAGCACTTGAAGATGAGGAGTTGTCTAAACTTCCGAACGCAATAGCCTCAATTAAAATAAATGTTCAAACTATTTATAATGCTTATCAAGTTGCATTAGATCATGCTAGACCAAATGTTCCAACTCCTTCTTCTTCTAGTTCTCAATCATCTAAAAGAACTGCGGGAGTAAGAGCACTTAGTGCTTGGGCAGGGTTCAGGGGTTTTCAACTAGTATTAGTGATTTTTCACAACTAAATGAGCTTGAAGTTTATTTGTCACTGGGAATTGAGGAAGTGAATCCCGACGGCTCCTTAAATATTTTGGAATGGTGGAAGGACAAAGAAAAACACTTTCCGATTCTTTCAAGGATGGCCCGAGATATTTTAACTATTCAAGCTTCAACAGTGGCATCAGAGAGCGCTTTCAGTCAAGCAAGACTTCAACTCGGTGATTATAGAGCGTCTATGAGGGAGAGCTTGGAAAAATCAGTACTTTTCAGAGATTGGATCCGTTCGGAAAGAAGAAATTTTGGACTTGCTGAATCACAACCAGAGGTAGACGAAGCTTACGAAGAAATGCTAGCTGAACTTGCGGAGGATGATGCTTCGCCTGGAAGCGGTGATGAGCAAGCTTCATTTCCGCCACCACCAACGGAAATTCCTCCGGACCTTGAAGGATTTATGAAATTTGTAAGAGATACCATGTAAATTAATATGTAACTTGTATTTTGGAACATCTTGATTAGTTTCTTTTTCTTCTCAATGGTGGTATTAGCACCTTGTTGTGCTCATTCCATAGGTGGGAGGAAGACTAAGAAAGATATTGCCATAATTTTTAATGCTATAATAAAAATATAACGCATTGATTTGAATATCTCTTTACAATATTTTTGTTCTTTTATATATCTTAAGCTATACATATAGTATAATATAGTATAGTATATATATATATATATATAAACTTATATTTATACTATACTATAGTCTATACTATATATACATCCCATAAGATATATAAGCTATATTCGATATACATATATATATATATATATATAAGACTATATATATACTATCGAATACGGCTTATATACTATAGTATAGTATATATATACTATATATACAACTTAAGATATATAAACTATATTCGATATACTATATATACATCTTAAGGTATACTATATATACTATACTATACTATATATACATCTTAAGATATACTATATATACATAGTATACTAGATATACTAGATATATATATCTTGAGATGTATATATAGTATATAAATCGAATATAGCTTATATATACTAAGATGTATATATATATTATAGTATAGTATAGTATACATAAAAGCTTATATATATATATATATATATATATATCGAATATAGCTTATATATCATAAGTTGTATATATAGTATATACTATACTATACTATAATATATATACATCTTACTATATATATTATATATATCTTAAGATGTATACTATCGAATATGACTTATATACTATGTATATATAGTATAGTGTGTGTATATATAAGATGTATATATAGTATAGTGTGTGTATATATATATATATATATCTTAAGATGTATATATAGTATATAAATCGAATATAGCTTATATATCTTAAGATGTATATATAATATAGTATAGTATATATATATAAGCTTTTATATATATATATATATGTATATATATAGTATAGTTTATCGAATATACTATGTATATATAGTATAATGTGTATATAACTATATATATATATCTTAAGATGTATATATATACTATCTATATACTAAAATATATATACATAGTTTATAAGTCATATTCGATAGTATACATCTTAAGATATACTATATATACATCTTACTATATATATATATAACTTATATATCTTAAGATGTATATATATTTTAAGATGTATATATAGTATATTTTAAGATGTATATTATGTATATATAATATAGTATATATATATATATATATATATATATATATATATATATATATATTTTAAGATGTATATATAGTATATAAATCGAATATAGCTTATATATCTTTATTACTATTTTTTTCTCTAACTTCTATAAAAAAAAATTAAAAAAACAAAGTTTGTGTTGGGCCCCTTTAGGCCCGGGACCGGCCCACTTAACTTGGGACCGTTAGTTCGTGGTCCTGGTCCCGAGCCGGTTCCAGCAATAAGCCCGCGAAGCCCGGGACCGTTTAGGACCGGACCGCATAGGACCAGCCCACTTAGGACCGGGCCCGCAAAGCCCACTTAGGACCGGGCCCGACCCACTTGCCACCCCTATTGGTATGTGGGAATAGAGAGGTATTTCACACTTGCTATATGGATAGAAAATGAAACATCTTATTTATTATGGAAAAGATATTTGGAAAAATTACAGTTTTCAAACTTACTCGTATTTTTGGCATTTTTGGTAAAAGATTTGGGTTTTCACTAAGATACTTGAAACGTATGACTATTTTCTGGAACTGTGAATGAGCTGAACATTTTACTTCTGAGATACATCTTTTATTACTTGTATTATGCTGTTATGAACTATTGTGGGATATTGGTATTGGACTTGACCTTGTGTTAGCTCGTCACTACTTTCAACATAATGGTAGGTTTGTTACTTACTAAGTACATGGGGTCGGTTGTACTTATACTACACTTCTGCACCTTGCGTGCAAATGTTGGTTGCTGATGTTACTGTGTTCGATGGGGGCTGGATTGAAGATGTACCTGCGTCCCAGTTGTAGCTGCCCCTTGTTCATGGTAGCTTTAAATCTATAAAACTTTATTTATGTACTTTTCAAACAGACGATGTATTTATTTCATTTCAGCTTTGTAAATTCTATTCTTAGAAGTTCATGATTTGTACTACCAGTCCTTAGGGAATGTATAAGATTCAGATATTTCTTTACTTAATCGCTTTATTAATTGTTATTGGAATTGGTTAGAGGTAAATTGGCTTACCTAGCGGGTTGGGTTATGTGCCATCATGACTAGTGGATTTGGGGTAGTGACAAGGTGGTATTAGAGCTCTTGGTTCATAGGTTCTACAAGTCATGAGCAATTGTCTAGTACAGTCTTGCGAATCGGTGTGATGACGTCCATACTTATCTGCGAGAGGCTACATGACATTTAGGATATATACTTCCCATCTTTCTTTCCTTATTGTGCGAAATTGATTCAGCTTGAGACATAACTTTTTGAATTCCTTCCACGTATTCGTATGCGCACATGAGCACTCGGTATCAGCTAGTCATCACCAGCTTGTGATTCTATAAACGAGGTTTGAGATGTGTATTATGTGTTTTGGTGATGGGCCAGTCTGGAGGACTTGAGGCCATGGTTAGACCGTAGCTTAAGCTTAGTAGCTTCAGTGGTAACTTGTACATTTGGACTCATATGTCCTGTAATGTCCCTACGAGTGGAATTTGTGGCTCGATGAGCGGTGGAATAGCCTTGTGATGAGTATGATGTTACTGCGGGATATGTTAAGACGATTTGAATGTGACGAGAAGTGTTTTGGGTGCTTGAATTTTCGTTTTGATATGACGTACAATCTCGAGTATGAATGTTTTGAAGGATCTTTCACGTTGTTAAACTTTGGGACAAATTAAATTCTCATGTCTGGCTAATGAGTTTGGATTCAGAAAGATTAAGTGATTTTATAGTAATTGTAACTGCGAAAGGGTATAACAAGATACCAATTTGAGGCTAAGTAGGTGAGTTATCCCCTGCGGAGTAATCTACGTAGGTGTGTTCCTTATAATGTGAATGGAGAGTTTCTTTGCTACCAACGGGGAGTATGTGTTGAGATTTAAATTTGAATCAGGTTGAGAAAGTTGACTTGAGTGTTAAGAGAATAAATGCGAGCTTAGCGGACGATTGAAGTATTTTATGGTTGGCGTTGTATGAGCTTGAGAAATTTTTTCGTTGAACTGACTGCAGTATTATTTTGGTAATAAAGTATAGGTATTGTGAGTTATGAAGTGTTTTAATCCATGGCTTTGAGCCAAGTGGGGGAGCCTGTTATTGACAATTCAATTGATGGTTATATGTAAAAGATTAGTTTTGGCCCGAGGCATACTTGTGAGTTAGTTATGACTTGCAGAGGTTGAGATCGAGGATGACTCGAGTAAGGAAATTTTCGGAATACGGGGTACATTGCACTTTATGGAAATATGAAAAATCATGGAATTATTAAGTTGTTATTTTGAATAATGTAGTGCGCATAAAGTATGAATTTGATTGATGGTGTTAAGGCATGATTACTTTTTTGGGTGTTGTTGTGCTAATGGGCATGTGTCTTTCGGCCCGTTTGGGCGGTGTAATTTTCAGATTTGAGCAAAATAGGTGGCTCTCGAGAAGGTGCTAATGGATTCAAAAATGTATACGTGGCAATTGAAAATTTTTCGGATTCGTATATCGCTAGAATCAGTTATTTACATTTGCTGGTGTCGGGAATTGCGGTAATTCTGTATGACTATGGATTCTATATTTCAGTATAAGAAAGGAAAGGGGGACAATTTTAAATTTACATGAGGTCTTTCAAAGTGGATTCCTCGGTTGTGGTGCTTTTAGGGTACTTAAGAGGGAATTCAGCGGCTTATGGGCCTTAGGGCGTTGTGGTTCTATGCTAGGGTTCGTGGGGTGAGTTGTGGTTATAGATCGTGGTATTTTAGTAAGGAGAAGTATCAATCTGAAGACAAACTCGGAAGGGACTCAGTGAAATAGGACAACTGGGTAGTGGGATGGACCAGTACGGTAATGGTAGGATCGGTTCTTTAGGTAATCACGATGTGGTAAGACTTTACAGATATCTTGGTGGCAATATTCTTGGGTTTGGTGACCTGTGTGGCTAGTTCGAATTAGAGGGGTTCATTTCTAATGGTTTGATTATGTGCAAATGGATCCCAAGGCATTCTCGAAGATTTCTACCACGATTTGAGATGAATATTTCCTACCAGCCTAAGGAGCATGTTGAGTAGTGTGATCTTCTACCGGATGAGATCAAATAGAAGGCTTCTGGCTGATCGGATATGTATTCTACTTGTGACTCAGAATGATTATGAGGTTCTCATATTTTTTTATATGATGGAATGATAGATGTAGGTGTTGTGTGGGGTTTAGATTTACATGTACAAGGTGGCAGTTCATTCTTGAAAGGAAGATCACGAATTTTGGACAAAACAGTCAGTCTCAAATATTTAGATGAATGTTATAACTGCTCGGTAATCCCTGATAAGGGTGTGCATTTCAAAAAGTAAATAGTGTTTTGATTTACGGATGTTCACTGATACTACGACACTCTTCTGGTTGATCGACTGCTGATATTCAAATTTTTCTATGTGGAACAGAAGAATTTTAGAAATATTCCTTGTGGGATGATCGTGTATGTGTTAGACATTTTGGCGGTGGAGTTGGGATCAAATATGGTGATTCGTGTGTTCAATGGATTTGGAGACTGGGAGTTCTCAAGAGCAGATTGTTTCATGGTTGTGGACTGTGAAGTTATGGCCGAAGCTAGCCAGATGATAGTATGTGTTATGATTCAGTCATTGTGAGATTTTAGAGGGTTATTTATCTATTTGTGGGTGACCATTGTTGATTTGGGGGTCCATTGGTAGGCCCAATTAGGATGTGTATTCTACACCGAGCCGGATTGGTTGGCTCCATACTGCTATTATTGAGGGATGTGCTATTCAGTTGTTGTTGAGATTATTTGTGTTCTGAAAGGATAGGTGAGTTGCTCTTCTATGCTACGAGGAGTTGTGATTCGTTGTCCATAAGCACACCTGGTGCGGTTCTATTTGGGCTTTATTGCGGAATTTGAGCGAGATGAGTAATTGGGTATTGCATGGTTGATGGCGTATGAGTTATGTTCTTTTCGGGTTTTGTGTGGCATTATGTCATATGCTCTCCATGGTTATGGTAATACACTTTGGGTACTTGATGTTGAATTGTGCGTGGTTATTGATTTTGAGCATGGTGGCTCGAGGTATCTCATATGGGCCAGTGTTTGGATGAGGTCGCACACTGTGGTAGATTTATGTTGAGATATAATCCTTTGTGTTAGATTCTTGTGTTATGGTTCTACGGTGTGTGTTATGTTGATAGCATTGCATTGGGGTGGTACCTGTTGAGCTTGCGGGACGGTTCTCTTGATTGAGTCATTTTCGTGATTGAGTACATTTGGATTGTTGCTTCTTGGTGCATGGATTGCACGGTTTGTGGCTCTGGGTAGTATTGGTGTTGCGTGTCAGTAGAGTAGTTGGTATTGGACGAGATGAGGTCATTGGACCTAGAATGGATACTATCGGAATCGATTACAACATGGTTGGAAGGATAATATCGAAAGTCGGCTTAGAAATTTGCTATAGTTCTTTTCGAATGAGAGGAAGTTTCATGACTCGTTCATCTGATGAATGGTTATGAGTTCTTCTTGTTTCTTTCATCATCGACAGAGTACGAAGGTTTAGGACGAGGTTTGGTTTGGCATGAGGTTTATTACCAGAATTGGGTTGTTTTGGACAACTGTTGTGCTTAGAAATCATTGCTATCAGTATTTGAGTTATGCAGTATATCATGTGATCACATCTTGGGTTATGGATATGGCTTGACACAACTTGTTCAGACTTATACAGAGTGTCGATGTGAGATTCTGATCTTATAGAAAGTTCCGGATGCTGAGAATTGGATTCTAAGGCTTATGGGCTAGGTTGAATTAAGGAAATCTCACATATATTATGTTATCAGACCTATATGGGATAGGGTGACGTGAAATCACCCCCGGGTATGTGCATGGTAAGGTTACACGACGGTTTGATGACTTTGAGAACAACTCTGGACGTGTTCGAGGACGAACGCATGTTTAAGTGAGGGAGAATGTAACAACCCAATCGGTCGTTTGGAGCATTTTTACTTCGCTTGGTAGTTTACGGGCATGAGTAGCTCCATATGATGTATTATGACTTATGTGAATCATTGGTTTTAATTTTCCAAGTTATTCGGAATCGAATTGGAAGAATGAATTTCATTGTTGAAGTTATAAAATGGAAGAGTTGACCAAGTTTGACTTTTTGTGAATTTGAACCCGAAACGGAGTTTTGATGGTTCTGGTAGGTCCGTTGGGTGATTTTGGACTTAGGAGTGTGTACGGATTGTGATTTGGAGGTCCATAGTGGAATTTGGCTTGAAATGACGGAAGTTGGATTTTTGAAAAGTTTGACCGGGAGTGGACTTTTTGATATCAGATTAGGATTGTGATTCCGGGAATTGGAATAGCTTCGTTATGTCATTAGGGACTTGTGTGCAAAGTTTGACGTCAATCAGACGTGATTTTATAGGTTTCGACATCGGTTGTGGAAGTTTAATGTTCAAAGTTCATAAATTTCGATTTGAGGTGTGATTCGTCGTTTTGACGTTGTTATGTGTGTTTTGAGGCCTCAAGTAGGTCCATATTGTGTTATGGAACTTGTTGGCATGTTCGGACAGGGTCCTGAGGGGCTCAGGTGAGTTTCGGACGAAGTTCAAATCATTTCATTGCATTTTTGGATTTTTGCTAAGATGCTGGTTCTAGTGTGATCGCACCTGCGGCTGGTTTGTGCAGGTGCGATGATCGCAGAAGTGACAGAGGAGTTGCAGAAGCGTGAGGATTGCATGTGCATATTATTGGACGCACATGCGCAACCGCAGATGCAGTTCAAGTGCACAGAAGCGCGATCGCAGAAGCGATTTAAAGACCACAGGTGCGAGGGATTGCTGGCTCAGTTGTTTTCGCAGAAGCGATGGTCGGAGATGCGATGAATTGTCCGCAAATGCGGAATCGCTGGGCAGAAGCAATATTATCGAGGGTTTTGGTTCTTTCTTTATTTTGGGAGATATGGAGTTCGGATTGAGGCGATTCTTGAGGCAATTTTCACTATATGAATTGGGGTAAGTGCTCTCTACTCGGTTGTGGTTATATTTCATGAATCTACCTTCGTTTTCGGTAATTGGACTGTGAGTTTTAAAGAGAAAATTGGGGGGTTTTGGCCTAAATTTCATAATGTGAATTTTTGAGTTTTGAACATCGATTCGAATTTGTATTTGAATGAAACTAGTATGGTTGGACTCGTAATTGAATGGGTTATCGAATTTTGTGAGTTTTGTCGGGGTCCGAGGTACGGGCCCGAGTTGGACGTTTTGGCCGATTTTGGGCTTTTGATTAAAAATTTGACCTTTTTTATTTGGAATTGTTTCCCTGGGCTTTAATTGATGTATTTGAGTTACTTTTGGATTGTTTTAAGATGTTCGGAGGTCGCTATGCGTGTGATGGCATCTTTGGAGCATCGCTTAGCTTGCTCGACATTGGTATTGGCTTGTTCGAGGTAAGTAACTCTTATAAGCTTAGTGCTTAGGGTATGAAACCCCGAAATACTAGTTATGGGATTGGTATTGAGGTGACGAGCATCTGGGCGTGCACCAAGTGTATTGAGACTCTACTGTTTTCATGGCACTGTATAGTAGTCCTATTTTGTTAATATCTGTGTTTTCACCTTGCCATAAAGTAAATAAGATGTCAATCATGCTAGATATCATGTTTAGGATTTATACCGATACTGTTGGGACCCATAGTGGTCGTTTCTTGCTGTCATTTCACTGATTTCATTGATATTTTGTACTCAGTCATATTCACGCATTCATATCATATCTCAGTCTCAGTTGTTATTTATTGATACATCATATTAGTGTTGTCGGGGTAGTTTCATGACAATGTGAGCCCGTGAGTGAGACTGGAGAGATTGATGATTGAGTGAGGACGGGGGCCTGTTTGTGAGGATATTGATACTATAGCACGTGAGTTGTCTGTGCGGATCTAGATATTGATATTATAGCATGTGAGTTGTCCGTGCAGATTATAGTGCTTAGGCTGTAGGAGCCCCTCCGGAGTCTGTACACCCCCAACGAGCGTGGTTGATTATACTGAGGGATAGATCTTCCCTGAACATGGATCTTGTCCGAAGCATTTATATACATGGAGATAGATCTTTTCCATGGGGCCGGATTGGCCTTCCTCGGTACTAAGTAACTGATGGTGAGTGATATATATATTCCGGGATGGATCTTCCTTGGGCCATATACAGTACCGAGTGGTTGAGCATGATGAGTGAAAGTGTGAGACAATGAGATTGAGTACTTTGAGAGTGTGAGTACATGATTCATCTCTGAGATACATGGCTTTGCCATGCACACACGACATACATGTATAGAGATGTATTTTTCCTCATGCTGTACGGTATCACGTCATTCATGACTTTTTGCACACATTGGTATGTGGGCAAAGAGAGGTATTTCACACTTGCTATTTGAAAAGAAAATGAAACATTTTATTTATTGTGGAAAGGATATTTTGAAAAATTATAGTTTTCAAACTTACTCGTATTTTTGGCATTTTCGGTAAAAGATTTGGGGTTTCACTAAGATACTTGAAAAGCATGACTATTTTCTGGAACTGTGAACGAGTTGAGCATTTTACTTCTGAGATACATCTTTTATTACTTGTATTATGCTGTTATGAACTGTTGTGGGATATTGGTATTGGACCCGACCTTGTGTTAGCTCGTCACTACTTTCAACCTAAGGTTAGGTTTGTTACTTACTGAGTACATAAGGTCGGTTGTACTCATACTACACTTCTGCACCTTGCGTGCAGATGTTGGTTTCTGATGTTGCTGTGTTCGATGGGAGCTGGATTGAAGATGTACCTGCATTCCGGTTGTAGCTACCCCTTGTTCGTGGTAGCTTTAGATCTATAAAACTCTGTTTATCTACTTTTCAAACAGACGATATATTTATTTTATAACGACTTTGTAAATTCTATTCTTAGAAGCTCATGATTTGTACTACCAGTCCTTGGGGAATGTATAAGATTCAAATATTTCTTTACTTAATCGCTTTATTAATTGTTATTAGAATTGATTAGAGGTTAATTGGATTACCTAGCGGGTTGGGTTAGGTGCCATCGCGACTAGTGGATTTGGGGTCATGACATATCTACCTTGATGGTCTCCAACTTGTAACACACTGAGGTCTAACAACCGCCGTGTCCAGAAGCACCTGGATCTGCACACAAGGTGCATAGTGTAGTATGAGTACAACCAACTCGATAAGTAACAAGACTAACCTCTGGGCTGAAAGTAGTGACGAGCTCTACAGGTACAATCCAATATAATTAATGATACAGAAATGTAGGCATGCTTTCAAGTTCAACAGTTAAAAATCGGTGCAAGTAACATAGATCATTATTGCATGATAGGAGGAATATGACATCTTAGTGGAAAGACCTTATGTAATATTGGTCACAAATCATTCGGTCACTTGGTACTGTTTATGGCCAATCCGGCCCAGGGATATATATATATATATATATATATATATATATATATATATACATACCCATCAACTGACAGTCAGTAACTCAGTACCATATAAGGCCAATCCTGCCCTGGGGTAATTCACCCCCACATGCAAATGATATGGACAAGATCCATGTCTTGGGAAAATTCATCACAATATAAATAAATAAGGCAAGTCCATGCTCTGGGAAGTCCATCTCGAATATATATAATCATCTACACTCACTGGGGTTGTGTACAAACTCCGGAGGGGCTCCTTCAGCCCAAGCGTGATATAAAGCCTTTATGGTCTACTACAGGCGGGCAGTCCCGGTCCGTATAATAATAAAGCCTACTGCAGGCGGGCAACCCCGATCCATAAAATAGTAAAGCCTGTAAGGCCTGCTGCAGGAGGGCAGCCCCGATCCATATAATAATAATGTATAAAGCCACTATGGCCTGCTGCAGGCGGGCATCCCTGATTCATTTAATGATAACATATATAAAGCCAATATGGCCTGCTGCGGCGCGCAGCTCGATCCCATAAATATCCTCACAATGAACGAATATGACTAAGTGTGAAATGTATATTTTTGAAATAATTAATTCAACAGCAAAACGACCCCATGGGTCCCAAAAATATTGGCACATATCCCAAACATGATATTTAATAAGAGCCTCAGCTCAATTTCTCTAACACGTGGAACATGTTCAGATAATAACATGATTCACTAATTTTACAACTGCACGAGATTTATTCAAGACATAATTTCTGTGGTACACTTCTACATGCTCGTCACCTATCGTGTGTGTCACCTCCAAACAATTTATATCATACCAAATTTTGGGGATTCATACCCTCAGAACCAAGTTTAGAAGTGTTACATATCTCAAACTATGTAAATTCTTACTCCGCTATGCCCTTGCCTCGCGAGTTGGTCTCCGAAATCCTCGTATCTAGCCATAATTAATTCGATTTAGTCAATACAAATTTTAGAAATTAATTCCATAAGAAAATACAAATTTTCTATCAAAATCCAAAATATAGCTCAAAAATTGCCCGTGAGGCCCACGTCTCGAAACACGACAAAGTTATAAAATCCGAAAGCCCATTCAACCACGAGTCTAACCATACCAATTTTACCAAAATCCGACCTTAACTCGACCCTCAAATCTTCAAATTAAATCGAGAGGGTTTTCCAAAGTTTTCAACTTAATTCACCCATTAAATGATGGATTCAAAGGCATAATCATGGAAATTAATCAAAACTGGATAAGAATCACTTACCCCAAACACCCACCCAAGAATCTCTCCAAAAATCGCCTTCTACCGAGCTCCCAATTCAATTTTGTGTTATGAACTCAAACCCCCATTTTGGGACTTTAATTCTGCCCAGATATGCCTTCATCGCGAACGCGGAAAGATCCTTGCATTCGCAAAGCACAAACTCGACTACCCAGAATTGACACAAGCCTCGCGAACGCGAAGCTTTGCTGTCCCCTCACTCCGCGAACGTGACACACCCCACACGAATGCAAACGCGAAGGCCAAACGCACGGGATCCCCAGCTGCCTTCTCTTCTTCGTGAACGCGAAGCTTTAACACCAGCTCCTCTTTGCTAACGCGAAGTAAAAATCTTGCCTACCTAAAATTTCCCTTCGCGAACGCGAAGAAGGAAACCAAAAAATCACACCAGCAGTCTTCAGCCAACATGCCAAGTCTAAAGATGATCTGTTAACCTCCCGAAACTCACCCGAGCCCCCCCGAGACCGCAACCAAACATACCATCAAGTCCCAAAACATCATACGAACTTAGTCAAACCCTCAAATCACCTCAAACAACGCTAAAGCCACGAATCATACCCCAATTTAAGCCCAATGAACTTTGAAATTTCAAATTTCTACAAACAACATCGAAACCTATCAAATCAAGTCCGATTGACCTCAAATTTTGCACACAAGTCATAAATGACATAACAGAGGTATTCCAATTTTCAGAATCGAATTCCGACCCCGATATCAGAAAGTCAACCCCCCGGTCAAACTTTCCAAAAATTTGACTTTCGCCATTTCAAGCCTAATTCCATTACGGACCTCCAAATAATTTTTTGGACATGTCCCTAAGTCCAAAATCACCATACAGAGCTATTGAAATCATTAGAATTCAATTCCGAGGTCGTTTACACATAAGTGAATATCCGGTCGACTTTTCCAACTTAAGTTTTTAATTATGAGACTAAGTGTCTCATTTCACTCCGAAATCCTTCCGGACCCAAATCAACTAATCAGATAAGTCATAAATCAACTGTAAGGCATAAATTGAGCAGTAAATGGGGGAACGGGGTTATAATACTCAAAACAACCGGACGAGTCATTACATTCTCCCCCTCTTAAACAAACATTCGTCCTCGAACGTGGCAAGAGTTGATTCCAAGCCACCAAATCACTATTCCATCTTACCACGCACGAACCCGGGGGTTATCCCACGTCACCCTATTCTATATAGGCATGACAACACAATTCAACTGAAAATCATTAATTTAACCTTAGCCCATAAACTCAGAACTCAAATTTCCAACATCCAAATTTTGTTTCAAGACACGAATCTCATATCTACACATTGTATAAGTCTGAACAAGCTGTATGAAGCCATAACCATAACCCCAGATATAATCACGTAACATACTACACAACTCACATGCTCGCAGCACCATTCCCGATCACATTAACTACTTAAACCAACCAGCACTGGTATTAACCCCATATCAAACAATACCTCATTCCAAAACCTTCGTACACTGCTGAAAATGAAAACATACGCGGAATCTCATAACATCTTATCAGATCGACAAGTCATGGAGCTCTCCCGCCCCAACCAGAACCAAAATCACTTTTTAAGTCGACTTTCAATATTATCCTCCTAATATACCGTAATCAAACCTGATAGTACCCATTCTAGGTCCAATGACCTTATATTGTTAAACACAACTATCACATTGACATGCCACACCAATACAACTTAATCCACAACTGTGCAACCTAGTACCCAAAATGGAAGATGTCTCAAAGTAAAGAACTGTATTGTAAGTTCAACAAGCACCACCACAATTGTAATGCTATAAGATCATTATATATAGTAGAACCAAGACACATAAATTTAATAACAGTAACCAGCTCTTCTAGAGCTCACATTAACATCACTCGCACGGATAAATCACATGCTATAGTATTAATATCTGGACCTGCACGGACAACTCACATGCCAATAATATAAATATCTGGACCCGCACGGACAACTTACGTGCCAATAAAATAATCCGCTTGGCATGGTCACATGCCTCCAGTCCAAGCATATCATACAGGAGCAGTTAAATAAGTACACATGAACCATCGTAACTGATCACAACTCCCGCACTCGAATGACTATTACATCCTTCATGCATGATCATCCCACTAGGAATATTTTCATAATCCTTCCGTGCCATATATCAATAATTTGAATATCAATAGTCTATCAACCAGGAGAGTACCACAATACCAATGGACATCCGTAAATCAAAACGCAATGCCCCTTTCAACCGCGCACCCTTCTCAGGGATTACCGAGCAACTATAACACTCATCTAAATATATAACATTGACCATTCTGTCCAGAATTCGTGACCTTGCCTTTAAGAATGAACTGCCTCCTTGTACATGTAGATCTTAATCCTGCACAACACACCACATCATTATTACCTAAAAGAACCAAGCATGCCATTACCATACTGGTATATCCTACTATCCAGTTGTCCTATTTACTTCGAGTTTCTTCTAAATTATCCTCCATTTGATACTTCTCCTTATCCGAACTCCACGATCCTTACCCAAAGATCACTACAAGACACCCTAACATAAAACCACACCGACATAAGGACCATAAACCATTGTATTCCTCTTAAGTACCTCCATAAATACCACAACTGTAACGCTCACTCTGAAAATACCTTATGTGAATTTAAAATTATTCTTCTTGCCTTTCTTATACTGAAATGTAGAATCCATAATCATACAGAATTACCGCAAATCTCGGCACCATTAAATGTAATCTCAGATTCTATCCATGCACAAATCCGAAAGAATTATCGATTGCTATATAGAAATCTCAAACCCATTAGAACCTTCTCGGGAGTCACCCACTTTGCTCAAATCTAAATTGCATTGCCCAAACGGGCTGAAGCCTTAACACCACCGATCAAATTTCACACTTCGTGCGCACTACATCCTTCAAAATAATAATTTAATCATTTCATAATTTTTCATAAAGTGCAATATAACCCGCATCCAAGAAGTTTTCTTACTCAAGTCATCCCCGATATCAACCTCTACAAGTCATAACTAATCAACAAGTATGTCTCGGCCCAAAAACCAATAACGTACAAAATCGTGCAATCAAATCATAGATAGCAGACTCCCCCACCTGGCTCAAAGCAATATAACAAAACATCTGATAACTCACCATACCCAAGATAACATCTAAATTGACCATACTAAGCAATGAAAGATCAACTCTGGTCTCGTCCCCCAATAATTTCCACACACGACCGATACACACAGTACACAATTATAGTATCGCCCACCGGTGTAGATACATAAACAGGTGAAACCAAGGACTCACGGGGCATATCCAAAAAATGAACAAAAATATGATAAAACATACGAATATGTGGAACCAGGGTCAAATATTAAAGATGCCTCCCTGTGGCACACTAAGACAATACCTGTGATCACTGCATCTGAAGCAACAACATCTGGTCTGGCAGGAAAAGCATAGAATCGGCCCTGACTGCCACCGGATCGGCCTCCCTCTCTTGGGCGACCCCTAACTGACTGAGCCCCACCCCGAGCTGGCTGGGCGGTGGTGGAGCAATTGGTGCATAAGTAGTAGCCTGACTCCTCTGTTGAACTAGACCTCGCATATGGCGGGGACAATATTTCCTCACATGACCCAGCTCTCCACACTCATAGCACTCCATCTCTAAGAATGGTGGCGAGTTCTGAGGCGGACCTCGGGAACCAAAATAACTACCAGAAGAACCTGGCACATATGATCCCTAAACTGATGGTGCACAGGGCATACTCGGTGCTTGAAGTGCACTGAGAGATGACTGACTCTGATGAGAACTGTATGAACCATGGCTGGATGATGCACCACGGTGAACTGGACAACCCTTGTTGTGGTAGAACTGCCCTCCAGAAGGTACCCCACCAAAACCACCCGAACCTCGAGGCGTCTTAGCCTCCCTGTCACCACGCTCCTGGCTACGGACCACCTCTATCTATCAAGCAATGTCAACCACCTCTTCAAAAGTGGTACCAGATACCCTCTCCCTAGTTATAAGCAACCGCAGCTGATACGTGAGGCCATTAATGAACCTCATAATCCTCTCCCTATCAGTGGGAACCAACCAAATTGTATGATGAGCCAACTCAGAAAATCTCATCTCGTACTACATCACGAACATGCCATCTTGACGTAACTGCTCAAACTGTCTAGGCAGCTCCTCTCTACTAGATTGCGGCACAAACTTTTCCAAAAAGAAAATGGAGAACTCCTACCATGTAAGTGGTACTGCACCAACCGGCATGCGCCTCTCATAAGCCTCCCACCACCTGAAGGCAGCCCCAAATAACTGAAAAGTAGTGAGCGAGACCCCCCTGGTCTCCAGAATACCTGCTGTCTCAAGCATTCGCTGGTACTTATCCAGAAAACCCTGAGCATCCTCTGACTCAACACCGCTAAATGATGGACGTCAAAGCCTCCCAAATATCTCAAGTCTTCTCTCCTCATCATCTGCCACTAGCTGGGCTGGTAGTACCCCCGGTATCTGAAGTCCTTGTACTACCTGATCTGGAGTATGGGCAACAGGGGTATTAGCACCTACCCTAGCCTAAGAAGTGGCAGGTGAGGCCTGAACTGAAACCACCTAAGCAAGGCCAGTGCAAACTGTCAATATCTGGGCCAAAGTCTCCTGAAGGCCTGCAATCTCAATGGGCACAGTTGGTGCCTGAGCTGGTGGAACTGGTGGTACTACAGGTGCTGGTCCCACTATTGTATGATCTATACCTCGACCTCTACCTTGGCCCCAGCCTCTACCACTAACTGGTGGCAATGGTGGCTGTCCGTCCGATCCGGTAGTACGTGTTCTCACAATCTGTGAGAGAATAGAATAACGGGATTTTTAGTTTCCCGAATCAACAAGTTCGCACGACTGAATACAATAAAGTGAAATTTCATAAGGGTTCGGCAGCCACTCAAAGATAAGTAGTGACGTCTCCGTACCGATCCGCAAGACTCTACTAAACTTGCTCATGACTCGTGAGACCTATGTAACCTAGGCTCTTATACCAACTTGTCACGACCCAAAATCTCACCTGTTGTGATGGCGCCTATCTCAATACTAGGCAAGCCGACAATCTCAATAAACCATCATATCTCTTAAATTTGAAACATAATAATTAAATTTAGCGGAAGAAGTCTCACAAATACAAATATAACACTCCCAAAATTCGGTGTCACCGAGTACATGCGCA
This sequence comes from Nicotiana tomentosiformis, assembly GCF_000390325.3. NCBI lineage: Eukaryota > Viridiplantae > Streptophyta > Magnoliopsida > Solanales > Solanaceae > Nicotiana > Nicotiana tomentosiformis. The sequence continues at coordinate 122,522,795 of NC_090816.1, read as the reverse complement.
TCTAATATGAATACAATGTATGACTCATAAAAATCACGGTCTGAAAGTATAGAACAGTACAATAACTGAAGGAAAGAGAGACAAGGTCAGCGGACACCAGACAACTACCTTGATAGTCTCCAACTTGTAACACACTGAGGTCTAACAGCCGCCATGTCCGGAAGCATCTGGATCTGCACACAAGGTGTAGAGTTTAGTATGAGTACAACCACCTCAATAAGTAACAAGACTAACCTCTGGGCGGAAATTAGTGACGAGCTCCGCAGGTACAATCCAGTATAATTAATGATATAGAAATGTAGGCATGCTTTCAAGTTCAACAGTTAAATATCGGTACAAGTAACATAGATCATTACTGCATGATAGGAGGAATATGACATCTCAGTGGAAAGACCTCATGTAATATTGGTCACAAATCATTCGGTTACTTGGTACTGTTTATGGCCAATCCGGCCCAAGGATATTCCATCCCGTATATATATATATATATATACATACACCCATCGACTGATAGTCAGTCACTCAGTACCGTATAAGGCCAATCCAACCCTGGGGTAATTCACCCCCACATATAAATGATACAGACAAGATCCATGTCCAGGGAAAATTCATCACAAAATAAATAAATAACGCAAGTCCATGCCCTGGGAAGTCCATCCCGAATATATATAATCATCTACACTCACTGGGCATGTGTACAGACTCCAGAGGGGCTCCTTCAGTCCAAGCGTGATATAAAGCCTTTATGGCCTACTACAGGCGGGCAGTCCCGATCCGTATAATAATAAAACCTATAAGTCCTGCTGCAGGCGGGCAACCCCGATCCATAAATTAGTAAAGCCTATAAGGCCTACTGCAGGAGGGCAGCTCCGATCCAATACAAATTATAAAAATTAATTCCATAAGAAAATACAAAATTTCTATCAAAATCCGAAATTTAGCTCAAAAATTGCCTGTAGGGTCCACGTCTCGGAACATGACAAAATAACAAAATTCGAAAACTCATTCAACCATGAGTCTAACCATACCAATTTTACCAAAATCCGACTTAACTCGACCCTTAAATCTTCAAATTAAACCGGGAGGGTTTTCCAAAATTTTCAACTTACTTCACCCATTAAATGATGGATTCAAAGGCATAATCATGGAAATTAATCAAACTAGATAAGAATCTCTTACCCCAAACCCCCACGCAAGAATCTCTCCAAAAATCACCTTCTACCGAGCTCCCAATTCAATTTTGTGTTATGAATTCAAAACCTCCATTTTGGGACTTTTAATTCTGCCTAGATATGCCTTCATCGCGAACGCGGAAGGATCCGCGCGTTCGTGAATAACAAACTCAACTACCTAGAATTAACCCTTTGCGAATGCGACACAAGCCTCGCGAACGTGAAGCATTGCTATTCCCTCACTTCGCGAATGCGAAGGCCAAATGCACGGGATCCCCAGCTGCCTTCTCTTCTTCACGAACGCGATCCCATCTTTGCGAACGCGAAACTTTAACACCATCTCCTCTTCATGAATGTGAGACCCCTCGCATACGCGAAGGACAAATCTTGCCTGTCTAAAATTTCCCTTCGCGAACGCGAGGGACCACTCGCGAACGCGAAGAAGGAAACAAGAAACACACACAAGGAGTCTTCAGCCAATATGCCAAGTCCAAAAATGATCCGTTAACCTCCGGAAACTCACCTGAGCCCCTCGGGACCTCAACCAAATATACCATAAAGTCCCAAAATATCATACAAACTTAGTCGAATGCTCAAATCACCTCAAACAATACTAAAACCACGAATCATACCCCAATTCAAGCCTAATGAACTTTGAAATTTCAAATTTCTACAAACACCATCGAAACCTATCAAATCACGTCAGATTGACCTCAAATTTTGCACACAAGTCATAAATGACATAACATAGGTATTTCAATTTTTAGAATCGAATTCCGACCCCAATATCAAAAAGTCACCCCCGGTCAAACTTTCCAAAAATTTGACTTTCGCCATTTCAAGCCTAATTCCACTACGGGCCTCCAAATAATTTTCCGGACATGCTCATATGTCCAAAATTATCATACGAAGCTATTGGAATCATCAGAATTCAATTCTGAGATCGTTTACACATAAGTGAATATCCGGTCGACTTTTCTAACTTATGTTTTTAATTATGAGACTAAGTGTCTCATTTCACTCCGAAATCCTTCGGACCGAACCAACTAACTCGATAAGTCATAAATCAACTGTAAGGCATACATTGAGCAGTAAATGGTAAAACAGGGTTATAATACTCAAAATGATTGGGTGGGTCGTTACAGTACTGTACTATTTCATTGACATTGTACAAAACCTTATCAGATATTTTTTAAAGACTGATCAGCTTAAACACCAGAACCAAACAAAACTATTTTGAAATACAAAATCCCAACATAATGAAAGATCCAAAACAAGTGAAAGAGTAGTGCAAAAAAGCAATGAATAGAAGGTTAACCTTCAGGTTCAAGGAAATCTGCCATTTTTGCCGTTGTGTCAAAAAATGGGCTTAAGAGGATTGCAATTGGAAGCTTTTCAATAACCGACTCTATAATTTCAAAGAGTTGTGTAAACAAGCAATGAATAGAAAGTTAACCTTCACCAAATGGTAAAATAAGTTGAGTGTGCATTTTAGGGAAAATACTAACTTACGCTATATGTACGAATTAGACGTTTAAGTAAGAGCTCATCTGAAGCTTGGAAAACAAAGTTATGACAATTGCCAAAATGCTCTATTCTTGTCTTTTTGGCAGATTATTCTCTTTGTTTTTCCATTATTTTCATCATATGTTTTGTATTCTATTTAATTAGTATTGTATTATTTCATTGATATTGTACAAAACCTTATCAGATATTTTTAAAAGACTAATCAGCTTAAATACCAGAGCCAAACAATACTATTATGAAAAACCAAACCCCAACATAATGAAAGATCCAAAATAAGTGAAAGAGTAGTACAAAAAAGTAATGAATAGAAGGTTAACCTTCAGGTTCAAGGAAATCCTCCATTTTTGCTGTTTGGTAAAAAAATCGGCTTAAGAGGATTGTAAATGGAAGCTCTCCAACAACTGACTCTGTAATTTCAAATAGTTGTGAAAAAAAGCAATGAATAGATGGTTAACCTTCACCAAATGCTAAAATAAACTGATTGTGCGTTTTAGGGGAAATGCTAACTTACGCTATATGTACGAATTAGACGTTTAAGTAAAAGCTCGTCTGAAGCTTGGAAAAAAAGCTACACCAATTGCCAAAATGCTCTATTCTTGTCTTTTTTGACAGGTTTTTTCCCTTTGTTTTTCCATTATTTTCATCCTTTTTTTGTAGTATATTAAATTATTACTGTACTATTTCATTGACATTGTATAAAACCTTATTAGATTTTTTTTTAAAGATTGATCAGCTTAAACATCAGAACCAAACAATACTATTTATAAAAACAAAACCCCAACATAATGAAAGATCCAAAACAAGTGAAAGAGTAGTGTAAAAAGCGATGAATAGAAGGTTAACCTTCATGTTCAAGGAAATCCGCCATTTTTGCTGATTGGTCAAGAAATGGGCTTAAGAGGATTGCAAATGGAAGCTCTCCAAAAACTGAATGTGTAATTTTAAAGAGTAGTGCTAGAAAGAAATGAATAGAAGGCTAACTTTTACCAAATGCTAAAATAAGTTGGGTGTGCATTTTATGGGAAATGCTAACTTATGCTATATGTACGAATTAGACATTTAAGTAACGGCTCGTCTGAAGCTAGGAAAATAAGCTACGCCAATTGCCGAAATGCTCTATTCTTGTCTTATTTGTGAGGTTTTTTCTCTTTGTTTTTTCATTATTTTCATCCTTTTTTTTGTAGTCTATTTAATTAGTACTATACTATTTCATTGACATTGTACAAAACCTTATCAGACATTTTTTCAAAGACTTATCAGCTCAAACACCAGAACCAAACAATACAATTTTGAAAAACAAAACCCCAACTTAATAAAAGATCCAAAACAACTGAAAGAGTAGTGAAAAAAAGCAATGAATAGAAGGTTAACCTTCAGGTTCAAGGAAATCCGCCATTTTTGCTGTTTGGTCAAAAATGGGCTTAAGAGGATTGCAAATGGAAGTACTCCAATAATTACGCTATATGTACGAATTAGACGTTTAAGTAACAGCTCGTCTGAATCTTGAAAAGAAAGCTACGCCAATTGCCAAAATGCTCTATTCTTGTCTTATTTGGCAGGTTTTTTCTCTTTATTTTTCCATTATTTTCATCCCTTTTTTGTAGTCTATTTAATTAGTACTGTACTATGTCAATATGTTTTTCATTATTTTCATCCCCTTTTTGTAGTCTATTTAATTAGTACTGTACTATTTGATTGACATTGTACAAAACCTTATCAGACATTTTTTCAAAGACTGATCAGCCCAAACACTAGAACCAAACAATACTATTTTGAAAAACAAAACCCCAACTTAATGAAAGATCTAAAACAAGTGAAAGATTAGTGCAAAAAAGCAATGAATAGAAGGTTAACCTTTAGGTTCAAGAAAATCTGCTCTTTTTGTTGTTTGGTCAAAAATGGGCTTAAGAGAATTGCAAATGGAAGCACTCCAACAATTACTCTATATGTACGAATTAGACGTTTAAGTAACAGCTCGTCTGAATCTTGGAAAAAAAGCTACGCCAATTGCCAAAATGCTCTATTCTTGTATTATTTGGCAGGTTGTTTCTCTTTGTTTTTCCATTATTTTAATCCCTTTTTGTAGTCTATTTAATTAGTATTGTACTATTTCATTTACATTGAATAAAATTTTATCAGACTTCTTTTTAAAAACTGACTAGCTTACCAAAATCAAACAATACTATTTTGAAAAACAAAACCCCAACTTAATGAAAGAATCCAACACAAGTGAAAGAGTAGTGCAAAAAAGCAATAAATAGTAGGTTAACCTTCAGGTTCAAGGAAATTCGCCATTTTTGCTGTTTGGTCAAAAATGGGCTTAAGGGGATTGCAAATGGGAGCACTCCAACTATTACACTGTCACGACCCAAAATTTCCCACCGACGGGACCGTGATGACGCCTAACATTTTACTTGCTAAGCAAGCCAACGTTAGAGAATCATTAAACCAATTCCTTATTCCCATTCAGTAATTAACAATATTTAACTAAGATGAAATATAATAAGTATGGAATATCATAAAACTATATTAATTACTACCACCTCGATCTGGAGTCACAATTCATAAGCATTCTAGAATTTACTACAAGTAATAGTCTAAAAGAAATACAACTCTCTGAATGAAAGAAACAGTAGAACATAAAAGATAGACGGGAACTTCAAGATCTGTGAATGCCGACAGATATACCTTTAGTATCCGGACAGCGGACTAATAGCAAAATCTCGATCAACTAGGGCTGGTATCAAGATCTGCACAGAAAGTGCAGAGTGCAGCATCAGTACAACCGACCCCATGTACTGGTAAGTGTCGAGTCTATGCTTCGACGAAGTAGTGATGAGGCTAAGCCAAGGCTCCTACAAATCAACCAGCACAATTAAAAAATGTATATACAAATAACAGAAATGAAGAACTAAACATGAATTCTTGGGAGAGGAACATACTAAGGGGAATACAAGATAAAGAACTACAACAGAATGATCACCAGAGCAGTCAATATACCATGAATCAACAGGAATAGTGAATACAGTAAGGAAAAATGCACGACACCACCCTTCGTGATTTTACTCTCAATCTCACTATAACATTAATAGAAATGACACGACATCACCCTTCGTGCATTAACTCTCATATCATGGCACGACATCACCATTCATGCATTAACACCCACAATATAGCACGACATCACCCATCGTGCATTAACACTCACAATATGGCACGACATCACCCTTCGTGCATTAACACTCACAATATGGCATGTCATCACCCTTCGTGCATTAACACTCTCCCTTACCATAATGCAATGCATAAATAACAACAGGGAGATAGAATAATAAGTACAAACCTTACTTCAACATTTGGTTCCATAATATGAATCTCAACTTTGAAATAAAAACTCAATTATCACCAGAAAATCCGTAAACATGATAAGAACGATAAATTGAACAACACTAGTATAACACTTAGCAATTTGGCATAGGAAAGAGACAATATAAGAAAAATAGAGAAATATGGAAAACAGGTAAATTGGCGGCGCATAAGTACTCGTCACCTCACATGTACGCCGCTCACATGGATTTCACTTAGCAAGTAATCTAAGGTTCCTAATTCCCTCAAGTTAGTGTTAGACACAATACTTACCTCGCTCCGAAGGCCACTTAATTCTCAATCATAGCCTTTCCTTTGGAATTCACCTCCAAACCACTCGTATGTATTCAAAAATGACTCAATAATATCAAATATTGCTAAAGGAATCAATTATATTGCATAAGTTAAATTTCCCAAGTTTTCCTCCAAAAAGTAGAAAAATTGACCCCGGGTCCGCTTGGTCAAAATTTGAGGTTCGGACCAAAATCCATTTACCCATTCATCCCCGATCCCGAATATATAATTGGTTTTGGAATCCGACCTCAAATTGAGGTCTAAATCCCCAAATTTCCGAAATTCCTAGTTTGTACCCTAACCCCTAATTCTACCATGAAAACTCTAGATTTTAGGTTGAAAATTCAAGAAATGTAATGGGTAATTGAAAGAAAATGGTTTAGAATCACTTACCAACACTTTGGGGAAGAAATGACTCTTGAAAAATCGCCTCACACCATTTGGTTTTTGAGAAAAATGAATTTTTGGCTAAATCCCGTGTTTGGATTCTGTTAAATGCTGGGCGACAGTGTTCATCGCGTTCGCGAGAGCACTGTCACGTTCGCGAAGAGTATAAGTTGCCAAGCCTTCGCGTTTGCGTGACAGTGCTTGCGTTCGCATACGCTACCCTTCCCTGGTCTTCGCATTCTCGAGAAAGTGATCGCGTTCGCGATGATGAAAAGGCTGACTCCCCCTCCCTAGTGCCTAACACTACGCATTCGTGATGGGATTGTCGCGTTCACGAAGGGTAACGCCCCCATCGCTTCGCGTTCGCGACCAAGCCTTCGCGTTTGCGAAGAAGAAATCCCTGCCTCATCAGTTTACTCTTTGCGTTCACGAGATGACCTTCGCGAATGCGAAGAAGGACATGCTAGAACCTAGACTCTCCAGAAAAAAATAGATTTCCAAAGTCCAAAACATACCGTAGCCTATTCGAAACTCACCCGAGTCCTCGGGGCTCCAAACCAAACATACACACAAGTCTAAAAATATCATACGGACCTGCTCACGTGATCAAATCGCCAAAATAACACCTAGAACTCTAAATTTAGCACCAAATCAAATGAAATTCTCAAGAACACTTTAAAGTTACTATTTTCTCAGCCGAAGGTACGAATCACGTCAAATCAACTCCGTTTCTCACCAAATTTCACAGACAAGTCTTAAATATCATAATGAACCTGTACCGGGCTCCTAAACCAAAATATGGACCCGGAACTAACAGTGCCAAACATCAATCAATTCTTAAAAATAAATAATTTTTAGACTTTTAATTTCATCAAAAATTCATAACTTGAGCTAGGGACTTCCAAATTCGATTTTGGGAATACACCCAAGTCCCATAATTCGATACGGACCCACCAGGACCGTCAAAACACGGATCCGGTCCCGTTTACGAAAAACGTTAACCAAAGTCAACTAAAATCAACTCTTAAGGCAAAAATTCTTATTTTCATTAGTTTTCAACATAAAAGCTTTTCGGAAACATGCCCGGACTGTGCACGTAAATCAAGGAGGGTAAAAATGAGATTTTTAAGGTTTAAGAGTGCATATTTGAGTTCTAAAACATAAGATGACCTTTTGGGTCATCACATTCTCAACCTCTAAAACAACCGTTCGTCCTCGAACGGACATAGGAAAATACCTGGGCAGGTAAAAAGGTGGGGATATCTACTTCGCATATTTTGGATTTGGACTCCCAAGTAGCTGCCTCAATAGGCCGACCTCTCCACTACACTCGAACTGAAGGGTAACTCTTTGATCTCAACTGGCGAACTTACCGGGATAGAATTGCCACCAGCTCCTCCTCGAAGTCAAATCCTTGTCCAACTGGACAGAGCTAAAATCTAACACATGGGACGGATCGCTGTGATACTTTCGAAGCATGGACACATGGAATACTAGATGAGCAACTTCTAAACTAGGTGGCAATGCAAGCTTGTAAGCCATCTCTCCCACTCTCTCCAGAATCTCTAAAGGTTTGATATACCTAGGGCTCAACTTGCCCTTCTTTCCGAACCTCATTACACCCTTCATGGGTGATACCCGAAGTAACACTCTCTCTCCGACCATGAACGCAATATCACAAAATCTACGGTCGGCATAACCCTTCTGCCTATCTTATCCAAGGCATCCTGTACTAAGTTTGTGCCCAACAACCGAGCCTCTCCCGACTCGAACCACCCAACTGGCGAACGGTATCGCCTTCCTTATAATGCCTCATATGGAGCCATCTGAATGTTCGACTAGTAACTATTATTATAAGCAAACTTTGGAAGTGGCAAAAAGTGATCCCAAGAACCTCCAAAGTCTATAACACAAGCGCGAAGCATATCCTCCAATATCTGAATAGTGCGCTCTAACTGCCCGTCCGTCTGAGGATGGAATGCGGTGCTCAGCTCAACCCGCGTACCCAACTCACGATGTACTGCCCTCTAGAAGTGCGAGGTGAACTGTGTACCTCGGTCAAATATAATGGACACGGGCACACCGTGAATACGGATGATCTCCCAGATGTAAATCTCTGCCAACCGCTCCGAGGAATAGGTAACTGCCACGGGAATGAAATGCGCTGACTTAGTCATCCTGTCCATAATGACCCAAACTGCATCGAACTTCCTCTGAGTTTGTGGGAGTCCAACAACAAAATCCATAGTGATACACTCCCACTTCCACTTAGGAATCTCTAACCTTTGAAGTAAACCACCAGGTCTCTGATGCTCACACATTACCTGCTGACAATTCAGACACCGAGCTTCATATGCAACTATATCCTTTTTCATTCTCCTCCACCAATAATGTTGACGCAAATCTTGATACATTTTAGCGGTACCTGGATAAATAGAATACCTGGAACTGTGTGCCTCTTCAAGAATTAATTCACGAAGCCCATCCACATTAGGCACACAAATACGACCCTGCATTCGCAGAACTCTATCTCCCCCCACAACAACCTATTTGGCATCATCGTGCCACACAGTGTCCTTAAGGACAAGTAAATGAGGATCATCATACTGCCTCTCTCTGATGCGCTCATATAAAGAAGACTGAGAGACTGTGCAAGCTAGAACCCAACTGGGTTCTGAAACATCTAACCTCATGAACTGATTAGCCAAAGTCTGAACATCTACAACTAATGACCTTTCACCAACCGGAATATACGCAAGACTGCCAATACTCACAACCTTTCTACTCAAAGCATCGGCCACCACATTGGCCTTTCCGGGGTGATACAAAATGGTGATATCATAGTCTTTCAACAACTCCAACCATCTTCTCTGCCTCGAATTAAGATCTTTTTATTTGAACAGGTACTGAAGGCTACGATAATCAGTAAATACCTCACACGAGACACCGTAGAGGTAATGCCTCCAAATCTTCAGCGCATGAACAATGGCTTCCAGTTCTAAGTCATGAACATGATAATTTTTCTCGTGAACCTTCAACTGTCGCAACACATATGCAATCACCCTGCCATCTTGCTTTAATACTGCACCAAGCCCAATGTGAGATGCATCACAATATACTATATACGATCCTGGACCTGTGGGTAATACCAACACGGGCACCGTAGTCAAAGCAGTCTTGAGTTTTTGAAAACTCAACTCACACTCATCTGACCATCTGAATGCGACACCTTTCTGAGTCAGTCTGATCAATGAGTTTTCTATAGATGAAAACCCTTCCACGAACCGACGATAATAACCTGCTAAACCCAGGAAACTCCGGATCTCTGTAACTGAAGTAGGCCTAGGCCAATTCTGAACAGCCTCAATCTTCTTAGGATCCACCTTTATGCCTTCTGCCGATACAACATGCCCCAAAAAGGCAACTGAGTCTAACCAAAACTCACATTTTGAAAACTTGGCATATAACTGATTATTCTTCAAAGTGTGAAGCACACTTCGAAGATGATGCTCATGCTCCTCTCGACTATTGGAGTAAATCAAGATATCATCAATGAATACAACCATAAAAGAATCCAAATAAGGCTTGAACACCCAACTCATCAAATCCATAAATGTTGCTGGGGCATTTGTGAACCCAAATGACATCACTAGGAATTCGTAATGCCCATACCGAGTCTGAAAAACTATTTTAGGGACATCAGATGCCCTAATCTTCAACTGATGGTAACCAGACCTCAAATCGATCTTCGAAAATACCTTGGCACCCTGAAGCTGATCAAATAAGTCATCAATTCTTCGCAGCGGATATTTGTTTTTGATAGTGGCCTTGTTTAACTGCCGATAATCTATACACATCCGCATAGAGCCATTTTTCTTCTTTACAAATAATACTGGTGCACCCCAGGGCGAGACACTAGGTCTAATGAATCCATGATCAAGAAAGTCTTGTAACTGCTCTTTCAATTCTTTCAACTCCGACGGGGCCATACTGTATGGTGGAATAGAAATGAGCTGAGTTCCCGAAGCCATATCAATACAGAAGTCAATATCTCTGTCAGGTGGCATCCCCAGCAAATCTGTAGGAAATACTTCTGGAAATTCACGAACAATTGGTACTTAGTCCATAGAAGGAACATCCGCACTGGGATCACAAATATAAGGCAAATAGGCTAGACACCCTTTCTCTACCATACGCCGAGCTTTCATATAAGAAATAACCATGCTGGCAGAATGACCAGGAGTTCCTTTCCACTCTAACCGAGGTAATCCCGACATAGCTAGGGTCACTGTCTTGGCATGACAATCCAATATAGCATGATAAGGGGACAACCAATCCATACCCAAGATGACATCAAAATCTACCATATCAAGAAGTAGAAGATCCACACTAGTCTCAAGATTACCAATAGTAACCACACACGAACGATATACATGATCTACTACAACAAAGTCTCCCACCAGTGTAGATACACACACAGAAACACTCAGAGAATCACAAGGCACAACCAAATATCAAGCAAATTAGAAGGACACATAGGAATAAGTAGATCCTGGATCAAATAGAACTGAAGCATCTCTATGGAAAACTGGAATAATACATGTTATCACGACATCAGATGACTCAACCTCAGGCCTAGCTGGAAAAGAATAAAATCGGGGATGGGCCCCACCACTCTGAACTGCGTCCCTAGGACGACCTCTACCTCTAACGGTCTGACCTCCACCTCTAATGTCCTGACCTCCAGCTCTAGCTGCCTGACCCTTACCTCTTGCTGGCTGAGCATGCGGTAAAGCAACCGGTGCCGGTATGATGGCACAAAAATCTTGCCGAGATATGTTACTCGCCAATCTAGGGCAATACCTCCTGATGCGACCAATGTTCCCATACTCATAACACCCATCCTGATGCCGTGGTTGCTGAAGCTGAAGCTGACCCAGATGGGCCGGATAACCGTTGTAGTAACTCTAGAGTGGTGGTGCACTAATATGAGTTGAATGTGCACTAAATGTTGGTTGCCTAGAGTAATGCATAATAGGACCGTGACTCCCTGAAGCACCGGGAGATACATGAAGTGCTGAATGAAACGGTCTGGGAGGATGACCCCTACCAAAATTACCCCTACCTCCAGACGAGGCACCACCGAACTGATGAGGCCTCTTATCAGACCTCTGCCCTCTATCCTATGCAAGAACCCTCTCGATCCTCCTTGCGACATTAGCAACCACCTTAAAAGAAATCTCACTTCCTGTTTCCTTGGCCATCTGAAGTCTGATAGGGTAAGTGAGTCCCTCAATAAACCTCCTCACTCTCTCTATCTCCGTAGGTAGTAAAAGGAGAGCACGATGGGCCAAATCCACAAAATGGGACTCATACTGAGTAACAATCATACTGCCCTGCTGTAGACGCTTAAATTGCCTGCAGAATTCCTCTCTCAGTGTGATAGGGAGGAACTTTTCTAGAAATAGCTGAGAGAACTGCTCCCATGTAAGTGCAGGCAATCCGACTGGTCGGGTCAATGTATAATCTCTCCACCACCTCTTGGAGGAACCAGTCATCTGAAATACAACAAAATCAACCCCATTGGTCTCAACTATACCCATGTTCCGCAATACCTCATGGCAGCGGTCAAGATAATCTTATGGGTCCTTAGAAGGTGTACTACTGAAGTGAACTGGAAAGAGCTTAGTAAACTTATCCAGTCTCAATAAGGCCTCAGAAGATATGGCGGGCATATCACCGGCCTGTACCGCAATAACTGGCTGAACTACCCCAACTGGCGGGGATGTTGAAGCCTGATTCTGGTTGTGGACGCGGTGTATGTTCTCGCCATTTGCGATAGGACAAGAATAGAAGAGTTCAATCGTCAATGATAGAATAAAATCGCATGACAGAGTAGAATAAAAGTGAAATTGATCCTAAACTTCATAGACTAATCTTGCTCGTGACTCGTGAGACCTATGTAACCTAGTGCTCTGATACCAACTGTCACGACCCGAAACTTCCCACCGACGGGACCTTGATGGCGGCTAACATTTCACTTGCTAGGCAAGCCAACGTTAGAGTATCATTACACGAATTCCTTATTATCATTCAGTAATTAACAATAATTAACTAAGATGAAATATAATAAGTACGGAATATCATAAAACTATATTAATTACTACCACCTCGATTTGGAGTCACAATTCACAAGCATTCTAGAATTTACTACAAGTAATAGTCTGAAAGAAATACAACTGTCTGACTGAATGAAATAAATAGTAGAACAGAAAATATAGACGAGAAGTTCAAGGTCTGTGAATGCCGACAGATTTACCTTGAGTCTCCAGATAGCGGACCAATAGCAAAATCTCGATTAACCCGAGCCGGTATCAAGATCTGCACAGAAAGTGCAGAGTGTAGCATCAGTACAACCGACCCCATGTACTGGTAAGTGTCGAGCCTAACCTCGACGAAGTAGTGACGAGGCTAAGGCAAGGCACCTACAAATCAACCTGTACAATTTAACAGTGTATATACAAATAACAGAAATGAAGACCTAAACAGGAATTGTCGGGAGGGGAACATACTGAGGAGAATACAAGATAAAGAACTACAACTGAATGATCTTCAATATACCATGAATCAACAGAAATAGTGAATACACTAAGGAAAAATGCACGCCATCACCCTTCGTGCTTTTACACTCAATCTCACCATAAAATTAATAGAAACGGCACAGCATCACCCTTCGTGGATTAACTCTCATATCCTGGCACGACATCACCCTTCGTGCATTAACACTCACAATATGGCATGACATCACCCTTCGTGCATTAACACTCACAATATGGAATGGCATCACCCTTCGTGCATTAATACTCTCCCTTACCATAATGCAATGCATAAATAACAACATGGAGATAGAATAACAAGTACAAACCTTACTTCAACATTTGATTCCATAATATGAATCTCAACTTTGAAATAAAAACTCAATTATCACCAGAAAATCCGTAAACATGATAAGAACGATAAATTGAACAACAGTAGTATAACATGTAGCAATTTGGCATAGGAAAGAGACAATATAAGAAAAATAGAGAAACATGGAAAACAGGTAAATTGGCGGCGCATAAGTACTCGTCACCTCACATGTACGCCTCTCACATGGATTTCACTTAGCAAATAATCTAAGGTTCCTAATTCCCTCAATTCAGTGTTAGACACAACACTTACCTCGCTCCGAAGGCCACTTAATTCTCGATCATAGCCTTTCCTTTGGAATTCACCTCCAAACCACTCGTATGTATTCAAAAATGACTCAATAATATCAAATATTGCTAAAGGAATCAATTATATTGCATAAGTTAAATTTCCCAAGTTTTCCTCCAAAAAAGTCGAAACATTGACCCCGGGCCCGCTTGGTCAAAACCCGAGGTTCGAACCAAAATTCATTTACCCATTCATCCCCGAGCCCGAATATATAATTGGTTTTGGAATTCGACCTCAAATTGAGGTCTAAATCCCCAAATTTCCGAAATTCCTAGTTTCTACCCTAACCCCTAATTCTACCATGAAAACTCCAGATTTTAGGTTGAAAATTCAAGAAATGTAATGGGTAATTGAAAGAAAATGGTTTAGAATCACTTACCAACACTTTGGGGGAAGAAATGACTCTTGAAAAATCGCCTCACACCATTTGGTTTTTGAAAAAAATGATTTTTTGGCTAAATCACGTGTTTGGATTCTGTTAAATGCTGGGCGACAGTGTTCACCGCGTTCGCGAAAGCACTGTCGCGTTCGTGAAGAGTATAGATTGCCAAGCCTTCGCATTTGCGTGACAGTGCTTGCGTTCGCGTAGGCTACCCTTCCATGGTCTTCGCGTTCTCGAGACAGTGATCGCGTTCGCGATGATGAAAAGGCTGACTCCCCCTCCCTAGTGCCTAACACTACGCGTTCGTGATGGGATTGTCGCGTTCGTGAAGGGTAACGCCCCCATCCCTTCGCGTTCACGACCAAGCCTTCGCGTTCGGGAAGAAGAAATCCCTGCCTCATCAGTTTACTCTTCGCGTTCACGAGATGACCTTCGCGAACGCGAAGAAGGACATGCCAGAACCCAAACTCTTCAGAACAAAAATAGATTTCCAAAGTCCAAAACATACCGTAGCCTATTCGAAACTCACCCGAGCCCTCGGGGCTCCAAACCAAACATACACACAAGTCTAAAATATCATACGGACCTGCTCACGTGATCAAATCGCCAAAATAACACCTAGAACTCTAAATTTAGCACCAAATCAAATGAAATTCTCAAGAACACTTTAAAGTTACTATTTTCTCAGCCGAAGGTACGAATCACGTCAAATCAACGCCGTTTCTCCCCAAATTTCACAGACAAGTCTTAAATATCATTATGAACCTGTACCGGGCTCCTAAACCAAAATATGGACCCGGCACTAACAGTGCCAAACATCAATCAATTCTTAAAAATAAATAATTTCCAGATTTTTAATTTCATCAAAAATTCATAACTTGAGCTAGGGACCTCCAAATTCGATTCTGGGAATACACCCCGGTCCAATAATTCGATACGGACCCATCAGGAACGTCAAAACACGGATCCGGGCCCGTTTACGAAAAACGTTAACCGAAGTCAACTAAAATCAACTTTTAAGGCAAAAATTCTTATTTTCATTAGTTTTCAACATAAAAGCTATCTGGAAACATGCCTGGACTACGCACGTAAATCAAGGAGGGTAACATTGAGATTTTTAAGTTTAAGAGCGCAGATTCGAGTTCTAAAACATAAGATGACCTTTTGGGTCATCACATACGCTATATGTACGAATTAGACGTTTAAGTAACAGCTCGTCTGAATCTTGAAAAACAAGCTACGCCAATTGCCAAAATGGTCTATTCTTATCTTATTTGGCAGGTTTTTTCTCTTTATTTTTTCATTATTTTCATCCCTTTTTTTGTAGTCTATTTAATTAGTACTGTACTATTTCATTGACATTGTACAAAACCTTATTAGACTTTTTTTTAAAGACTGATCATCTTAAACACCAGAACCAAACAATACTATTTTGAAAAACAAAACCCCAACATAATGAAAGATCCAAAACAAGTGAAAGAGTAGTGCAAAAAATCAATGAATAGAAGGTTAACCTTAAGGATCAAGGAAATCCGCTATTTATTATATTTGGTTAAGAAATGGACTTAAGAGGATTGCAAATGGAATCTCTCTAACAATTGACTCGGTAATTTCAAATAGTAGTGCAAAAAAGTAATGAAAAGAAGGTTAACCTTCACCAAATGCTAAAATAAGCTGAGTGTATATTTTAGGGGAAATGCTAACTTATGCTATATGTATGATTTAGACGTTTAAGTAACAGCTCGTCTGAAGCTTGGAAAAAATACTACGTCAATTGCCGAAATGCTCTATTCTTGTCTTATTTGGGAGGTTTTTTATCTTTGTTTTTTTATTATTTTTATCCTTTATTTTTGTAGTCTATTTAATTAGTACTGTACTATTTCATTGACATTCTACAAAACCTTATCAGACTTTTTTTCAAAGACTGATCAGCTCAAACATCAGAACCAAACAATACTATTTTGAAAAACAAAACCCCAACTTAATAAAAGATCCAAAACAAGTGAAATAGTAGTGCAAAAAAGTAATGAATAGAAGGTTAACCTTCAGGTTCAAGGAGATCCGCCATTATTACTGTTTGGTAAAAAATGGGGCTTAAAAGGAGTGCAAATGGAAGCACTCCAACAGTTACGCTATTTGTACGAATTTGACGTTTAAGTAACAGCTCGTCTGAATCTTGGAAAGAAAGCTACGCCAATTGCCAAAATGCTCTATTCTTGTATTATTTGGGAGGTGTCTTTTTTCTCTTTGTTTTTTCATTATTTTCATCCCTTTTTTGTAGTCTTTTTTTTTAGTACTGTACTATTTCATTGTCATTGTACAAAACCTTATCAGTCTTTTTTTCAAAGAATGACCAGCTCAAACACCAGAACCAAATAATACTATTTTGAAAAACAAAACCCCAACTTAATGAAATATCCAAAACAAGTGAAAGAGTAGTGGAAAAAAGCAATGAATAGAAAGTTAACCTTTAGGTTCAAGGAAATCCGCCATTTTTATTTTTTGGTAAAAAATGGTCTTAAGAGGAGTGCAAATGGAAGCACTCCAACAATTACATTGTATGTACGAATTAGACGTTTAAGTAACAGCTCGTTTGAATCTTGGAAAAAAGCTACGCCAATTGCCAGAATGCTCTTTTCTTGTCTATTTGGTAGATTTTTTCTTTCTTTTTCTATTATTTTCATCCCTTTTTTTGTAGTCTATTTAATTAGTACTGTACTATTTGATTAACATTGTACAAAATCTTATCAGACTTTTTTCAAAGACTGATAAGCTCAAACACAAGAACCAAACAATATTATTTTGTAAAACAAAACACCAACTTAATGATAGATCCAAAGACAGTGAAAGAGTAGTGCAAAAAATCAATGAATATAAGGTTAACCTTCAGGTTCAAAGAAATCCGCCATTTTTGCTGTTTGGTCAAAAATGGGCTTAAGAGGATTATAAATGGAGGCACTCCAACAATTACGCTATATTTACGAATTAGACTTTTAAGTAACAGCTCGTCTGAATCTTGGAAAAAAAGTTACGCCAATTTCCAAAATGCTATATTCTTGTATTATTTGGCAGGTTTTTTCTCTTTATTTTTTTATTATTTTCATCCCTTTTTTGTAGTCTATTTATCTAGTACTGTATTATTTCATTGACATTGTACAAAACCTTATCAGACTTTTTTTCAAAGACTGATCAGCTCAAACACCAGAACCAAACAATACTATTTTTTTAAACAAAACCCAACTTAATGAAAGATCCAAAACAAGAGAAAGAGTAGTGCAAAAAAAGTAATGAATAGAAGGTTAACCTTCAGGTTCAAAGAAATCCGCCATTTATGCTGTTTGGTCAAAAATGGGCTTAAGAGGATTGCAAATGAAAGCACTCCAACAATTACGCTATATGTACGAATTAGACGTTTAAGTAACAACTCGTCTGAATCTTGGGAAAAAAGCTATGCCAATTGCCAAAATGCTATATTCTTGTATTATTTGGCAGGTTTTTTCCCTTTGTTTTTCTATTATTTTCATCCCTTTTTTTGTAGTCTATTTAATTAGTATTGTACTATTTCATTGACATTGTACAAAACCTTATCAGACTTTTTTTCAAAGACTGATCAACTCAAACAGCAGAATCAAACAATACTATTTAGAAAAATAAAACCCCAACTTAATGAAAGATCCAAAACAAGTGAAGGAGTAGTGCAAAAAAGCAATGAATAGAAAGTTAACCTTCAGGTTCAAGAAAATCCGCCATTTTTGTTGTTTGATCAAAAATGGGATTAAGAGGAGTACAAATGGAAGCACTCCAACAGTTACGCTATATGTACGAATTAAACATTTAAGTAACAGCTCGTTTGAATCTTGGAAAAAAAGCTACGCTAATTGCCAAAATGCTCTATTCTTATCTTATTTGGCAGATTTTTCCTCCTTGTTTTTCCATTATTTTTATCCCCTTTTTGTAGTCTATTTAATTAGTACTTTACTATTTGATAGACATTGTACAAAATCTTATCAGACTTTTTTTCAAAGACTGATAAGCTCAAACACAAGAACCAAACAATACTATTTTAAAAAAATAAAACCCCAACTTAATGATAGATCCAAAACAAAGTGAAAGAGTAGTGCAAAAAAGCAATGAATATAAGGTTAACCTTCAGGTTCAAGAAAATCCGCCAGTTTTGTTGTTTGGTCAAAAATGGGCTTAACAGGATTATAAATGGAAGCACTCCAACAATTACGCTGTATGTACGAATTAGACGTTTAAGTAACAGCTCGTCTGAATCTTGGAAAAAGCTACGCCAATTGCTAGATTGCTCTATTCTTGTCTTATTTGTCAGATTTTTTCTCTTTGTTTTTCTATTATTTTCATCCCTTTTTTTGTAGTCTAT
This sequence comes from Nicotiana tomentosiformis, assembly GCF_000390325.3. Lineage (NCBI taxonomy): Eukaryota > Viridiplantae > Streptophyta > Magnoliopsida > Solanales > Solanaceae > Nicotiana > Nicotiana tomentosiformis. The sequence goes on along the minus strand of NC_090816.1, from coordinate 122,504,026 downwards.
TTTTAGTACTTTACTATTTGATAGACATTGTACAAAATCTTATCAGACTTTTTTTCAAAGACTGATAAGCTCAAACACAAGAACCAAACAATACTATTTTGAAAAATAAAACCCCAACTTAATGATAGATCCAAAACAAGTGAAAGAGTAGTGCAAAAAAGCAATGATTATAAGGTTAACCTTCAGGTTCAAGAAAATCCGCCAGTTTTGTTGTTTGGTCAAAAATGGGCTTAAGAGGATTATAAATGGAAGCACTCCAACAATTACGCTATATGTACGAAATAGACTTTTAAGTAACAGCTTGTCTGAATGTTGGAAAAAAAGCTACGCCAATTGCCAAAATGCTCTATTCTTGTATTATTTGGTAGGTTTTTTCTCTTTATTTTTTCATTATTTTCATCCCTTTTTTGTAGTCTATTTATCTAGTACTGTAGTATTTCATTAATATTGTACAAAATCGTATCAGACCTTTTTTGAAAGACTGATCAGCTCAAACACCAGAACCAAACAATACTACTTTGAAAAATAAAACCCCAACTTAACGAAAGATCCGAAACAAGAGAAAGAGTAGTGCAAAAAAGCAATGAATAGAAGGTTAACTTTCAAGTTCTAGGAAATACGCCATTTTTGCTGTTTGGTCAAAAATGGGCTTAAGAGGATTGCAAATGGAAGCACTCCAACAATTACGCTATATGTACGAATTAGACGTTTAAGTAACAGCTCGTCTGAATCTTGGGAAAAAAGCTACGCCAATTGCCAAAATGCTATATTCTTGTATTATTTGGCAGGTTTTTTCCCTTTGTTTTTCTATTATTTTTATCCCTTTTTTTTGTAGTTTATTTAAGTAGTAATGTACTATTTCATTTACATTGTACAAAATGCTCTATTCTTGTATTATTTGGTAGGTTTTTTCTCTTTATTTTTTCATAATTTTCATCCCTTTTTTTGTAGTCTATTTAATTAGTACTGTACTATTTGATTGACATTGTACAAAATCTTATCAGACCTTTTTTCAAAGACTGATAAGCTCAAACACAAGAACCAAACAATACTATTTTGAAAAATAAAACCTCAACTTAATGATAGATCCAAAACAAGTGAAAGAGTAGTGCAAAAAAGTAATGAATATAAGGTTAACCTTCAGGTTCAAGGAAATCCGCCATTTTTGCTATTTGGTCAAAAATGGGCTTAAGAGGATTGCAAATGGAAGCACTCCAATAATTACGCTATATGTACGAATTAGACATTTAAGTAACAGCTCGTCTGAATCTTGGGAAAAAAGCTACGCCAATTGCCAAAATGCTATATTCTTGTATTATTTGGCAAGTTTTTTCCCTTTGTTTTTCTATTATTTTCATCCCTTTTTTTGTAGTCTATTTAATTAGTACTGTACTATTTCATTGACATTGTACAAAACCTTATCAGAATTGTTTTCAAAGACTAATCAGCCCAAACACCAGAACCAAACAATACTACTTTGAAAAACAAAACCCCAACTTAATGAAAGATCCAAAACAAGTGAAAGAGTAGTGCAAAAAAATAATGAATAGAAAGTTAACCTTCAGGTTCAAGGAAATCCGCCATTTTTGCTGTTTGGTAAAAAATGGGATTAAGAGCAGTGCAAATGGAAGCACTCCAACAGTTACGCTATATGTACGAATTAAACGTTTATGTAACAGCTCGTCTGAATCTTGGGAAAAAAGCTACGCTAATTGCCAAACTGCTCTATTCTTGTCTTATTTGGCAGATTGTTTCTCCTTATTTTCCCATTAATTTCATCCCTTTTTTTGTAGTCTATTTAATTAGTACTGTACTATTTGATTGACATTGTACAAAACTTTATCAAACTTTTTTTCAAAGACTGATCAGCTCAAACACCAAAACCAAACAATACTATTTTGAAAAACAAAACCCCAACTTAATGAAAGATTCAAAACAAGTGAATGAGTAGTGCAAAAAAGCAATGAATAGAATGTTCACCTTCAGGTTCAAGGAAATCCGCCAATTTTTATATTTGGTTAAGAAATGGGCTTAAGAGGATTGCAAATGGAAGCTCTCTAACAATTGACTCGGTAATTTCAAAAGGTAGTGCAAATAAGTAATGAGAAGAAGGTTAACCTTCACCAAATAAGTTGAGTGTGTATTTTAGGGGAAATGCTAACTTATACTATATGTATGAATTAGACGTTTAAGTAACTGCTCGTCTGAAGCTTGGAAAAAAAAGCTACAGCAATTGCCGAAATGCTCTATTCTTGTCTTATTTGGGAGGTTTTTTCTCTTTATTTTGTCATTATTTTCATCCTTTATTTTGCAGTCTATTTAATTAGCACTGTACTATTTCATTGACATTGTACAAAACCTTATCAGACTTTTTTTCAAAGACTGATCAGCTCAAACTCCAAAACCAAACAATACTATTTTGAAAAACAAAACCCCAACTTAATGAAAGATCCAAAACAAGTGAAAGAGTAGTGCAAAAAAGCAATGAATAGAAAGTTAATCTTCAGGTTCAAGGAAATCCGCCATTTTTTATATTTGGTTAAGAAATGGGCTTAAGAGGATTGCAAATCGAAGCTCTCTAACAATTGACTCGGTAATTTCAAATAGTAGTGCAAAAAAGTAGCTTGAAGAAGGTTAACCTTCACCAAATAAGTTGAGTGTGTATTTTAGGGGAAATGCTAACTTATGCTATATGTATGAATTAGACGTTTAAGTAACTGCTTGTCTGAAGCTTGGGAAAAAAAGCTACGGCAATTGCCGAAATGCTCTATTCTTGTCTTATTTGGGAGGTTTTTTCTCTTTATTTTGTCATTATTTTCATCCTTTGTTTTGTAGTCTATTTAATTAGCATTGTACTATTTCATTGACATTGTACAAAACCTTGTCAGACTTTTTTTCAAAGACTGATCAGCTCAAACACCAAAACCAAACAATACTATTTTGAAAAACAAAACCCCAACTTAATGAAAGATCCAAAACAAGTGAAAGAGTAGTCCAAAAAAGCAATGAATAGAAAGTTAACCTTCAGGTTCAAGGAAATCCGCCATTTTTGCTGTTTGGTTAAGAAATGGGCTTAAGAGGATTGCAAATGGAAGCTCTCTAACAGTTACGCTATATGTACGAATTAGATATTTAAGTAACAGCTCATCTGAATCTTGGAAAAAAGCTACGCCAATTGCGAGAATGCTCTATTCTTGTCTTATTTGGCAGATTTTTTCTCTTTGTTTTTCTATTATTTTCATCCCTTTTTTTTGTAGTCTATTTAATTAGTACTGTACTATTTGATTGACATTGTACAAAATCATATCAGACTTTTTTACAAAGACTGATCAGCTCAAACACCAGAACCAAACAATTCTATTTTGAAAAATAAAACCCCAACTTAAAAAAAGATCAAAGCAAGTGAAAGAGTAGTGCAAAAAAGCAATGAATATAAGGTTAACCTTCAGGTTCAAGGAAATCCGCCATTTTTGTTGTTTGGTAAAAAATGGGATTAAGAGGATTACAAATAGCAGCACTCCTACAATTACGCTATATGTACGAATTAGACTTTTAAGTAACAGCTCGTCTGAATCTTGGAAAAAAAGCTACGCCAATTGCCAAAATGCTCTATTCTTGTATTATTTGGTAGGTTTTTTCTCTTTATTTTTTCATAATTTTCATCCCTTTTTTTGTAGTCTATTTAATTAGTACTGTACTATTTGATTGACATTGTACAAAATCTTATCAGACCTTTTTTCAAAGACTTATAAGCTCAAACACAAGAACCAAACAATACTATTTTGAAAAATAAAACCTCAACTTAATGATAGATCCAAAACAAGTGAAAGAGTAGTGCAAAAAAGCAATGAATATAAAGTTAACCTTTAGGTTCAAGGAAATCCGCCATTTTTGCTATTTGGTCAAAAATGGGCTTAAGAGGATTGCAAATGGAAGCACTCCAATAATTACGCTATATGTACGAATTAGACGTTTAAGTAACAGCTCGTCTGAATCTTGGGAAAAAAGCTACGCCAATTGCCAAAATGCTATATTCTTGTATTATTTGGCAAGTTTTTTCCCTTTGTTTTTCTATTATTTTCATCCCTTTTTTTGTAGTCTATTTAATTAGTACTGTACTATTTCATTGACATTGTACAAAACCTTATCAGAATTGTTTTCAAAGACTAATCAGCCCAAACACCAGAACCAAACAATACTACTTTGAAAAACAAAACCCCAACTTAATGAAAGATCCAAAACAAGTGAAAGAGTAGTGCAAAAAAATAATGAATAGAAAGTTAACCTTCAGGTTCAAGGAAATCCGCCATTTTTGCTGTTTGGTAAAAAATGGGATTAAGAGCAGTGCAAATGGAAGCACTCCAACAATTACGCTATATGTACGAATTAAACGTTTATGTAACAGCTCGTCTGAATATTGGGAAAAAAGCTACGCTAATTGCCAAAATGCTCTATTCTTGTCTTATTTGGCAGATTGTGTCTCCTTATTTTCCCATTAATTTCATCCCTTTTTTTGTAGTCTATTTAATTAGTACTGTACTATTTGATTGACATTGTACAAAACCTTATCAAACTTTTTTTCAAAAGACTGATCAACTCAAACATCAGAACCAAACAAAGCTATTTTAAAAAATAAAACCCCAACTTAATGAAAGATCCAAAACAAGTGAAAGAGTAGTGCAAAAAATCAATGAATAGAAGGTTAACCTTAAGGTTCAAGAAAATCCGCCATTTTTTATATTTGGTTAAGAAATGGGCTTAAGAGGATTGCAAATGGAAGCTCTCTAACAATTGACTCGGTAATTTCAAATAGTAGTGCAAAAAGGTAATGAGAAGAAGGTTAACCTTCACCAAATAAGTTGAGTGTGTATTTTAGGGGAAATGCTAACTTATACTATATGTATGAATTAGACGTTTAAGTAACTGCTCGTCTGAAGCTTGAAAAAAAAAGCTACGGCAATTGCCGAAATGCTCTATTCTTGTCTTATTTGGGAGGTGTTTTCTCTTTATTTTGTCATTATTTTCATCCTTTATTTTGTAGTCTATTTAATTAGCACTGTACTATTTCATTGACATTGTACAAAACCTTATCAGACTTTTTTTCAAAGACTGATCAGCTCAAACACCAAAACCAAACAATACTATTTTGAAAAACAAAACCCCAACTTAATGAAAGATCCAAAACAAGTGAAAGAGTAGTGCAAAAAAGCAATGAATAGAAAGTTAACCTTCAGGTTCAAGGAAATCCGCCATTTTTTATATTTGGTTAAGAAATGGGCTTAAGAGGATTGCAAATCGAAGGTCTCTAACAATTGACTCGGTAATTTCAAATAGTAGTGCAAAAAAGTAGCTTGAAGAAGGTTAACCTTCACCAAATAAGTTGAGTGTGTATTTTAGGGGAAATGCTAACTTATGCTATATGTATGAATTAGACGTTTAAGTAACTGCTTGTCTGAAGCTTGGGAAAAAAAGCTACGGCAATTGCCGAAATGCTCTATTCTTGTCTTATTTGGGAGGTTTTTTCTCTTTATTTTGTCATTATTTTCATCCTTTGTTTTGTAGTCTATTTAATTAGCATTGTACTATTTCATTGACATTGTACAAAACCTTGTCAGACTTTTTTTCAAAGACTGATCAGCTCAAACACCAAAACCAAACAATACTATTTTGAAAAACAAAACCCCAACTTAATGAAAGATCCAAAACAAGTGAAAGAGTAGTGCAAAAAAGCAATGAATAGAAAGTTAACCTTCAGGTTCAAGGAAATCCGCCATTTTTGCTGTTTGGTTAAGAAATGGGCTTAAGAGGATTGCAAATGGAAGCTCTCTAACAGTTACGCTATATGTACGAATTAGATATTTAAGTAACAGCTCATCTGAATCTTGGAAAAAAGCTACGGCAATTGCGAGAATGCTCTATTCTTGTCTTATTTGGCAGATTTTTTCTCTTTGTTTTTCTATTATTTTCATCCCTTTTTTTTGTAGTCTATTTAATTAGTACTGTACTATTTGATTGACATTGTACAAAATCATATCAGACTTTTTTACAAAGACTGATCAGCTCAAACACCAGAACCAAACAATTCTATTTTGAAAAATAAAACCCCAACTTAAAAAAAGATCAAAGCAAGTGAAAGAGTAGTGCAAAAAAGCAATGAATATAAGGTTAACCTTCAGGTTCAAGGAAATCCGCCATTTTTGTTGTTTGGTCAAAAATGGGATTAAGAGGATTACAAATAGCAGCACTCCTACAATTACGCTATATGTACGAATTAGACTTTTAAGTAACAGCTCGTCTGAATCTTGGAAAAAAAGCTACGCCAATTGCCAAAATGCTCTATTCTTGTATTATTTGGTAGTTTTTTTCTCTTTATTTTTTCATTATTTTCTTCCCTTTTTTTGTAGTCTATTTAATTAGTACTGTACTATTTAATTGACATTGTACAAAATCTTATCAGACTTTTTTCAAAGACTGATAAGCTCAAACACAAGAACCAAACAATACTATTTTGAAAAATAAAACCTCAACTTAATGATAGATCCAAAACAACTGAAAGAGTAGTGCAAAAAAGCAATGATATAAGGTTAACCTTCAGGTTCAAGGAAATCCGCCATTTTTGCTATTTGGTCAAAAATGGGCTTAAGAAGATTGCAAATGGAAGCACTCCAATAATTACGCTATATGTACGAATTAGACGTTTAAGTAACAGCTCATCTGAATCTTGGAAAAAAGCTACGCCAATTGCCAAAATGCTATATTCTTGTATTATTTGGCAAGTTTTTTCCCTTTGTTTTTCTATTATTTTCATCCCTTTTTTTGTAGTCTATTTAATTACTACTGTACTATTTAATTGACATTGTACAAAACCTTATCAGAATTTTTTTCAAAGACTAATCAGCTCAAACACCAGAACCAAACAATACTATTTTGAAAAACAATACCCCAACTTAATGAAAGATCCAAAACAAGTGAAAGAGTAGTGCAAAAAAATAATGAATAGAAAGTTAACCTTCAGGTTCAAGGAAATCCGTCATTTTTGTTGTTTGGTAAAAAATGGGATTAAGAGGAGTGCAAATGGAAGCACTCCAACAGTTACGCTATATGTACGAATTAAACGTTTATGTAACAGCTCGTCTGAATATTGGGAAAAAAGCTACGCTAATTGCCAAAATGCTCTATTCTTGTCTTATTTGGCAGATTGTTTCTCCTTATTTTCCCATTAATTTCATCCCTTTTTTTGTAGTCTATTTAATTAGTACTGTACTATTTGATTGACATTGTACAAAACCTTATCAAACTTTTTTTCAAAAGACTGATCAACTCAAACATCAGAACCAAACAAAGCTATTTTAAAAAATAAAACCCCAACTTAATGAAAGATCCAAAACAAGTGAAAGAGTAGTGCAAAAAATCAATGAATAGAAGGTTAACCTTAAGGTTCAAGAAAATCCGCCATTTTTTATATTTGGTTAAGAAATGGGCTTAAGAGGATTGCAAATGGAAGCTCTCTAACAATTGACTCGGTAATTTCAAATAGTAGTGCAAAAAGGTAATGAGAAGAAGGTTAACCTTCACCAAATAAGTTGAGTGTGTATTTTAGGGGAAATGCTAACTTATGCTATATGTATGAATTAGACGTTTAAGTAACTGCTCATATGAAGCTTGGAAAACAAAGCTACGCAAATTGCCGAAATGCTCAATTCTTGTCTTATTTGGGAGGTTTTTTCTCTTTATTTTTCCATTATTTTCATCCTTTGTTTTGTAGTCTATTTAATTAGCACTGTACTATTTCATTGACATTCTACAAAACCTTATCAGATATTTTTTCAAAGACTGATCAGCTTAAACACCAGAACCAAACAATACTATTTTGAAAAATAAAACCCCAACTTAATAAAAGATCCAAAACAAGTGAAAGAGTAGTGCAAAAAAGCAATGAATAGAAAGTTAACCTTCAGGTTCAAGGAAATCCGCCATTTTTGCTGTTTGGTCAAAAATGGGCTTAAGAGGAGTGCAAATGGAAGCACTCCAACAGTTACGCTATATGTACGAATTAGAAGTTTAAGTAACAGCTCGTTTGAATCTTGGAAAAAAAATTACGCCAATTGTCAAAATGCTCTATTCTTGTATTATTTGGCAGGTTTTTTCTCTTTATTTTTGTGATGATCCAAAATATTATTTTTAAATTTAATGATTAATTATAAGATCTAAGCACTATTTACCATTACTCTACTTGAGCGTGAAGTCCGTAAAAATATTTCGGAAAGTTTTTAGGTGAAAAATGAATTAAAATGTGAATTAGAGCTTTAAAACTCAACTGAGTTAACTTTGGTCAATATTTTGAGCAAACGGATTCAGATCAGTGTTTTGATAATTTTGGTAGGTCCGTATCATGATTTGGGACTTAGGCGTATGCCCGGAATCAAATTCCAAGGTCCCTAGCCAGAGATATGGAATTTTGATGAAAAATTAAAAGTTTAAGTTCAAATAGTGACCGGATGTCAAATTATGTGCAAACGATCCCAGAATAGAATTTTGATGATTCCAACAGCTCCGTATGGTAATTTTGTACTTAGGAGCATGATCGGAATTTTATTTAGAAGTCCGTAGTGGAATTAGGCTTAAAATGTCGAAAGTTGAATTTTTGAGAAGTTTGACCGAGAGGTTGACTTTTTGATATCGGGGTCGAAATTCGATTCTGAAAATTTTCATAGCTCAGTTATGTCATTTATGACTTGTGTGAAAAATTTGAAGTCATTCCGAATTGATTTGATGTGTTTCGACACAAGATATAGAATTTAAAAGTTCAAAGTTCATTGATTTTGATTTGAGGTGCGATTCGTCGTTTTGATGTTGTTTGATGTAGTTTGAAGCCTCGACTAAGTTCGTATGGTATTTTGGGATATGTTGGAATAATTGGTTAAGGTCCCGAGGGTCTCGGGTGAATTTCGGAAGGTTAACGGAATGGATTTCGGACAAAAAGGAACTGCTGGAATTTTCTGCTGCAGAAGCTGTTTTTGGACAGCAACCGGTGCAATCGCAGAGCTGACTTTGGAAGCTTATATCGCGCAATTCATAAGGAATCAAAAAATGTGCAAAACATGAAAGTTGTAGTCGTATGATTATAGGTTCCATAAAGTTAAACTATTTATTATTTGGACATGTTTACAGAAAGTTATGACGGATTGAATGAAGGCCCGTAGAGCAGTTTCGCCAGAAATTCTGATGCATGCAGCCGACTTTAGAAGCTTATATCTCGCACTTCATAGGGAATCAGAATAATTGCAAAATACGAAAGTTGTAGTCGGCAGATTCTAGTTTCCAGAAAGTTAAACCATTTATCATTTGGACATTTGTACATAAAGTTATGATTAATTGACGTAAGACTGGTAGAGCTGTTTCTGGTAGACTTTTAGTGACGAAAAATGGACTTTTAGTGACGGATTGGCAGAAACTTAAGGACCAAAACTGCTCATTTCATTCATTTCGTTTTGGATTTTTCGAGCACGGTTTTTGGGCGATTTTCACGGGAAAACATTGGGATAAGTGTTCCTTATCCTATATTGATTATATTTCATGATTCCATACTCAATTACATCATGAATCCGTGAATTTATAGAAGAAAAATCAAGATTTTTGCAAAATATTCCAAAAATGAAAATTTAAGATTTGGAGGTCGAGTTGTTATCGGATTTTGGTAAAATTGGTATGGGTGGACTCGTAATTAAATGGGTTGTCGGATTTTATAAGTTTCACCGGATTCCGAGATGTGAGCCCTACGGACAAATTTTGAGCTAATTTCGGATTTTAATGAAAATATAATATTTTCTTATGAAATTGATTACTATAATTTTTGTTGACTGTATCTGTCACGACCCAAAACTAACCCTGTCGCGATGGCGCCTATCGTGGAACTAGGCAAGCCGACTCATTTCCAAAACAAACCAATATATTCATTTCAAAGATAATTTCAAGGTAAAAACCTCCATTTAAAGAGTTCAAATCAAAGAAAAACAGAAGTGCGGAAAAGAAAAACCCCACATCGGGGTGTCACTAGTCATGAGCATCTACTACGATCTGTCTAACAATGTCAAGGCTAACTCAGCCTGGAAAATAGCTAAATACAACTAGAGGAAGATAAGAGGGAGAAGAGCAGGGGATGCGATCGCCAAACAGCTACCTTACTATCTCCGAGGAAACCTGCAACCAGAACACTCAATAACCGCTACCGTGTCCAACTACACCTGAATCTGCACACAAGGTACATGGAGTAACGTGAGTATGCCAACGCAGTAAGTAACAACAATAAATAAAGACTGAGCAGTAGTGACGAGCAATAAAGCATGTAATGTTCATATCAGCAAATCTCAGCAAAATACCACATTCTCTTAAAAATTAGGATTTGAATCAAACATCTCGTTTAAACCCAATTCCAATAAAATCATTTTAAATACATTTTTCCAACAGTTTTTCAAACAAAGGCTCAATGCAAATGTGAGTAAAAATGATGAAATCATAAACAGCCCTTCGGGCAAACCTCACAGTCACTCTTGCCACTCGGGCATACCTCACAATCACTCTTGCCACTCGGGCATTCTTCACAATCACTCTTGCCACTCGGGCATACCTCACAATCACTCTTGCCACTCGGACATTCCTCACAATCACTCTTGCCACTCGGGCATACCTCACAATCACTCATCACTCGGCACTCGGCACTCGCACTCAGTAGGTACCTGCGCTCACTAGGGGTGTGTACAGACTCCGGAGGGGATCCTTCATCCCAAGCGCTATATCAAGCCAAATCATGGCATAAATCACTCAGGTATGCTGCAGGCGGGCAGCCCCGATCCACACTCATCCTCACAATTTAGGCCCTCGGCCTCACTCAGGTATGCTGTAGGCGGGCAGCCCCGATCCACACTCATCCTCACAAAAATCAAGCCACTCGTGCATTTCAGTAAAACAGGGCATTCGGCCCAAAACATTTATATGCATCAAAATAGAGTCATAAGACTGAGTTATGCAGTAAACAAGTATAACCATGACTGAGTAAAGATTTTCAATCAAAAACAGTGAAAGGATGATACAAAACAGCCCCTAAGGGTCCAAACAGCATTGGCGCACGGCCCAGACATGGCATTCAGCCCAATTTACAGAAATTCTTTCTAAATCATATAAGTATCATTGGTTTCAACAAAGTATGCAACTTTACAGTTGCCATGGGACGGACCAAGTCACAAATCCCCAACAATGCACGCCCACACGCCCGTCACCTAGCATGTGTGTCACTTTAAAATAATAGAATGATACAAAATCCGGGGTTTCATACCCTCAGGACTAGATTTACAATCGTTACTTACCTCAACAAGATGAACCCAACATCGGGCAAGCTAATCAATACTCAGGAAATTTTCCACTCCGTGCGTATCCACCTCTGAACGCTTTCTTGTCTCCTCAATTCAATGCCAACAATCCGAACTGAAATTCACCCCTTAATGATAATACAATGATCTACTATACTAAGCAACTTCAATCTACAATATCATCATCCATTGGGACCAATATTAGTAACTCATTCCATAGTTTAAGCCATTTAGACAATCTACCAAACACCTAGTGGGCATACATTTATACATTTCTTAACCATAGAATTAGTTCTTGCAACTCCCAACATTTATCAATAATTCATCCCACCATCATTCTTTAACAACTTATAATCCTAACATCACATGTGTGACCAACCATTCTCAAAAGTACTATTCATGCCATGAACTAGAGTTTTATAATCCAAATCTTTCAACCATTAAAATATGTAACAAATGCTTCAAATACTTCTAACTACTCATAATAAATGAGTTTGAAGCATTGGAATTACCTCTAGTAGATCAATCTTGAAAAATCACAACTTTGGTGATTTTTGTGTTCTTGAGGATTTGATGATGAAATCTTGTATTTGAATGTAAGAATGATGTTAGAAATCATGTATATTGAGTAACAATCAACCCAAAACATCATTAACAACTTACCTTGGTTGATTGGACATGATTTGAGCTCAAAATCGTCCCTTCAACTCAAGAACCCTAACCCCCAAATACTCAAAATATCCCCCTTCCCCAACCTTGTATTTATATGCCCAGATTTTTGGGTTTCGGATGCGGCCCTGGATGCTTCGCATCCCCACTTCACTCCACTTTGAAGGTCGGATGCGGACCTGGACGCTATGCCAGCACTTCACTGCCAGCCTCTCTTTCGGACACGACCTCGGATGCTTCGCATCCGTAGGCTCCTCCGCCAGCCTTTGGTAATTTGGTCATAACTTCTTGTAGGAATGTCCAAATGATGAACGGTTTGAAGCGTTAGAAACTAGACTCAAAGATATTTAATTTGATAGGTAATACACCATATAACACTTCTTATAATGAGAGTTATGCTTAATGGAATTTAGGTCTTATGCGAACTCACTTGAAACGTTAATCTTATGAAATTTCCAACTTCCAAACTTCTCATTAACCATTCGAAATCATCCCGAGCCCCAAGGGACCTTAACCAAATATACCAACAAGTCCTAAGATATCATACGGAGCTATTGAAATCATCATAATTAAATTCCGAAGTCGTTTACACATAGATCCATATCCGGTCCACTTTTCTAACTTAAATTTCTCAATTATGGTTCCTTTTGGACTCGAACCAACTAACCCAATACAACTCAACACAGCTGAACAACACATAAATAAGGATAGATGGGGGAAATGGGGTTATAACTCTCAGAACGAACGACCGGGTCGTTACAGTATCGAATTAATTATGACTAGATACGAGTCGATCGGAGTCAGAAAATCGAGAAAAAAGCATAATACTTGATTAAATTGGAGCAAGTCGAGGTAAGTGACTTGTCTAACCTTGTGTAGGGGAAATTTCCCCTAGGATTGGTATTGATGTGATTATTGAAATGTGTTGAAAGTCGTGTGCACGAGGTGACGAGTGTGTACACGAGTTAAATTGCGAAAGATTATATTTTTAAATTGTGTAGATCACTGTTGCGCATTTATTAAATTATTTTATCTTGTTATATTCTTCATCATTGATGTGAGATATATACTTCAAATTTGTTTGATCTTTTCTTACTAATTATTTTACCTGTTTAGTTGAAACTTGGTTTCTTTTATTCTGTGCATTATTTGAAGGTTGATTTTCTTTAAATTAAATATTTATTAATATGAAGTATTTGACATTTTTAAACTTGATATTGAAGCAACGTAGTAAAGATTTTGAAATATTATTTTCCTAAATTATTTACTCCTGAATATTTTTATACTCATTGTGAGGGAGACCTGAGCTCTTTATTGTGGAATAATATTATTGATGAATTATTTTGACATGAGCTGTGAGCTCTTTATTGTGGAAAACTATTATTGATGATTTATTTTGGCATGAGCCGTGAGCTCTTTATTGTGGAAAAATATTGTTGTTGAATTAATTTGGCAAGTTAAATTATTTGAGCACTTGAGGTGCAAATTGTGATATATTGTGATATTGATACGCATGCGGTGGTATCAGGTCTGGTTGTTGAAACGCATGCGGTGAGATAAGGGTGGCTTGATACGCGTGGCTAGTAGGGGAACTACTAGAAGTCATGCGATGTGATAAGGGTGGCTAAAACGCGGGATGCTATTTCGGGAAAATATTTTCTTTAAATAAATTGTGAAGGCTCCTGCGGTGATATAAGGAAATGAGATATTGTGAATTTATTTATGATTTGGGACTACGAGGCGGTACCTCGGGAGTGCCCTTGTTGATATTGATTTATGGCCGTAGTTGCCTTTGATTATTATTGTGATTTTTATAAAGTTGAAGGAAATTCTGTTTTGATTTCCACGAGATATTATTTGCAATTATTTGGTGTCATTAAATGTGACATACTATTTGATTCATTTTCAATGTCATTTTATTTTACTACATTGATAAACATTTTACCATGCCATTAATATTTTCCAGTATGGCCTCACCTGACCTCGTCACTACTCTACCGAGGTTAGGCTTGGCACTTACTGGGTATCGCTGTGGTGTACTCATACTACGCTTCTGCATATCTTTTTGTGCAGATCCAGGTACATTTTACCAGCCTAGATGTCATTGAGTTACATGCGCACGGAGACTTCGAGGCATATCTGCCAGCGTCCGCAGACTCCGGAGTCCCCTTCTATCATTTTATGTTGCTTCCTTATATTTTATCTAGACCTTGACATATAGAGATATTAAGAATAAATTCTTAGAAACTTGTGACTTATTTCTACCGGGTTTTGGGAGTTGAAATTGTTTGAATTGTAGTTTAATTATTTTAGATATTTATTATTATTTCGCATTTATAGGCTTACCTAGTCTTAGAGACTAGGTGCCATCACGATATCCTACGGAGGGAATTTGGGGTCGTGATAATTTTTTCCATTATTTTCATCCCTTTTTTGTAATATATTTAATTAGTACTTTACTATTTGATTGACATTGTACAAAACCTTATCAGACTTTTTTTCAAAGACTGATCAGCTCAAACACCAGAACCAAACAATACTATTTTAAAAAACAAAACCCCACCTTAATGAAAGATCCAAAACAAGTGAAAGAGTAGTGCAAAAAAAATAATGAATGTAAGGTTAACCTTCAGGTTAAAGGAAATCCGCCATTTTTGTTGTTTGGTTAAGAAATAGGCTTAAGAGGATTGCAAATGGAAGCTCTCTAACAGTTACGTTATATGTACGAATTAGACGTTTAAGTAACAGCTCGTCTGAATCTTGGAAAAAAAGCTACGCCAATTGCGAGAATGCTCTATTCTTGTCTTATTTGGCAGATTTTTTCTCTTTGTTTTTCTATTATTTTCATCCCTTTTTTTTTGTAGTCTATTTAATTAGTACTGTACTATTTGATTGACATTGTACAAAACCTTATCAAACTTTTTTTCAAAGACCGATCAGCTCAAACATCAGAACCAAACAAAGCTATTTTAAAAAATAAAACCTCCACTTAATGAAAGATCCAAAACAAGTGAAAGAGTAGTGCAAAAAATCAATGAATAGAAGGTTAACCTTAAGGTTCAAGGAAATTCGCCATTTTTTATATTTGGTTAAGAAATGGGCTTAAGAGGATTGCAAATGGAAGCTCTCTAACAATGGACTCGGTAATTTCAAATAGTAGTGCAAAAAAGTAATGAGAAGAAGGTTAACCTTCACCAAATAAGTTGAGTGTGTATTTTAGGAGAAATGCTAACTTATGCTATATGTATGAATTAGACGTTTAAGTAACTGCTCGTCTAATGCTTGGAAAAAAAAGCTACGGCAATTGCCAAAATGCTCTATTCTTGTCTTATTTGGGAGGTTTTTTCTCTTTATTTTGTCATTATTTTCATCCTTTGTTTTATAGTCTATTTAATTAGCACTGTACTATTTCATTGACATTGTACAAAACCTTATCAGACTTTTTTTCAAAGACTAATCAGCTCAAACACCAAAACCAAACAATACTATTTTGAAAAACAAAACCCCAACTTAATGAAGGATCCAAAACAAGTGAAAGAGTAGTGCAAAAAAGCAATGAATAGAATGTTAACCTTCAGGTTAAAGAAAATCCGCCATTTTTGCTGTTTGGTTAAGAAATGGGCTTAAGAGGATTGCAAATGGAAGCTCTCTAACAGTTACGCTATATGTACGAATTAGACGTTTAAGTAACAGCTCGTCTGAATCTTGGAAAAAAGCTACGCCAATTGCCAAAATGCTATATTCTTGTATTATTTGGCAAGTTTTTTCCCTTTGTTTTTCTATTATTTTCATCCCTTTTTTTGTAGTCTATTTAATTAGTACTGTACTATTTCATTGACATTGTAAAAAACCTTATCAGACTTTTTTTCAAAGACTAATCAGCTCAAACACCAGAACCAAACAATACTACTTTGAAAAACAAAACCCCAACTTAATGAAAGATCCAAAACAAGTGAAAGAATAGTGCAAAAAAATAATGAATAGAAAGTTAACCTCCAGGTTCAAGGAAATCCGCCATTTTTGCTGTTTGGTAAAAAAATGGGATTAAGAGCAGTGCAAATGGAAGCACTCCAACAGTTACGCTATATGTACGAATTAAACGTTTATGTAACAGCTCGTCTGAATCTTGGGAAAAAAGCTACGCTAATTGCCAAAATGCTCTATTCTTGTCTTATTTGGCAGATTGTTTCTCCTTATTTTCCCATTAATTTCATCCCTTTTTTTGTAGTCTATTTAATTAGTACTGTACTATTTGATTGACATTGTACAAAACCTTATCAAACTTTTTTTCAATGACTGATCAACTCAAACACCAGAACCAAACAATACTATTTTAAAAAACAAAACCCCAACTTAATGAAAGATCCAAAACAAGTGAAAGAGTAGTGCAAAAAAATAATGAATGTAAGGTTAACCTTAGGTTCAAGAAAATCCGCCATTTTTGCTCTTTGGTCAAAAATGGGCTTAAGAGGATTGCAAATTGAAGCACTCCAACAATTACGCTATATTTACGAATTAGACTTTTAAGTAACAGCTTGTCACGACCCCAAATTCCCTCCGTAGGATGTCGTGATGGCACATAGTCTCTAAGACTAGGTAAGCCTATCAATGCGGAATAATAATAAATATCTGAAATAAATAAACTACGATTCAAACAATTTCAACTCCCAAAAACCGGTAGAAATATGTCACAAGCTTCTAATAATTTATTCTCAATATCTCTATATGTCAAGGTCTAGATAAAATATAAGGAAGCAACATAAAATGATAGAAGGGGACTCCGGAGTCTGCGGACGCTGGCAGATATACCTCGAAATCTCCATGCGCAGGTAACTCAATGACGTCTAGGCTGGTAAAATATACCTGGATCTGCACAAAAAGATGTGCAGAAGCGTAGTATGAGTACACCACAGCGGTACCCAGTAAGTGCCAAGCCTAACCTCGGTAGAGTAGTGACGAGGTCAGGTGAGGCCCTACTGGAATATAATAATGGCATGGTAAAATGTTTATCAATGTAGTAAAATAAAATGACATTGAAAATGAATCAAATAGTATGTCACATTTAATGACACCAAATAATTGCAAATAATATCTCGTGGAAATCAAAACACAATTTCCTTCAACTTTATGAAAATCACAATAATAATCAAAGGCAACTACAGCCATAAATCAATATCAACAAAGGCACTCCTGAGGTACCGCCTCGTAGTCCCAAATCATAAATAAATTCACAATATCTCATTTCCTTATATCACCGCGGGAGCCTTCACAATTTATTTAAAGAAAATATTTTTCCCGAAATAGCATCTCGCGTTTTAGCCACCCTTATCACACCGCATGACTTCTAGTAGTTCCCCTACTAGCCACGCCTATCAAGCCACCCTTATCTCACCGCATGCGTTTCAACACCCAGACCTTATACCACCGCATGCGTATCAATATCACAATATATAACAATTTGCATCTCAAGTGCTCAAGTAATTTAACTTGCCAAAATAATTCAACAACAATATTTTTTCACAATAAAGAGCTCACGGCTCATGCCAAAATAAATCATCAATAATAGTTTTCCACAATAAAGAGCTCACAACTCATGTCAAAATAATTCATCAATAATATTTTTTCACAATAAAGAGCTCACGGCTCATGTATTTTTCCACAATAAAGAGCTCACGGCTCATGTCAAAATAATTCATCAATAATATTCTTCCACAATAAAGAGCTCACGGCTCCCTCACAATGAGTATAAAAATATTCAGGAGTAAATAATATAGAAAATTAATATTTCAAAATCTTTACTACGTTGCTTCAATATCAAGTTTAAAAATATCAAATACTTCATATTAATAATATTTAATTTAAATAAAATCAACCTTCAAATAATGCACAGAATAAAAAAAATCAAGTTTCAACTAAACAGGTAAAACAATTAGTAAGAAAAGATCAAACAAATTTGAAGTATATATCTCACATCAATGATGAAGAATATAACAAGATAAAATAATTTAATAAATGCGCAACAGTGATCTACACAATTTAAAAATATAATCTTTCGCAATTTAACCCGTGTACACACTCGTCACCTCGTGCACACGACTTTCAACACATTTCAATAGTCACATCAATACCAATCCTAGGGTAAATTTCCCTCACACAAGGTTAGACAAGTCACTTACCTCGACTTGTATTATGCTTTTTTCTCGATTTTCCGACTCCGATTGACTCGTATCTAGTCATAATTAATTCGATACAGTCAACAAAAATTATAGTAATCAATTTCATAAGAAAATATTACATTTTCATTAAAATCCGAAATTAGCTCAAAATTTGCCCGTGGGGCCCACATCTCAGAATCCGGCGAATCTTATAAAATCCGACAACCCATTCAATTACCAGTCCACCCAGACCAATTTTACAAAAATCCGATAACAACTCGACCTCCAAATCTTAAATTTTCGTTTTTGGAAGATTTTGCAAAAATCTTGATTTTTCTTCCATAAATTTAAGGATTCATGATGTAATTGAGTATGGAATCATGAAATATAATCAATATAGGATAAGGAACACTTACCCCAATGTTTTCCCTTGAAAATCGCCAAAGAACCGTGCTCCAAAAATCCAAAACGAAATGAATGAAATGAGCAGTTTTGGTCCTTAAGTTTCTGCCAATCAGTCACTAAAAGTCCATTTTTCGTCACTAAAAGTCCACCAGAAATAGCTCTACCAGTCTTACTTCAATTGATCATAACTTTATGTACAAATGTCTAAATGATATATAGTTTAACTTTCTGGAAACTAGAATCCACCGACTACAACCTTTGTGTTTTGTACTTATTCTGATTACTTATGTATTGCGAGATATAAGCTCCCAAAGTCGGCTGCATGCATCAGAATTTCTGGCGAAATTTCTGGCGTAACTGCTCTACCAGCCTTTATTCAATCCGTCATAACTTTATGTACAAATGTCCAAATAATACATAGTTTAAATTTCTGGAACCTATAATCATACTACTACATCTTTGATGTTTTGTACCTTTTCTGATTCCTTATGAATTGCTAGATATAAGCTTCCAAAGTCGGCTGTATGCATCAGGATTTCTGGTAAAATTTCTAGCGAAACTGCTCTACCAGCTTTCATTCAATCCGTCATACCTTTCTGTATAAATGTCCAAATAATGCATAGTTTAACTTTCTGTAACCTATAATCATACGACTACAACTTTCATGTTTTGCACATTTTCGGATTCCTTATGCATTTCGAGATATAAGCTTCCCATCTTGGCTCCACGCACGGAATTTCTGCAACAGAAATTTCTGCAAACAGAAATTTCCAGCACTTTGTCCGAAATCCATTCCGTTTACCTTCCGAAATCCACCCGAGACCCTCGGGACCTTAACCAATTATTTCAACATGTCACAAAATATCATATGAACTTAGTCGAGGCTTCAAACTACATCATCACACCTCAAATCAAAATCAATGAACTTTGAACTTTCAAATTCTATATCCTGTGTCGAAACACATCAAATCAATTCGGAATGACTTCAAATTTTGCACACAAGTTATAAATGACATAACTGAGGTATAAAAATTTTCAGAATCGGATTTCGACTCCGATATCAAAAAGTCAACCTCTCGGTCAAACTTCCCAAAAATTCAACTTTCGGCATTTCAAGCCTAATTCTACTACGGACTTCCTAATAAAATTCCGATCACGCTCCTAAGTCCAAAATCACCATACGGAGCTGTTGTAATCTTCAAAATTCTATTCTGGGGTCGTTTGCACATAATTTGACAATCGGTCACTATTTGAACTTAAACTTTTAATTTTTCATCAAAATTCCATATCTCGGGCTAGGGACTTCGGAATTTGATTGCGGGCATACGCCTAAGTCCCAAATCACGATACGGACCTACAAAAATTATCAAAATACCGATCCGAGTATGTTTGCTCAAAATGTTGACCAAAGTCAACTTAGTTGAGTTTTAAAGCTCTAATTCACATTTTAATTCATTTTTCACCTGAACACTTTCCGAAATATTTTTTTACGGACTGCACACTCAAGTCGAGTAATGATAAATAGTGCTTAGATCATATAATTAATCATTAAATTTAAAGATGACATTTTGGGTCATCACACAGCTCGTCTGAATCTTGGAAAAAAAGATACGCCAATTGCCAAAATGCTATATTCTTGTATTATTTGGCAAGTTTTTTCCCTTTGTTTTTCTATTATTTTCATCCCTTTTTTTTGTAGTCTATTTAATTAGTACTGTACTATTTCATTGACATTGTACAAAACCTTATCAGACTTTTTTTCAAAGACTGATCAGCTCAAACACCAGAACCAAACAATACTACTTTGAAAAACAAAACCCCAACTTAATGAAAGATCCAAAATAAGTGAAAGAGTAGTGCAAAAAAATAATGAATAGAAAGTTAACCTTCAGGTTCAAGGAAATTCGCCATTTTTGTTGTTTGGTAAAAAATAGGATTAAGGGGAGTGCAAATGGAAGCACTCCAACAGTTACGCTATATGTACGAATTAAACGTTTAAGTAACAACTCATCTGAATCTTGAAAAAAAAGCTACGCTAATTGCCAAAATGCTCTATTCTTGTCTTATTTGGCAGATTGTTTCTCCTTATTTTCCCATTAATTTCATCCCTTTTTCAGTAGTCTATTTAATTAGTACTGTACTATTTGATTGACATTGTACAAAACGTTATCAGACTTTTTTTCAAAGACTGATCAGCTCAAACATAAGAACCAAACAATACTATTTTGAAAAACAAAACCCCAACTTAATGAAAGATCCAAAACAAGTGAAAGAGTAGTGCAAAAAAATAATGAATGTAAGGTTAACCTTCAGGTTCAAGGAAATCCGCCATTTTTGCTGTTTGGTCAAAAATGGGCTTAAGAGGATTGCAAATTGAAGCACTCCAACAATTACACTATATTTACGAATTAGACTTTTAAGTAATAGCTCGTCTGAATCTTGGAAAAAAAGCTACGCCAATTGCCAAAATGCTATATTCTTATATTATTTGGCAGGTATTTTCTCTTTAGTTTTTCATTATTTTCATCCCTTTTTTTGTTGTCTATTTAATTAGCACTGTACTATTTCATTGACATTCTACAAAATCTTATCAGACTTTTTTTCAAAGACTGATCAGCTCAAACACCAGAACCAAACAATACTATTTTGAAAAACAAAACCTCATTTAATGAAAGATCCAAAACAAGTGAAAGAGTAGTGCAAAAAAGCAATGAATAGAAAGTTAACCTTCAGGTTCAAGGAAATCCACCATTTTTGTTGTTTGGTCAAAAATGGGCTTAAGAGGAGTGCAAATGGAAGCACTCCAATAGTTACGATGTATGTACGAATTAGACGTTTAAGTAACAGCTCGTCTGAATATTGGAAAAAAGCTACGCCAATTGCTAGAATGCTCTATTCTTGTCTTATTTGTCAGATTTTTTCTCTTTGTTTTTCTATTATTTTCATCCCTTTTTTTGTAGTCTATTTAATTAGTACTGTACTATTTGATTGACATTGTACAAAATCTTATCAGACATTTTTTGAAAGACTGATAAGCTCAAACACAAGAACCAAACAATTCTATTTTGAAAAATAAAACCCCAACTTAATGATAGATCCAAAACAAGTGAAAGAGTAGTGCAAAAAAGCAATGGTTAACCTTCAGGTTCAAGAAAATCCGCCATTTTTTATGTTTGGTCAAAAATGGGCTTAAGAGGATTGCAAATGGAAGCACTCCAATAATTACGTTATATGTACGAATTAGACGTTTAAGTAACAACTCGTCTGAATCTTGGAAAAAAAGATACGCCAATTGCCAAAATGCTATATTCTTGTATTATTTGGCAGTTTTTTCTCTTTGTTTTTCTATTATTTTCATCCTTTTTTTGTAGTCTATTTAATTAGTACTGTACTATTTCATTGACATTGTACAAAACCTTATCAGACTTTTTTTCAAAGACTGATCAGCTCAAACACCAGAACCAAACAATACTACTTTGAAAAACAAAACCCCAACTTAATGAAAGATCCAAAATAAGTGAAAGAGTAGTGCAAAAAAATAATGAATAGAAAGTTAACCTTCAGGTTCAAGGAAATCCGCCATTTTTGTTGTTTGGTAAAAAATAGGATTAAGGGGAGTGCAAATGGAAGCACTCCAACAGTTACGCTATATGTACGAATTAAACGTTTAAGTAACAACTCATCTGAATCTTGAAAAAAAAGCTACGCTAATTGCCAAAATGCTCTATTCTTGTCTTATTTGGCAGATTGTTTCTCCTTATTTTCCCATTAATTTCATCCCTTTTTCAGTAGTCTATTTAATTAGTACTGTACTATTTGATTGACATTGTACAAAACGTTATCAGACTTTTTTTCAAAGACTGATCAGCTCAAACATAAGAACCAAACAATACTATTTTGAAAAACAAAACCCCAACTTAATGAAAGATCCAAAACAAGTGAAAGAGTAGTGCAAAAAAATAATGAATGTAAGGTTAACCTTCAGGTTCAAGGAAATCCGCCATTTTTGCTGTTTGGTCAAAAATGGGCTTAAGAGGATTGCAAATTGAAGCACTCCAACAATTACACTATATTTACGAATTAGACTTTTAAGTAATAGCTCGTCTGAATCTTGGAAAAAAAGCTACGCCAATTGCCAAAATGCTATATTCTTATATTATTTGGCAGGTATTTTCTCTTTAGTTTTTCATTATTTTCATCCCTTTTTTTGTTGTCTATTTAATTAGCACTGTACTATTTCATTGACATTCTACAAAATCTTATCAGACTTTTTTTCAAAGACTGATCAGCTCAAACACCAGAACCAAACAATACTATTTTGAAAAACAAAACCTCATTTAATGAAAGATCCAAAACAAGTGAAAGAGTAGTGCAAAAAAGCAATGAATAGAAAGTTAACCTTCAGGTTCAAGGAAATCCACCATTTTTGTTGTTTGGTCAAAAATGGGCTTAAGAGGAGTGCAAATGGAAGCACTCCAATAGTTACGATGTATGTACGAATTAGACGTTTAAGTAACAGCTCGTCTGAATATTGGAAAAAAGCTACGCCAATTGCTAGAATGCTCTATTCTTGTCTTATTTGTCAGATTTTTTCTCTTTGTTTTTCTATTATTTTCATCCCTTTTTTTGTAGTCTATTTAATTAGTACTGTACTATTTGATTGACATTGTACAAAATCTTATCAGACATTTTTTGAAAGACTGATAAGCTCAAACACAAGAACCAAACAATTCTATTTTGAAAAATAAAACCCCAACTTAATGATAGATCCAAAACAAGTGAAAGAGTAGTGCAAAAAAGCAATGGTTAACCTTCAGGTTCAAGAAAATCCGCCATTTTTTATGTTTGGTCAAAAATGGGCTTAAGAGGATTGCAAATGGAAGCACTCCAATAATTACGTTATATGTACGAATTAGACGTTTAAGTAACAACTCGTCTGAATCTTGGAAAAAAAGATACGCCAATTGCCAAAATGCTATATTCTTGTATTATTTGGCAGTTTTTTCTCTTTGTTTTTCTATTATTTTCATCCTTTTTTTGTAGTCTATTTAATTAGTACTGTACTATTTCATTGACATTGTACAAAACCTTATCAGACTTTTTTTCAAAGACTGATCAGCTCAAACACCAGAACCAAACAATACTACTTTGAAAAACAAAACCCCAACTTAATGAAAGATCCAAAATAAGTGAAAGAGTAGTGCAAAAAAATAATGAATAGAAAGTTAACCTTCAGGTTCAAGGAAATCCGCCATTTTTGTTGTTTGGTAAAAAATAGGATTAAGGGGAGTGCAAATGGAAGCACTCCAACAGTTACGCTATATGTACGAATTAAACGTTTAAGTAACAACTCATCTGAATCTTGAAAAAAAAGCTACGCTAATTGCCAAAATGCTCTATTCTTGTCTTATTTGGCAGATTGTTTCTCCTTATTTTCCCATTAATTTCATCCCTTTTTCAGTAGTCTATTTAATTAGTACTGTACTATTTGATTGACATTGTACAAAACGTTATCAGACTTTTTTTCAAAGACTGATCAGCTCAAACATAAGAACCAAACAATACTATTTTGAAAAACAAAACCCCAACTTAATGAAAGATCCAAAACAAGTGAAAGAGTAGTGCAAAAAAATAATGAATGTAAGGTTAACCTTCAGGTTCAAGGAAATCCGCCATTTTTGCTGTTTGGTCAAAAATGGGCTTAAGAGGATTGCAAATTGAAGCACTCCAACAATTACACTATATTTACGAATTAGACTTTTAAGTAATAGCTCGTCTGAATCTTGGAAAAAAAGCTACGCCAATTGCCAAAATGCTATATTCTTATATTATTTGGCAGGTATTTTCTCTTTAGTTTTTCATTATTTTCATCCCTTTTTTTGTTGTCTATTTAATTAGCACTGTACTATTTCATTGACATTCTACAAAATCTTATCAGACTTTTTTTCAAAGACTGATCAGCTCAAACACCAGAACCAAACAATACTATTTTGAAAAACAAAACCTCATTTAATGAAAGATCCAAAACAAGTGAAAGAGTAGTGCAAAAAAGCAATGAATAGAAAGTTAACCTTCAGGTTCAAGGAAATCCACCATTTTTGTTGTTTGGTCAAAAATGGGCTTAAGAGGAGTGCAAATGGAAGCACTCCAATAGTTACGATGTATGTACGAATTAGACGTTTAAGTAACAGCTCGTCTGAATATTGGAAAAAAGCTACGCCAATTGCTAGAATGCTCTATTCTTGTCTTATTTGTCAGATTTTTTCTCTTTGTTTTTCTATTATTTTCATCCCTTTTTTTGTAGTCTATTTAATTAGTACTGTACTATTTGATTGACATTGTACAAAATCTTATCAGACATTTTTTGAAAGACTGATAAGCTCAAACACAAGAACCAAACAATTCTATTTTGAAAAATAAAACCCCAACTTAATGATAGATCCAAAACAAGTGAAAGAGTAGTGCAAAAAAGCAATGGTTAACCTTCAGGTTCAAGAAAATCCGCCATTTTTTATGTTTGGTCAAAAATGGGCTTAAGAGGATTGCAAATGGAAGCACTCCAATAATTACGTTATATGTACGAATTAGACGTTTAAGTAACAACTCGTCTGAATCTTGGAAAAAAAGATACGCCAATTGCCAAAATGCTATATTCTTGTATTATTTGGCAGTTTTTTCTCTTTGTTTTTCTATTATTTTCATCCTTTTTTTGTAGTCTATTTAATTAGTACTGTACTATTTCATTGACATTGTACAAAACCTTATCAGACTTTTTTTCAAAGACTGATCAGCTCAAACACCAGAACCAAACAATACTACTTTGAAAAACAAAACCCCAACTTAATGAAAGATCCAAAATAAGTGAAAGAGTAGTGCAAAAAAATAATGAATAGAAAGTTAACCTTCAGGTTCAAGGAAATCCGCCATTTTTGTTGTTTGGTAAAAAATAGGATTAAGGGGAGTGCAAATGGAAGCACTCCAACAGTTACGCTATATGTACGAATTAAACGTTTAAGTAACAACTCATCTGAATCTTGAAAAAAAAGCTACGCTAATTGCCAAAATGCTCTATTCTTGTCTTATTTGGCAGATTGTTTCTCCTTATTTTCCCATTAATTTCATCCCTTTTTCAGTAGTCTATTTAATTAGTACTGTACTATTTGATTGACATTGTACAAAACGTTATCAGACTTTTTTTCAAAGACTGATCAGCTCAAACATAAGAACCAAACAATACTATTTTGAAAAACAAAACCCCAACTTAATGAAAGATCCAAAACAAGTGAAAGAGTAGTGCAAAAAAATAATGAATGTAAGGTTAACCTTCAGGTTCAAGGAAATCCGCCATTTTTGCTGTTTGGTCAAAAATGGGCTTAAGAGGATTGCAAATTGAAGCACTCCAACAATTACACTATATTTACGAATTAGACTTTTAAGTAATAGCTCGTCTGAATCTTGGAAAAAAAGCTACGCCAATTGCCAAAATGCTATATTCTTATATTATTTGGCAGGTATTTTCTCTTTAGTTTTTCATTATTTTCATCCCTTTTTTTGTTGTCTATTTAATTAGCACTGTACTATTTCATTGACATTCTACAAAATCTTATCAGACTTTTTTTCAAAGACTGATCAGCTCAAACACCAGAACCAAACAATACTATTTTGAAAAACAAAACCTCATTTAATGAAAGATCCAAAACAAGTGAAAGAGTAGTGCAAAAAAGCAATGAATAGAAAGTTAACCTTCAGGTTCAAGGAAATCCACCATTTTTGTTGTTTGGTCAAAAATGGGCTTAAGAGGAGTGCAAATGGAAGCACTCCAATAGTTACGATGTATGTACGAATTAGACGTTTAAGTAACAGCTCGTCTGAATATTGGAAAAAAGCTACGCCAATTGCTAGAATGCTCTATTCTTGTCTTATTTGTCAGATTTTTTCTCTTTGTTTTTCTATTATTTTCATCCCTTTTTTTGTAGTCTATTTAATTAGTACTGTACTATTTGATTGACATTGTACAAAATCTTATCAGACATTTTTTGAAAGACTGATAAGCTCAAACACAAGAACCAAACAATTCTATTTTGAAAAATAAAACCCCAACTTAATGATAGATCCAAAACAAGTGAAAGAGTAGTGCAAAAAAGCAATGGTTAACCTTCAGGTTCAAGAAAATCCGCCATTTTTTATGTTTGGTCAAAAATGGGCTTAAGAGGATTGCAAATGGAAGCACTCCAATAATTACGTTATATGTACGAATTAGACGTTTAAGTAACAACTCGTCTGAATCTTGGAAAAAAAGATACGCCAATTGCCAAAATGCTATATTCTTGTATTATTTGGCAGTTTTTTCTCTTTGTTTTTCTATTATTTTCATCCTTTTTTTGTAGTCTATTTAATTAGTACTGTACTATTTCATTGACATTGTACAAAACCTTATCAGACTTTTTTTCAAAGACTGATCAGCTCAAACACCAGAACCAAACAATACTACTTTGAAAAACAAAACCCCAACTTAATGAAAGATCCAAAATAAGTGAAAGAGTAGTGCAAAAAAATAATGAATAGAAAGTTAACCTTCAGGTTCAAGGAAATCCGCCATTTTTGTTGTTTGGTAAAAAATAGGATTAAGGGGAGTGCAAATGGAAGCACTCCAACAGTTACGCTATATGTACGAATTAAACGTTTAAGTAACAACTCATCTGAATCTTGAAAAAAAAGCTACGCTAATTGCCAAAATGCTCTATTCTTGTCTTATTTGGCAGATTGTTTCTCCTTATTTTCCCATTAATTTCATCCCTTTTTCAGTAGTCTATTTAATTAGTACTGTACTATTTGATTGACATTGTACAAAACGTTATCAGACTTTTTTTCAAAGACTGATCAGCTCAAACATAAGAACCAAACAATACTATTTTGAAAAACAAAACCCCAACTTAATGAAAGATCCAAAACAAGTGAAAGAGTAGTGCAAAAAAATAATGAATGTAAGGTTAACCTTCAGGTTCAAGGAAATCCGCCATTTTTGCTGTTTGGTCAAAAATGGGCTTAAGAGGATTGCAAATTGAAGCACTCCAACAATTACACTATATTTACGAATTAGACTTTTAAGTAATAGCTCGTCTGAATCTTGGAAAAAAAGCTACGCCAATTGCCAAAATGCTATATTCTTATATTATTTGGCAGGTATTTTCTCTTTAGTTTTTCATTATTTTCATCCCTTTTTTTGTTGTCTATTTAATTAGCACTGTACTATTTCATTGACATTCTACAAAATCTTATCAGACTTTTTTTCAAAGACTGATCAGCTCAAACACCAGAACCAAACAATACTATTTTGAAAAACAAAACCTCATTTAATGAAAGATCCAAAACAAGTGAAAGAGTAGTGCAAAAAAGCAATGAATAGAAAGTTAACCTTCAGGTTCAAGGAAATCCACCATTTTTGTTGTTTGGTCAAAAATGGGCTTAAGAGGAGTGCAAATGGAAGCACTCCAATAGTTACGATGTATGTACGAATTAGACGTTTAAGTAACAGCTCGTCTGAATATTGGAAAAAAGCTACGCCAATTGCTAGAATGCTCTATTCTTGTCTTATTTGTCAGATTTTTTCTCTTTGTTTTTCTATTATTTTCATCCCTTTTTTTGTAGTCTATTTAATTAGTACTGTACTATTTGATTGACATTGTACAAAATCTTATCAGACATTTTTTGAAAGACTGATAAGCTCAAACACAAGAACCAAACAATTCT
Source organism: Nicotiana tomentosiformis (assembly GCF_000390325.3). Lineage (NCBI taxonomy): Eukaryota > Viridiplantae > Streptophyta > Magnoliopsida > Solanales > Solanaceae > Nicotiana > Nicotiana tomentosiformis. The sequence goes on along the minus strand of NC_090816.1, from coordinate 122,475,681 downwards.
ATTTTGAAAAATAAAACCCCAACTTAATGATAGATCCAAAACAAGTGAAAGAGTAGTGCAAAAAAGCAATGGTTAACCTTCAGGTTCAAGAAAATCCGCCATTTTTTATGTTTGGTCAAAAATGGGCTTAAGAGGATTGCAAATGGAAGCACTCCAATAATTACGTTATATGTACGAATTAGACGTTTAAGTAACAACTCGTCTGAATCTTGGAAAAAAAGATACGCCAATTGCCAAAATGCTATATTCTTGTATTATTTGGCAGTTTTTTCTCTTTGTTTTTCTATTATTTTCATCCTTTTTTTGTAGTCTATTTAATTAGTACTGTACTATTTCATTGACATTGTACAAAACCTTATCAGACTTTTTTTCAAAGACTGATCAGCTCAAACACCAGAACCAAACAATACTACTTTGAAAAACAAAACCCCAACTTAATGAAAGATCCAAAATAAGTGAAAGAGTAGTGCAAAAAAATAATGAATAGAAAGTTAACCTTCAGGTTCAAGGAAATCCGCCATTTTTGTTGTTTGGTAAAAAATAGGATTAAGGGGAGTGCAAATGGAAGCACTCCAACAGTTACGCTATATGTACGATTTAAACGTTTAAGTAACAGCTCATCTGAATCTTGAAAAAAAAGCTACGCTAATTGCCAAAATGCTCTATTCTTGTCTTATTTGGCAGATTGTTTCTCCTTATTTTCCTATTAATTTCATCCCTTTTTCAGTAGTCTATTTAATTAGTACTGTACTATTTGATTGACATTGTACAAAACTTTATCAGACTTTTTTCAAAGACTGATCAGCTCAAACATCATAAGCAAACAATACTATTTTAAAAAATAAAACCCCAATTTAATGAAAGATCCAAAACAAGTGAAAGAGTAGTGCAAAAAATCAATGAATAGAAGGATAACCTTAAGGTTCAAGAAAATCCGCCATTTTTTATATTTGGTTAAGAAATGTGATTAAGAGGATTGCAAATTGAAGCTCTCTAACAATTGACTCGGTATTTTCAAATAGTAGTGCAAAAAAAGCAATGAAAAGAATGTTAACCTTTACCAAATGCTAAAATAAGTTGAGTGTGTATTTTAGGGGAAATGCTAACTTATGCTATATGTAAGAATTTGAAGTTTAAGTAACAGCTCGTTTGAATCTTGGAAAAAAAGTTACGCCAATTGCTAAAATGCTCTATTCTTGTATTATTTGGTAGGTTTTTTCACTTTATTTTTTCCATTATTTTCATCCCTTTTTTGTAATATATTTAATTACTACTTTACTATTTGATTGACATTGTACAAAACCTTATCAGACTTTTTTTCAAAGACTGATCAGCTCAAACACCAGAATCAAACAATACTATTTTTAAAATCAAAACCCCTACTTAATGAAAGATCCAAAACAATTGAAAGAGTAGTGCAAAAAAATAATGAATGTAAGGTTAACCTTTAGGTTCAAGAAAATCCGCCATTTTTGTTGTTTGGTCAAAAATGGGCTTAAGAGGAGTGCAAATGGAAGCACTCCAACAGTTATGCTATATGTACGAATTAGAAGTTTAAGTAACAACTCGTTTGAATCTTGGAAAAAAAGTTACGCCAATTGCCAAAATGCTCTATTCTTGTATTATTTGGCAGGTTTTTTCTCTTTATTTTTTTCATTATTTTCATCCCTTTTTTGTAATATATTTAATTAGTACTTTACTATCTGATTGACATTGTACAAAACCTTATCAGACTTTTTTTCAAAGACTGATCAGCTCAAAAACCAGAATCAAACAATACTATTTTGAAAAAAATAACCCAACTTAATGAAAGATCCAAAACAAGTAAAAGAGTAGTGCAATAAAATAATGAATGTAAGGTTAACCTTCAGGTTCAAGGAAATCCTCCATTTTGTTGTTTGGTCAAAAATGGGCTTAAGAGGATTGCAAATTGAAGCACTCCAACAATTACGCTATATTTACGAATTAGACTTTTAAGTAACAGCTCGTCTGAATCTTGGAAAAAAAGCTACGCCAATTGCCAAAATGCTATATTCTTATATTATTTGGCAGGTATTTTATCTTTATTTTTTCATTATTTTCATCCCTTTTTTTGTAGTCTATTTAATAAGCACAGTACTATTTCATTGACATTCTACAAAATCTTATCAGACTTTTTTTCAAAGACTGATCAGCTCAAACACTAGAACCAAACAATACTATTTTGAAAAACAAAAACCCAACTTAATGAAAGATCCCAAACAAGTGAAAGAGTAGTGCAAAAAAGCAATGAATAGAAAGTTAACCTTCAGGTTCAAGGAAATCCGTCATTTTTGTTGTTTGGTCAAAAATGGGCTTAAGAGGAGTGCAAATGGAATTACTCCAATAGTTACGCTATATGTACGAATTAGAAGTTTAAGTAACAGCTCGTTTGAATCTTGGAAAAAAAGTTACGACAATTGCCAAGATACACTATTCTTGTATTATTTGGCAGGTTTTTTCTCTTTATTTTTTCCATTATTTTCATCCCTTTTTTGTAATCTATTTAATTAGTACTTTACTATTTGATTGACATTTTACAAAACCTTATCAGACTTTTTGTCAAAGACTGATCAGCTCAAACACCAGAACCAAACAATACTATTTTGAAAAACAAAACCCCAACTTAATGAAAGATCCAAAACAAGTGAAAGAGTAGTGCAAACAAACAATGAATGTAAGGTTAACCTTCAGGTTCAAGAAAATCCGCTATTTTTGTTGTTTGGTCAAAATGGGCTTAAGAGGATTGCAAATTGAAGCACTCCAACAATTACGCTATATTTACGAATTAGACTTTTAAGTAACAGCTCGTCTGAATCTTGGAAAAAAAGCTACGCCAATTGCCAAAATGCTATATTCTTATATTATTTGGCATGTATTTTCTCTTTATGTTTTCGTTATTTTCATCCCTCTTTTTGTAGTCTATTTATCTAGTACTGTACTATTTCATTGACATTGTACAAAACCTTATCAGACGTTTTTTCAAAGCCTGATCAGCTCAAACACAAGAACCAAACAATACTATTTTGCAAAACAAAACCCCAACTTAATGAAAGATCCAAAACAAGTGAAAGAGTAGTGCAAAAAAGCAATGAATAGAAGGTTAACCTTGAGGTTCAAGGAAATCCGCCATTTTTGTTGTTTGGTCAAAAATGGGCTTAAGAGGATTGTAAATGGAAGCACTCCAACAATTACGCTATATGTACGAATTAGACGTTTAAGTAACAGCTTGTCTAAATATTGGAAAAAAGGCTACGCCAATTGCCAAAATGCTATATTCTTATATTATTTGGCAGGTTTTTTCCCTTTGTTTTTCTATTATTTTCATCCTTTTTTTTGTTATCTATTTAATTCGTACTGTACTATTTCATTGACATTGTACAAAATCTTATTAGACCTTTTTTTCAAAGACTGATCAGCTCAAACACCAGAATCAAATAATACTATTTTGATAAACAAAACTCCAACTTAATGAAAGATCCAAAACAAGTGAAAGAGTAGTGCAAAAAAGCACTGAATAGAAGGTTAGCCTTCAGGTTCAAGAAAATCTGTCATTTGTGCTGTTTGGTCCAAAATGGGCTTAAGAGGATTGCAAATGGAAGCACTCCAACAATTACGCTATATGTATGAATTAGATGTTTAAGTAAGAGCTCGTGTGAAGCTTGGAAAAAAAGTTACGCCAATTGCCAAAATGCTCTATTCTCGTCTTATTTGGCAGGTTTTTTCCCTTTGTTTTTTCATTATTTTCATCCCTTTTTTGTAGTCTATTTAATTAGTACTGTATTATTTCATTGACATTGTACAAAACCTTATCAGACTTTTTTACAAAGACTAATCAGCTCAAACACCAGAACCAAATAATACTATTTTGAAAAACAAAACCCCAACTTAATGAAAGATCCAAAACAAGTGAAAGAGTAGTGCAAAAAAGCACTGAATAGAAGGTTAACCTTCAGGTTCAAGTAAATCCGCCATTTTTGCTGTTTGGTCAAAAATGGGCTCAAGAGGATTGCAAATGGAAGCACTCCAACAATTACGCTCTATGTACGAGTTAGATGTTTAAGTAACAGCTGGTCTGAAACTTGGGGAAAAAAGCTAAGCCAATTGCCAAAATACTCTATTCTTGTCTTATTTGGCAGTTTTTTTCCCTTTGTTTTTCCATTATTCTCATTCTTTTTTTGTAGTCTATTTAATTAGTACTGTACTATTTCTTTGACATTGTACAAAACCTTATCAGACTTTTTTTTAAAGACTGATCAACTTAAACACGAGAACCAAACAATACTATTTTAAAAAATAAAACCCCAAACTTAATGAAAGATCCAAAAAATCTTAAAAGTTCATGCTAAAAGAAGCACAAGACGAAATGGAAGCTTAAATCTTCCAAAAGATCATAAGCAAAACACACACAAAAAAGAAAGAGAAAAAAAAACAGCAGGTTAAGTTACAGGAATCAATAGCGCAAAAATCAAGAAAGTGAATTCAATAAACCAAATGCAAGATCGTATAAACTAAGAAAGTGAACCCACTAAAATACATTTTATCATTAAATTCATAAATCAAATACAGATTGTATAAACTAAGAATGTAAAACCCACAAGAAAACACATTTTTCATGAGATTAATAAACCGAATACATAGTGAGTTGTTCGAGAGCTTCAAAGAGTAGTACAAAAAAGCAATGAATAGAAGGCTAACCTTCATCAAATGGTAAAATAAGTTGAGTGTGCATTTTAGCGGAAGAATGCTAACTTACATTATACGTAGGAAATTGTACGTTTAACTAACAGCTCGTCTAAAGTTTGGAAAAAAGGATACGCCAATTGCAAAAATATTATATTCTTGTCTTATTTGGCAGGTTTTTTCTTCTTTATTTTTTCATTATTTTCATCCTTTTATGTTTGTTTGTAGTCTATTTAGTAGTAGTACTATTTCATTTACATTGTATAAAACCTTATCAGATATGTATTTGTTGAGGGAAGTTTTACTATAATTGCCAACTTTTCAAATTAAAAGTAAAAAGGTACTGTTTTCCTTTATATTCCAAGGTAATATAGTAATAAGACAAAACAAAAAAGAGGAATTATGTAGAAAGTAGGAGTTTGAGCGCAAATTTAATGACATTTTCTCTTTAAAATGATGCTTTGAGCTATTTTTTTAGACTAATGTCCATTAATTAATCTGTTTTTCTAATATCATTATTGGTTTAATTTCCAACACACTTACAAATTTATTAAGTGAACAGAACAATAGCTACAACTATAGACATTGTTAAGTAATGGAGTAGTAGTATTGAATACTTTAATTAATTTATCACATTTTACAAATTAAGTTATTTGGGTTGATGTCACACTTAACTTGCATAAGTGGAATCGTCCAATTCTCAAAAGGAGAGTGGTTTAGGCAAGGCGGAACCATGAATTCTCACCATAGATTGATGAAAATACAAGAATGTTACACCTAAAATTCGAACCTACAACTTAAACTAAATGTTTTGCCGATTGTTCCTTTTTGCATCATGGTTAGTAAATGATCATCTTTTTATTTTTCTTGTAACTATGGACCTTTTAGGCTACGGCATTGTAACTATCCGACTTGTCATTTTAAGAATTACTGTCCCGTTCAGTGACTTAAGGTCTCGATCAGTTTCGTAATATGTATTATGACCCGCGTATGTGGTCAATTTTGGTTTTCGGAAAATTCGGAATTAAATTTAAAGAAAAAGTCTCATTTTGAAGCTTAAATGGAAAGAGTTGACCGGAGAGTTGACTTTTGAGCAAACGATATCGGAATGGAATTTTGATGATGTCAATAGTTTTGTATGGTGATTTCGGAGTTAGGCGTGTGTACGAATTTGGATTTGGAAGTCCGTAGGACAATTCGGTGCATTTTGGCGAAAGTTTGGAAAATAGAAGATTTTTGAAAAGTTTGACCGAGAGTTGACTTTTTGATATCGGGGTCGGAATCTGATTCTAAAAATTGGAATAGCTCCATTATGTCATTTATGACTCGTGTGAAAAATTTGAAGTCATTCCGGATTGATTTGATATGTTTCGGCGCAAAATATAAAAGTTGGAAAATTTAAAAACTCATAATTCGATTCGATGCGCGATTCATAATTTCGGTGTTGTTTGATATGGTATGAAGCCTCGACTAAGTTCGTATTGTATTTTGAGACATGTTGGTATAATTGGTTAAAGTCCCGAGGGTCTCGGGTGGATTTCGGAAGGTAAACGGAATGGATTTCGGACAAAGAGGGTTGCTGGAAATTTCTATTGCAAAGTTGTTCGCCAGAAATTTTTGGTGCGTGGAGCCAACTTTGGAAGGTTATATCTCACAATCTATAAAGAATCTGAACAGTTTTTATCGAAATTGTAGCCCTTTGATTCTAGTTTTCTGAAAGGTAAACCATTTATTATTTGGACATTTGTATAGAAAGTTATGATGGATTGAATGAAGGCTGGTAGAGCAGTTTCACCAGAAATTTCTGATGCGTAGAACCGACTTTGGAAGCTTATATCTCGCAATTCATAAGGAATCAGAAATTTATTAAAACATGAAAGTTGTAGTCTTTTGATTCTAGTTTCGAGAAAGTTAATCCATTCATGATTTGGACATTTATACATAAATTTATGATTGATTGAATGAAGGCTGGTGTAAGCAAAATCTGGTGTGGACGTTTAGTGACGGAAAATGGACTTTTAGTGACGGATGGGCAGAAACTTAAGGACCAAAAATGGTCATTTCCTTCATTTCGTTTTGGACTTTTGGAGCATGGTTCATGGGCGATTTTTACGGGAAAATATTAGAGTAAGTGTTCCTTATCCTATATTGATTATATTTCATGATTTCATACTCAATTACATCATGAATCCGTGAATTTATGGAAGAAAAATCAAGATTTTTGTAAAATCTTCCAAAAACGAAAATTTAAGATTTGGAGGTCGAGTTGTTATCGGAATTTGAAAAAATTGATATGGGAGGACTCGAAATTGAATGGGTTGTCGGATTTTGTGAGTTTTGTCGGATTCCAATACATGGGCCCCACGGGCAAATTTTGAGTTAAATTTCAGATTTTGTCGGAAAATTAATATTTTTATATGGAATTAATTCCTATAATTAGTATTCACTGAATTTAATTAATTTTGTTAGATTTGAACTGTCCGGAGGTCAATTCAAGCAACAAGGCGACTTTGGAATATCGGCCTAACTTCAAAAAGATAAGTGTCTTGCTTAACCTCGAGTGGGAAAATTATCCCTTAGGCATTGAATCTTATATGTCATTTGTGAAATGTGAAAAATCATGTACGCGAGGCGACTAGTACGTACTCGGGCTTATATGTGCAAAACTCATTGAGTTAAAGTCTTGGGCAAATTGTGTAGTAATTTGGATAATTGTTAATATTTATTAAATTATTTATTTGTCATGCCTAAATCCTTGTTGTTGAATTTATTTTTATATGACAATTTGATGTGATTGTTACTTGAAAATTTATGTAATTTCGTGAGTATTGTTGGTTTGGTAGTTTTTGGAAATTAAATTTCAATATGAATTTTTCCTATGCAAATAGTTAATTAAGCAAGGTTAAGAAGAAGTGTTAATATAATTATTTAAATTTAGATTAATGAAGACTTTGCTTTATGCTGAGAATTTTTTATCTTTATTGATTGTTTTTGGGTGTTATACACATTGTGTGGAGCCTTCGGCTATTTGTTGTGAACTTAATTGATTTGGTTGTATCTTTAGAATTTTGGTTGTGGCCATTGGGCAAATTATGATATGAATTGATTTTGTTATGTTTTCGTGATAATTTTCCGTGTAAATCGTTGTGTTGTGTGAGTTATTATTTTGGGGAGATAAGGGTGGCATTTCACTGTTGATATTATGTGGGTATAAGGGTGGCATTTCACTGTTGTTGTATTTGTTGGGATATTGTTTGGGCGGAACGATAAGGGTGGCTATATGAGCGATAAGGGTGGCAATAGGAGCGATAAGGGTGGCTATAGGAGTGATAAGGGTGGCAATAGGAGCGATAAGGGTAGCTATTGTCAGGGACGATATGTGATGATGTGGAGTTGTGGTGTTGGTGATTTTCATGTGATGTTGTGATTTTCTTGTGTTTATTTTTATACCTTGTGTAATTTGTCTTGTTGTTGGTAAATTGAGAACAATCTGATTTATATTGAAATTGAGAGCATGTGGTTATTGCCAGGCGGATTATAAAATAAAATGTGGGCACGAGGTGCCGCGAGTAAATAATGGAGATATTGGCACGTGAATTGTCCGTGCAGTTAGGATATGAAAAGTGGGCACGAGGTATCGGGAAAATATGATGATTTAATTATGGGCACGAAGTGCCGTGGAAATATGAAAATGGGTTGAGACCCGTGTTTACGAAAAATATAAAAATGGGAGACCCGTATTTTTATGATTATGAAATGAGGTGTCACATGGTGACTTTTTAATTGAAAGAATTATATTCAAAATATTTATTTGGAAGGATTTTTATTCAAAAATAATCGTATGAAAGAATTGTATTTGAAAGATATTTATTTGACGAAATTATATTTGAAAAAGAGTTTTATTCGTAAGAATTATATGTGTAACATATTTAATTGAAGAACTTGATTTAACTGGATGTAATTGTATTTATTAATTGTTGAACAATATTAATGGTGATTTTATTATTTTACTGTGCATATCACTGGTTGTTTTATGTTGCCCTTGTTATTTGTTTCCTATTATTTTGTATATTATATTGCACAGGTTATTAGACTAGTGAGTGTCTTGACTGTACCTCGTCTCTACTCCACTGAGATTAGTTTTGATACTTACGAGATACCGACCGTGGTGTACTCATACTACACTTTTACACATTTTTGTGCAGAGTCAGGTATTGGAGATATCGGACTTGGGCAGAGTTTAAGAAGGATCGTAAGGATTCAAGGTAGAGCTGCTTGGTCGTCGCAGTCCCTTGGAGTCTTTTTCATTTCATTGTACTGTTAATTTTTAATCAAACAGTATTGTGTATTCGGTCCTCGTGATCATCCCATGTATTCTGCTAGATTTCGTGACTGAGTACTACCAGTCTTGGGAGGTTGTATATTCATATTTGTTCCGTTGTTAGTTTTGATTACTTATTTAATTCAAAATAAATGGCTTTAAAAAAATGTAATTGAAATCGGCTTACCTAAGACTAGGTATCATCACGACGCCTGTGGTGGGATTTTGGGTCGTGACAGGCATAAAGAGATCCTTTTTCAACAAAAAAATCTTATGTTACAGTCTATAATTTTGCAACTTATTGCAAATATTAGACCGCACAATTTAATATTTTGTGAACAAACTGAAAATCATATTGGTAAACATTAGAGGCTAAAGTTCTCCAGAGGGATAAATTCTCAAGGACTATATTTACACAACTTTTTAAAATAACGACAAAATCAAAACAGTAGCATAAAAAGGACATTTGTGTAAATCGGCCTAACTCAAAACAAAGTTTGAACCACCTTTGTCATTATATTAAAAGTTCTTTTTTGGGGCAAGGGGGTTCTAAAAAATATGTGTGCGCGCTCTAAAAATTAAAATTTTGGTCCATAATTTTAGTGAGGTCATCAGAATATCGAACTAGATGGGAATTAACAATATCACGTTTATAATATTATATGTCAAGTCTTTGGTTCATAAAAAATCAAGATATTATTTTGAGTTAAGGTTCTAGTGAATGTTATGTCGATCTTTTAATTATGAAATTTTCAACTTCCAGACACTTAGAACTGCAAAGATGAACTATGAGATTTATTTAAAAAGAAAAATAAAACGGTACAAGCAATGACTACATAAGCTAATTTCAGAAATGACATAATTAATAAACTTACTCCTTAGGCAAGCAACAATGATCAATTTCATTTGGAGATTCTATTCCCATTACACCCATATTGTAATATACCAAAGTGAGACTAAAATAAAAACATAAAAGGAGAAGAAAAATGAGAACCTCAACCCAGAATATTATTTTATTCTTGGGGACTTGCTTTGACATATTTACCTATACGTGCTTATATGATAAGACTTAGAAAATTGGACACAGACCCAGGGTAGGATTCTTTTCTGCTTTGTAATTGGGCATGTTGTATAGTTGGGCCATTTTTTCTTTTCTCTTATACTGGGAACCGGCCCATGTTCGAATTTATTCTTTATTGGACTACATTGTACAAACTAATAGACCTATTGGGGTCTATTGAAAATTAATGGATCATTTTCCTCTTTCTATTTACCCGAAAGTCTCTAAGCTTCTCTCTACACCGACTAGAACCTAGGGTTTTCTCCGATCCATTCACATAAATTCGATCACTTCTCACAAGTTAACATGGTATCAGAGCAATGATTCCTGACATACTCGAGGAGCTGGTTCATCCTATCGGTTCAGATTTTTCAATTTTGAAGTTTTTTGGTTGTGTTCGACGAGAACTGTTTCGCGATTTTTCGGGAATTTTGGACTTTTTTTGGCGTCATTCGAGGATAGCTTCAGCATTTCCTTGTTTTAACTCGACGTGTACTATTTGTTCATCCCTTAGTGTATAGGATTTGTGACCTAATTGAACAATTTGTGATGCTACTGTTTGTGTAATTTTTGCTCAATTTTTTCTTTGTAAGCAGTACTATTCTTGTTGTAGTCTTGTTTGTTTGTCCACACCATAGGTACAGAACCGACCTCTTTCTCTCCTATTCTTCAGTCATCTCCTACGTTTATTGATTCTTCACATCCTCTCTATATGCATTCATCAGACAATCCTGGTGTTTTATTAGTGTCAGTCCCTTTTTCAGGGACTGGATATACTTCATGGAGAAAAACTATTCTAATTGCCTTGTCTGCTAAGAATAAAGCTGGGTTGATCAATGGTAGAATTCCATAACCCCCATCAAGTTCCCCCCTTTATGATTACTGGGTTAGATGTAATGACATGGTTTTTGCTTGGCTAAGCAATTCCCGGCTAAGCAATTCCTTATCCAAAGACATTGCATACAGTGTTTTACATTGTGATACTACTAGGGACCTTTGGAGGGATATAGAAGAAAGGTATGGTCATTCTAGTGCTAGTAGGTATTATCAAATACAAAGAGAAATTGCAGGAGTATCTTAGGGTTCTTCTTATATTGCTAGCTACTACTCTAGGCCTAGGAAACTCTGGGATGAGTTAAAAACTATTGTATTTGGTCCATCATGCACTTGTGGTGCATGTAGTGATGGTTAGAAGCTTATTCATTTCCTTACAGGGTTGAATGATACCTACTCAAATACTAGGAGCAATATTCTTATGGTGTATCATGTCCCAAACCTGGGTAAAGCATACTCCATTCTCCTTCATGATGAGAGCCAAAGGAAAATTCAGCCATCGAGTGGTTCATTCCTCTCAGAGTCAGCTTCCTTTTCTGTGAAATCTTCACCTGCCCCTGCTCAGTTCACCAATGGTCCTAAGTCTTTCTCCCAGAAAGTCAACTTTGACATTAAAAGGAAACCTCTTGTGTGCAAATACTATAAAAACCTGGCGATTCTCGTGTGGAATAGAAGGGTAAAAGCTCGTTTGATTCTGATTTTTAGTACGTATACGAACCATGAAAGCGTGGCCTAACGATCCTTTAGACCTTCGAAATTCGAAGCTAGAGGTGTCAAAAAGGTTACCACAGGTCTGTTGACAAATTTTGCAACCTTCATGAGTTCCCAAGTTACTTCAAATTCACAAAGGGTAAGAAGTCTGTTGCTTATGCTCAGGTTGGTACTTCCACATCAGAGGATCAGTAGTTCTCTGAGAATATCACCAGCAATTTTGTCCATGGGTTCAGCAAGGAACAGTACCAACAGCTCATGAGCTTGTTTCAACAGTCTCACATCTCTCCTTCTCAAGATTCAACTGGCAACACCACTGCAATGGCTGCTTATGTAGGTGTAGGATGTAGTCTTGTTGTTTACTCTCTTGCCTTGTGTTGTGCATCACAATTAAAAGTTAACACCTGGATTCTAGATTCAGGTGCAACCAACCACGTGACACCTAATAAACACCTATTACACAATATCTAGTTTTTGCCTTTCCCTTATCTTGTTACACTTCCAAATGGTTATAAGGTCAAAGTTCATTGCACTGGTTCTTTACAACTATGTGATGATTTGATTTTATCAAAAGTCCATTTAGTTACTTCTTTTCAATTCAATTTAATCTTTGTGCCTCAACTAGTTGATCAACTTAGTTGCACAACTTTCTTTACCAAAATTTTCTGTCATTTATAGGGGCCTTCGCTGAGGAGGCCATTGAAAATTGGTAGAGCAGCAAATGGACTTTATGTCATTGATTTTGCAGTTACTCTACCAACACCTATCTCATCTTTAAATAACATCACAAATAAAAGATCAGTCAGTTTACCACAGTCTACTCCTCTTGTAAATAACATTTCAAATAAGGCATCTGTTTCTTTGTGTGATTACAGTGCTTGCATTTCTGCTTGTAATCATGATTGCTCTATTAATAAAACTGATCTTTTCTGGCATCAAAGACTAGGACATATACCTTTTCATAGAATGAATTCTATTGAATTCTTATCTGATAAGTTGTCTTCTAAGCAATCCTTTGTTTGTCTGTGTGTCCTTTAGTCAGACAGCAGAGACTGCCTTTTCAGGATAGTTTCCTCAAATCCACTAAACCTTTTCTATTAGTACACATTGACTTATGGGGTCCTTATCATACTAGAACATATAATGGTTTTAGATGTTTTTTAACCATTGTAGATAATTTTTTAAGAGTTGTTTGGACACACTTGCTTTCTTGTAAAAGTATTGCTTTTGATCTCATTAAGGCTTTTGTTATGATGGTCAAAACTCACTTTAACCTCCCTGTTCAAACTATTAGATCAGACAATGATTTTGAGCTTGGTTCTAGTACTAAGGCTTCATCTTTCTTTGTTGAGTCTGGTATTCTCCACCAAACTATCATTCCTCATACTCCTCAACAAAATGGTGTAGTTGAGAGAAAACACAAGAATCTTCTGGAAACCTCTAGAGCATTACTATTTCAATCCAAGCTTCCAATTAAGTAATGGGGTAAATGTGTACTCACGGCTACCTATCTCATTAATAGGTTTCCTTCCACTGTCCTCCAACATCTCTCTCCTTATCACAAACTACATGGGCATCCTCCTACTTATGCTCATTTAAGAACCTTTGGCTATCTATGTTTTGCCACTATATCAAATGTCAACAACAACAAACCCAGTATAATCTCACATGTGGGGTCTGAGGAGGGTAGTGTGTACGCAGACCTTACCCCTACCTAGAGAGGTTATTTTTGACAGACCATCGGCTTAAGAAAAGGTGGCAAGGAAGAAAAGGAAAGAAGTAGATAAAAGAGGGGGGAAGAAAGAAAGAGGGGGAGGAAGGAGACAAAAGACAATAAGGAAAAATAGGAGAAAAAGTACCATCAACTAATAACAATCAGGGAGCAATAATTTCCAATAAAAGGGGAGAAAAAATAGCATCAAATAGTAACAGTCAGGGAGCAATAATTTCTAGTAGCAGTTTTAAAACAAATAATAATGGACGTGGTGGCTGAGTATCAGATACACTAACAATCTAAAAGAAAGTATCTCTCAACCAACAACAAGGGTACTACTAGTATTATTGGTAAGCCTAGGAGGAAGTCACAACTACCTGTCAACCCACCACCTTAATCCTCGATCTTCATACCTTCCTATCGCTAGTTATGTCCTCGGTTAGGTGAAGCACCGACATGTCCTGCCTAATCACCTTTTCCCAATATTTCTTTGGCCTACTCCTGCCTTTCCTCAAGCCCGCCATATTCAACCTCTCACACCTCCTGGCCGGGGAATCTATGTCTCTCCTCCTCACATGCCCAAACCATCGAATCCTCGATTCCCGCAACTTGTCTTCCACTGATGTCACTCCCACCTTGTCCCTAATAACTTCATTCCTAATCTTGTATTTCCTGGTATGTCCACACATCCATCTCAATATCCTCATTTCAGCTACGCTCATCTTTTGGACATGTGACTTCTTAACGAGCCAACACTCAGCCCCATACAACATAGTCGGTCTAACCACCACCCTGTAGAACTTGCCCTTAAGTCTAGGCGGCACATTTTTGTTGCATAAAACCCTCGAAGCTAGCCTCCATCTCATCCAACCCGCTCCAATGCAGTGAGTAACATCCTCGTATATCAAAGGTCAATAGAGATAAGTTTCAGCCAAGAGCATGTCCTGCTCTTTTTCTGGGGTACCCTTTAGGGAATAAAGGCTACAAGCTATTAAGTCTAGCTAATCATTCCATTTTCTACTCTAGGGATGTGATTTTTCATGAACACATTTTTCCTTACCATTCTTCCTCACCCTCATCTGGCTTCCCTATCATTTCTGATCCTTTTGTGGATTCTCAAACTTTTTCTTGTTCTCTTACTTCCTCTGTACCTCCTCATTCTCCTTCTGTTCATCCTCCTTCGCCTATTCATTGCTCTCACTCCTTCAGTCAGTCACCTTCTCACTCATTCAGTTAGTCCCCTCATCATCCTTCCTTTCCTTCACCCATTCCTACTTCACAACCTCTTCCTCTTAGGAAGTCCACCAGGGTCTCCCATGCTCCAACCTATCTCAAGGATTATGTTTGTTCATCTGTTCAACTCCATGTCTCTCTACCTTCTGAACCCCAATACTATCAACAAGTTGCACCATACCCTGACTAGCAGGAAGCCATGGAAAAGGAATTCCAGGCCTTAGATGCCAACTCCACCTGGGATATTGTGCGTCTTCCACCTGGTAAGAAGGTCATCCCTTGTAAATGTGTGTACAAAATCAAACAAAAGTCTAATGTGTCCATTGAAAAGTATAAGGCCAGATTAGTGATTAGGGGTGATTCACAAAAGGAAGGCATTGATTACTTTGAAACATACAGCCATGTTGTTAAGATCACAACCATCAAATGCCTTCTTACCCTTGCTATCAAACACAATTGGAATGTACACCAAATGGATGTCAATAATGCCTTCCTCCATGTTGACCTTTATGAAGAAGTTTACATGAAGATCCCTTTGGGTTTATCTGTTGAGTCTACTTCTTCTGATCTTTCTTTAGTTTGCAAATTAAAGAAGTCACTCTATGGGCTAAAACAAGCTTCTAGGCAATGGTTTGCCAAGCTTTCAGAGTCTCTTGTTTCAAGGGGCTATTCTCCTAGTAAGAATTACTCCTCTCTTTTTACCAAGGTGACTCCAACTTCTATTGTTTTGCTTGCTGTTTATGTGGATGATTGTCACGATCCGAAATTTCCACCTTCGGCCTGTGATGACGCCTAACTTTTCACTTGCTAGGCAAGCCAACATTAGAATAATATTAACCAATTTTTAAACACTCTTTACATTATTAATAATCAAGGAACCAAAAGCGAAAGCAAAGTTTGAAATATAGTGAAATAATCCATAAAAAAATAACGGTGTCTAAATACCATCCCAAAATTAGTGTCACAAGTGCACGAGCTTCTAGAATAATACAAATAAAGGTCTGAATAAAATAAAGTTGTCTGAAAATAAACACACAACTAAAGTAAAATAGACGGGGACTTCAAAACTGCGGACGTCATGCAGTTATACCTCAAGTCTCCTCTGAATAGCTAAAATTCGAGCAAGTCTATGGCACGCCGATGGGACAAACTCCTAAATCTGCACAAGAAGTGCAGAATGTAGTATCAGTACAACCGGACCATGTACTGGTAAGTGCTGAGCCTCACCTCGACGAAGTAGTGATGAGGCTAAGGCGGGACACTTACATTACCTGTACACAATATTAGTAACAACAACAATAATAGAAATAAATCAACTAACTCATTTATAATAATTGTAGCCAACTCAGCAGTCATAACCAATTATCATTTCCATCAATTCTGTTGCAGCGTGCAACCCGCTCTCACAATATATTCACATTCAATTCTGTTGCAGCGTGCAACCTGCTCTCACAATATATTCACATTCAATTCTGTTGCAGCGTGCAACCCGCTCTCACAATATATTCCTTTAATCAAATTTGTTGCGGCGTGCAACCCGATTCCCCAATATATATATATATATATATATATATATATATATATATATATATATATATATATATATATATATATATGCGTGCAACCCGATCCTCCAATATGGACTTTTCATAAGTCTGTTGCGGCGTGCAACCCGATCCTCCAATATGGACTTTTCATAAGTCTGTTGCGGCTTACAACCCGATTCTCCAATATGGACTTTTTATAAGTCTGTTGCGGCGTGAAACCCGATCCTCCATTATATTAATTATAACTAATTTTGTTGCGGCGTGCAACCCCCTCCTCCAACATATTCATTTATCAATTCTTATAGAAGAAATTTTCCCATTAAATGCAACAATTAATATAAAATTATAAGACAACAAGCATACAATAATTATAATTTAATCATGAAACAAACAATGACAAATAGCAGATTATTATGGAAATCGGGAAAAAAATAGGCAGTTTAATATTTAATATGCTAAATGTCAAATAACAATTAAAACACATAATTCAAATAGCATGTAATAAATAATGCAGGAATTCAAGAATTAATATTTGACAAAGAATAGGAGAGAAACATTTATTATAATAATTAATTTAGGATTTAAAACAATTTATGATTTTTTAAGTAAGCAGGCAAAAAATTAATTTGACGACGTATAGTCACTCGTCACCTCGCTTATACGTCGTTCACATGCAATTAATATAACAATTAAATTAAGGGTTCTATTCTCTCAAGTCAAGGTTAACCACAACACTTACCTCGCTTTACAAATTCCGATCAATTATTCAACCACAGCTTTTCCTTTTAAATTTATCTCTTAAAGTTTCAAATCTATTCACAAGAAATTCGATATATTCAATACTAATCATAGGAATTAATTCCATATGAATTTACAAATTTTCCGGATAAAAATCCGAAATTTATTAAATTATTAGACAGTGGGACCCACGTCTCAAATCCCATAAAAACTTACGAAATCCGAACACACATTCCGAGACGAGTCCAACCATATAAAAATTATCCAATTCCAATGTCAAATGGACCTTCAAATCTTAAATTTTCGTTTTAGAAGATTTTATAAAAATCTCATTTTTCTTTCATAAATTCACGAATTCATGATATAAATGAGTATGAAATCATGAAATATAATCAATATAGGATAAGGAACACCTACCCCAATATTTTTTCGTAAAAATCGACCAAAAATCGCCTTACCCGAGCTCAAAAATGGAAAAGAGTTGAAAATGGTTCGAAACCCCATTTCCAGAACTTAAGTTCTATTTCTGGGATTTTTACCCTTCGCGAACACCGCCTCGCGTTCGCGAAGCACAAATTTGTGCTGTCCAATTTTACTCTTCTCGAACGCGAGGGCTACCTCGCGGACGCGATGCTTGCCTAGCTTGGCCTTCGCGAACGTGAGATGCCCTTCGCGAACGCGAAGGCTAATTTTCCTGGAAAGCCTCTTTCCCTTCGCGAACGCGAGGCTTCGATCGCAAACGCGAAGCTTCGCACCTCAAGCCTTCACAAACGCGGGCCCCCTCTTCGCAAACACGAAGAGTAATTTTTATTTGCCTCTAGTTTCTTCTTCGCGAACGCGAGCCCACTCTCGCGAACGCGAAGAAGGATACCAGAAGCAGATTTCTGCAGTTTTTGCCAAGTCTAAAAATGATCCGTTAACCACCCGAGCCCTCAGGGCTCCAAACCAAACATGCACCCAAGTCCTAAAATATCATACGAACTTGCTCGCGCGATCAAATCGCCAAAATAACACCAAGAACTACGAATCAGACACCAAATCAAAGGAAATTTCTAAGAAAACTTTAAAACTTATATTTTTACAACCGGACGTCCGAATCACGTAAAATCAACTCCGATTCTCACCAAATTCAGCAAACAAGTCATAGATATTACAGTAGACCTACACTGGGCTCCGGAACTAAAATACGGACCCGAGGTCAATAAATCCAACATCAGTAATTTTTTGAAAATCATTAAGCTTTTAAGCTTTTAATTTTTCATCAAAATTCCATATCTCGAGCTAGGGACCTCGGAATTCGATTTCGGGTATACGCCCAAGTACCAAATCACGATACAGACCTATTGGAATTGTCAAAATACTGATCCGGGTCCGTTTGCTCAAAATGTTGACTAAAGTCAACTCAGTTGAGTTTTTATAGCTCTATTTTACATTTTAATCCATTTTTCACATTAAAACTTTTCGAAAAATTGTACGGACTGCGCACGCAAGTCGAGGAATAATAAATGGTGCTTTTTGAGGTCTTATAATATAGAATTACTTATTAAATTTAAAGATGACATTTTGGATCATCACATTCTCCACCTCTAAAACAAACGTTCGTCCTCGAACGGAGTTAGAAAATGTACCTGGGCTGGTGAATAAGTGTGGATATTTACTCTGCATGTCCGACTCGGACTCCCAAGTAGATGACTCTACCGTCTGACCTCTCCATTGTACCCGAACTGAAGGATAACTCTTAGACCTCAATTGTCGGACCTGCCGGGCTAGAATAGCCATCGGCTCCTCCTCGTAAGTCAAATCTTTGTCCAATTGGACTGAGCTGATATCCAACACATGGGACGGATCACAATGATATTTTCGGAGCATTGACACATGGAACACAGGATGGACCGCTGATAAACTAGGTGGTAATGCAAGCCTATAGGCTACTTCACCCACCTTTTCAAGAATTTCAAAGGGTCTGATATACCTAGGGTTCAACTTGCCCTTCTTCCCGAACCTCATTACACCTTTCATAGGTGAAACCCGGAGCAATATTGTTTCTCCAACCATGAATGCAATATCACGAACTTTACGGTCGGCATAACTCTTTTGCCTAGACTGAGTTGTGCGAAGTTGATCCTGAATAATCTTGACCTTATCCAAGGCATCCTGTACCAAATCGGTACCCAACAACCGAGCCTCTCCCGGTTCAAACCAACCAACTAGCAATCGACATCTCCTTCTGTATAATGCCTCATATGGAGCCATCTGAATGCTCGACTGGTAAGTATTATTATAAGCAAACTCCGCAAGTGGCAAGAAATGATCCCAAGAACCTCCAAAGTCTATAACACAATATCTTCCAATATTTGAATAGTGCGCTCTGACTGTCCGTCTGTCTGTGGATGAAATGATGTACTCAACTCCACCCGCATGCCTAACTCACGCTGTACAGCCCTCCAGAAATGTGAGGTAAATTGCGTACCTCGATCTGAAATAATTGACACGGGCACACCGTGAAGGCGGACAATCTCATGAATGTAAATTTCAGCTAACCTCTCTGAAGAATAGGTAACTGCCACTGGAATGAAATGTGCTGACTTGGTCAATCTGTCCACAATGACCCAAACTGCATCAAATTTTCTCTGAGTCCGTGGGAGCCCAACAACAAAATCCATAGAGATACGCTCCCACTTCCACTCAGGAATTTCGAACTTCTGAAGCAAACCACCAGGTCTCAGATGCTTGTACTTAACTTGATGACAATTCAGACACCGAGCTACATAGGCAACTATATCCTTTTTCATTCTCCTACACCAATAATGTTGCCGCAATTCTTGATACATTTTAGCGGTATCTGGATGAATAGGATACCTGGAACTGTGTGCTTCTTCAAGAATTAATTCACGAAGCCCATCCACATTAGGCACACAATTACGACCCTGCATTTGTAGAACCCCATCTTCCCCCACAGCAACCTGTTTGGCATCACCGTGCCACACCGTGTCCTTAAGGTCAAGTGAATGAGGATCATCATACTGCCTCTCCCTGATGCACTCGTATAAAGAAGACCGAGCGACTGTGCAAGCTAGAACCCGACTGGGTTCTGAAACATCTAACCTCGTGAGCTAATTAGCCAAAGTCTGAAATCTGCAGCTAATGGCCTCTCACCAACCGGAATATATGCAAGACTGCCCATACTCACAGCCTTTCTACTCAAAGCATCGGCCACCACATTGGCCTTTCCGGGGTGATACAAAATGGTGATATCATAGTATTTCAACAACTCCATCCATCTTCTATGCCTCAAATTAAGATCCTTTTGTTTGAACAGATATTGAAGGCTACGATGATCAGTAAATACCTCACACGAGACACCGTAGAGGTAATGCCTCCAAATCTTTAGCGCATGAACAATGGCTGCCAATTCTAAGTCATGAACATGATAATTATTCTCGTGAACTTTCAACAGTCGCGATGCATATGCAATTACCTTGCCATCTTGCATTAATACTGCACCAAGCTCAATGTGAGATGCGTCACAATATACCATACACGATCCTAAACCTGTGGGTAATCCCAACACCGGCGCCGTAGTCAAGGCGGTCTTGAGCATTTGAAAGTTCAACTCACATTCGTCAGACCATCTGAATGGGACACCCTTCTGGGTTAGTTTGTCAATGTGCTTGCTATAGATGAAAACCCTTCCATGAACTGATGATAATAACCTGCTAAACCCAGGAAACTCCGGATCTCTGTAACTGAAGTAGGTCTAGGCCAATTCTGAACAGCCTCAATCTTCTTAGGATCCACCTTTATGCCTTATGTCGATACAACATGCCCCAAAAAGGCAACTGAGTCTAACCAAAACTCACATTTTGAAAACATGGCATATAATTGATTATTCTTCAAAGTGTGAAGCACACTTTGAAGATGTTGCTCATGTTCCTCTCGACTGTTGGAGTAAATCAAGATATCATCAATGAATACAACCATAAAATAATCCAAATAAGGTTTGAATACTTGATTCATCAAATCCATAAATGTTGCTGGGCATTTGTCAACCCAAATAACATCACTAGGAATTCGTAATGCCCATACCAAGTTCGAAAAGCTATTTTAGAGATATCAGATGCCCTAATCTTCAACTGATAGTAACCAGACCTCAAATCGATCTTCAAAAATACCTTGGCACCCTAAAGTTGGTCTAATAAATCATTAATTATCGGCAGTGGATATTTGTTTTTGATAGTGGCTTTGTTCAACTGTCGATAATCTATACACATCCGCATAGAGCCATCTTTCTTCTTTACAAATAATATTGGTGCACCCCAGGGCGAGACATTGGGTCTAATGAATCCCTGATCAAGCAAGTCTTGTAACTACTATTTCAATTCTTTCAACTCTGGCGGGGCCATACGGTATGGTGGAATAGAAATAGGCTGAGTGCCTGGAGCCAAATCGATACAAAAGTCAATATCTCTGTCGGGTGGCATCCTCAGCAAATCTGCAGGAAATACTTCTGGAAATTCACGAACAACTGGTACTAAGTCCATAGAAGGAGCATCCGCACTGGGATCGCGAATATAAGCCAAATAGGCTAGACACCCTTTCTCTACCATACGCCGAGCTTTCATATAAGAAATAACCCTTCTGACAGAATGACAAGGAGTTCCTTTCCACTCTAACTGAGGTAACCCCGTCATATCTAGGTTCACTGTCTTGGCATGACAATCCAATATAGCATGATAAGGGGACAGCCAATCCATACCCAAGATGACATCAAAATCTACCATATCAAGAAGTAGAAGGTCCTCACTAGTCTTAAGATTACCAATAGTAACCACACACGAACGATAGACATGATCTACTACCACAGAGTCTCACACCGGTGTAGATACACACACAGAAGCACTCAGAGAATCACAAGGCACAACCAAATATGAAGAAAAATAGGAGGACACATAGGAATAAGTAGACCTTGGATCAAATATAATTGAAGCATCTCTATGGCAAACTGGAATAATACATGTGATCACAGCATCAGATGACTCGGCCTCAGGCCTAGCTGGAAAAGCATAAAATCGGGATTGGGCCCTACCACTCTAAACTGCGTCTTTGGGACGGCCTCTAACTGGCTGACCTCCAACTCTAACGGTCTGACCTTCACCTCTAATGGTCTAACCTCCACCTCTAACAGCCTGACCTTCACCTCTAGTTGCCTGACCCCTACCTCTAGCTCGCTGAGCAGTCGGTGAAGAAATCGGTGCCGGTATGATGGCACGAGAATCTTGTCGAGATCTGTTACTCGCCAATCTAAGGTAATACCTCCTGATATAACCAATGTTCCCATACTCATAACACCCATCATAATACCGTGGCTGCTGAAGCTGAAGCTGACCTAGATGGGCCGGATAACCACTGTAGTAACTCTGGAGTAGGGCTGGCAAGTGGGTCGGTCCCGGGCCTAAACGGGCCAAGTGGGCCGGTCCAAACGGTCCCCGGGTCGGTCCTAAATTAAACGGGCCAAATGGGCCCAGGCCTAAACGGGCTTTTTCTAAGGACCGGCCTGGGACCGGGACCATTTGGTCCCGGGCCGCGGGCTAAGTGGGCTAAGTGGGCCCAATATTTTATTTTTTAAAATAAATAAATAAATAGATATTAGAGACAAAAGGATGTTTAAATAAATATCTAAGATGTATAGATATTCGAATATATATAGTATATAAGATGTATATATAGTACATAAGATGTATATATAGTATATATGATGTATATATAGTATATACGATGTATGTAAGATGTATATATAGTATATCGATATAAGATGTGTATATATATATAAGCTATATATACATCTTATATACTATATATAAGATTAAATATATATATAGTATATATTTACCCCTGCCTCCAGACGAGGCACCACTGAAACCACCGAACTGATGAGGCCTTTTAACGGACCTCTGCCCTCTCTCCTGTGCAAGAACCATCTTGATCCTCCTTGCGACATTAGCAGCCGCCTGAAAAGAAATCTCACTTCTGGTCTCCTTGGCCATCTGAAGTCTGATAGGGTGAGTGAGTCCCTCAATGAACCTCCTCACTCTCTCTCCCTCTGTAGGTAATAAAAGGAGAGCATGACGGGCGAAATCCACAAAACGGGACTCATACTGAGTAACTGTCATACTGCCCTGCTGTAGACGCTCAAATTGCTTGCGGAACTCCTCTCTCAGTGTGATAGGGAGGAACATTTCTAGAAATAGCTGAGAGAACTGCTCCCATGTAAGTGTAGGCGATCCGACTGGTTAGGTCAATGTATAATCTCTCCACCACCTCTTGGCGGAACCCGTTATCTGAAATATAGCAAAATCGACCCCATTGGTCTCAACTATACCCATGTTCCGCAGCACCTCATGGCAGCGTTCAAGATAATCCTGTGGGTCCTCAGAAGGTGTACCACTGAAGTGAACTGGAAAGAGCTTAGTAAACTTATCCAGTCTCAATAAGGCCTCAAAAAACATGGCGGGCCTATCACCGATCTGTGACGCAACAACTGGCTAAACTACCCCAACTGTCGGGGCTGCTGGAGCTTGATTATGAGGAGCCATCTGCTCCGGAGTGGGAGTAGTGGGAGTTTGTGCTCCTCCCCCAACCTGTGAGACGACTGGTGACACTGGAAATATACAATTCTGGGCCACGCCCTCCATAAGACATACCAAACGGACTAAAGCATCCTGAAGTACTGGAGTGGCTATGAATCTTTCCGGGACCTGAACTGGTCCAGCTGATACATTATGAACTGGAACTTCCTCCTGAAGATCCACCTAAGGTTCTATAACAGGTGCAGCTGCTCGAGCTCTGGACTGAGCTCTACCTCGGCCTTTGGCATGACCTCGACCTCAACCTCTACCCCTGGCCATAATTGCTACCGGGGGTTCTAGTCCCTGTCCATCGATAGAGGTATTACGTGTTCTCACCATCTGCGAGAGAATAAGCGCAGAATGATTCAATCATCGATGATAGAATAAAATCGCACGACAGAATAAGAAAGAAGTGATATTGTTCCTAAGCTTCATATCCTCTAAGAGATAAGTACAGACGTCTCCGTACCGATCCTTCATACTCTACTAAGCTTGCTCATGACTCGTGAGACCTATGTAACCTAGTGCTCTGATACCAACTGTCACGACCCGAAATTCCCACCTTCAGACCGTGATGGCGCCTAACTTTTCACTTGTTAGGCAAGACAACGTTAGAATAATATTAACTAATTTTTAAAAACTCTTTACATTATTAATAATCAAGGAACCAAAAGCGGAAGCAAAGTTTGAAATATAGTGAAATAATCCATAAAAAAAAAAAACAACGGTGTCTGAATACCATCCCAGAATTAGTGTCACAAGTGCACGAGCTTCTAGAATAATACAAATAAAGGTTTGAATAAAATAAAGTTGTCTGGAATTAAACACACAGCTAAAGTAAAATAGGCGGGGACTTCAGAACTGCGGACGCCATGCAGTTATACCTCAAGTCTCCTCTGAATAGCTGAAATCCGAGCAAGTCTATGGCACGCCGCTGGGACCAACTCTGAAATCTGTACAAGAAGTGCAGAGTGTAGTATCAGTACAATGACCCCATGTACTGGTAAGTGTTGAGCCTAACCTCGACAAAGTAGTGACGAGGCTAAGGCGGGTCACTTACATTACCTGTACGCAATATTAGTAACAACAATAATAATAGAAATTAATCAGGTAACTAATTTATAATAATTGAAGCCAACTAATCAGTCATAACCAATTATCATTTCCATCAATTATGTTGCAGCGTGCAACCCGCTCTCACAATATATCCACATTCAATTCTGTTGCAGCGTGCAACCCGCTCTCGAAATTAATAAGTTTATTGCAGCGTGCAACCCGGTCCTCCAATATGGACTTTTCATATGTCTGTTGCGGCGTGCAACCCGATCCTCCAATATGGACTTTTCATAAGTCTGTTGCGGCATGCAACCCGATCCTCCATACCCGATCCTCCATTATATTCATTATAATTAATTTGTTGCGGCGTGCAACCCGCTCCTCCGACATATTCATTTACCAATTCTTATAGAAGAAATTTCCCCAATAAATGCAACAATTAATATAAAATTATAAGACAACAAACATACAATAATTATAATTTAATGATGAAACAAAAAATTACAAATAGCAGATTATTATGGAAAATCAGGGGGAAAATAGGCAGTTTAATATTTAATATGCTAAATGTCAAATAACAATTCAAACACATAATTCAAATAGCATGTAACAATTAATGCAGGAATTCAAGAATTAATATTTGACAAAGAATAGGAGAGAAACAGTTATTACAATAATTAATTTAAGATTTAAAATAATTTATGATTTTTCAAGTAAGCAGGAAAACAATTAATTTGATGACGTATAGTCACTCGTCACCTCGCCTATACGTCGTTCACATGCAATTCACATAACAATTAAATTAAGGGTTTTATTCCCTCAAGTCAAGGTTAACCACGACACTTACCTCGCTTTGCAAATTCTGATCAATTATTCAACCATAGCTTTTTCTTTTAAATTTATCTCCGAAAGCTTCAAATCTATTCACAAACAATTCGATATATTCAATACTAATCATAGGAATTAATTCCATATGAATTTATAAATTTTTCGGATAAAAATCCAAAATTTATTAAAATATTCGACAATGGGACTCACGTCTCAAATTCCGGAAAAAACATACGAAATCCGAACACCCATTACGAGACGAGTCCAACCATACAAAAATTATCCAATTCCGATGTCAAATGGACCTTCAAATCTTAAATTTTCGTTTTTGGAAGATTTTATAAAAATCTGATTTTTCTTTCATAAATTCACTGATTCATGATATAAATGAGTATGAAATCATTCAATATAATCAATATAGGATAAGAAACACTTACCCCAATAATTTTTCGTGAACATCGCCCAAAAATCGCCTTACCCGAGCTCAAAAATAGAAAAGAGTTGAAAATGGGTTGAAACCCCATTTCCACACCTTAAGTTATGTTTCTGGGATTTTTACCCTTCGCGAACGCGGTCAGTGCCTCGCGTTCGCAAAGCACAAATTTGTGCTATCCAATTTTACTCTTCGCAAATGCGAGGGCTACCTCACGAACGTGATGCTTGCCTGGCTTGGCCTTCGCGAACGCGAGATGCCCTTCGCGAAAGCGAAGGCTAATTTTCCTAGAAAGACTCTTTCCCTTCGCGAACGCGAGGCTTCGATCGCAAATGCGAAGCATCGCACCTCAAGACTTCACGAATGCGCCCCCCTCTTTGCGAACGCGAAGAGTAATTTTCATCTGCCTCTAGTTTCTTCTTCGCGAACGCGAGCCTACTGTCGCGAACGCGAAGAAGGATACCGGAAGCAGATTTCTGCAGTTTTTCCCAAGTCCAAAAATGATCCGTTAACCACCTGAAACCAACCCGATCCCTCGGGACTCCAAACCAAACATGCACCCAAGTCCTAAAACATCATACGAATTTGCCTGCGCGATCAAATCACCAAAATAACACTAAGAACTACGAATCAGACACCAAATCAAAGGACATTTCCAAGAAAACGTTAAAACTTATATTTTTACAACCAGACGTCCGAATCACGTCAAATCAATTCTAATTCTCACCAAATTCGGCATACAAGTCATAGATATTATAGTGTACCTACACCGGGCTCTGTAACCAAAATACGGACCCGAGGCCAATAAATCCAACATCAGTAATTTCTTAAAATTCATTAAGCTTTCAAGCTTTTAATATTTCGTCAAAATTCCATATCTCGAGCCAGGGACCTCGGAATTCGATTCCGGGCATACGCCCAAGTCCCAAATCATAATACAGACCTACCGAAATTATCAAAATACTGATCCGGGTCCGTTTGCTCAAAATGTTGACTAAAGTCAACTCAGTTGAGTTTTTAAAGCTCTATTTTACATTTTAATCTATTTTTTACATAAAAACTTTTCAGAAAATTGTATGGACTATGCACGCAAGTCGAGGAATGATAAATGGTACTTTTCGAGATCTTAGAATATAGAATTACTTATTAAATTTAAAGATGATTTTTTGGGTCATCACAATGATCATCTTTTGGATGGCAATGATGATGCTGAAAAGTTAAGTCTGAAATCCTTCCTTGATCATCAATTCAAGATTAAGGACTTTGGGACTGTTCATTATTTTTTGGGTCTTGAGATCTCTAAGGTGCATTAGGTATTTCTCATCAACCAACAAAAGTACACCAAAGAGCTCCTCTCTGAATTCCGCTGTTCAGAGGTCAGACCAGCTCTCACACCCCTTGATCCTCATGTCAAATTGTCTGTTGATTCAGGGGAAGCTCTTCCTGATCCTACTGTCTATAGAAGATTAATTGGCAAGCTGAATTTCCTTAAGCATACCAGGCATGATATCTCTTACTCAGTGCAATATCTCAGCCAATTTTTTGTGTCTCCTAGAGTGCCCCACATGTTGGATGGTTTACATGTTCTCAAATAACACCTTAATGATCCTGCCCAAGGCATTCTGCTTAGTGTTGTTCCTGATTTCTCCTTGAAGGCTTATGTGATTCTGACTAGGTTGCTTGCCTCATTTCCATAAGGTTTGTGACTGGATATTATGTGGTTCTTGGTAATTCACCTATTTCCTAGAAATCTAAGAAACAACGTTGTCACACCCCTTTTCTACCCCCCAAAAAGATAATATGTTATTATGGATTGTGGTTTAAAGAGTTTCTCCAATTAAAGTGACAAACTTGAATACAGATTATTTTATTTACAGAGTCGCCACTTGGAATTGATTTTTTGGGTATTCCGAGTCACCTTTTATTTGAATCTCTAGTCAAAGGAAGACTTGACTCTATTATTATTGGTCTGCGAAAATAAAGTGCGGGTAAGGAATTCTGTTAATCGGGAAGAAGGTGTAAGGCATTCCTCGAGTCCCATGGTTCTAGCACGGTCGCTTTATTGACTACAACTTGGCTTGTATTAATTTTGGACATACTGTGATTTATTGATTTTTATATTTTATCTATCCGCTTTTAATTATTAAAGCATGGAATTATCTTTGAAATGGATCACATGTGTGTAAATCCGTTTTATTTACTAAAATCATGTCATGTGCACGTGTACACAACTAATCATGCTTTATTATATACTAAGATTTTTTTTGACCAAAGTCGCACGAACGCGTACCTTGACTTATTTTGAAAATCATAATTATGTCATACGAACGTATACATAATCACGATAATAAGTTTAAAACGCGCCTAAAAGTGTACTAGCGGTATTTATGAGTGTTCAAATCCTAAGTTTGAGATTATTGTAAAGTCACAAATTATGAAATTTATTGTCGAGAAGTGTAGCATTTAGATATTACTGTAACTAAAGATATTACTATAATGTCCCTATTATTCCTATAATCAAGAATAGAGATAATCCTAAAATGGAAATGCTTTAAACAACAATACAATCACATCAAGCTAATAGAACAGTAACATAGAAGACATTGTTCAGTAGAGCACAAATTTAAGCACTAAAATATTAATAATAAAGCTTACCAATTTATGATTATTAAATGAAACAAAAGAATTACAATGAGAGTAAAAGTGGACCTTGACGTCAAAGACTATGATGACGTCAACACTCTTTGAAACATTAAAGACCAAAGCCGGCTTCGAACCGAAATCAGTGGTTGAAAATCTCGTCGGTGACTGAACCTCGACTGAAACTCTAATAACAACGATTATTTAAAGGATGTTTTATGGTGTTGCTATAGCTGGGTTTTTTAAGCTTGATTTCAGGTTTAAAAGTTGCAATTTATGGACTATTATTTTTTTTGCTGGGTTTGGAGTGTTGATTTAGGGACTGCTTTTGGGTGGAAAAATGGGCTGATTTTTAGCTGAACTCCCAATTGACTTTTGTGAAGTAGTGTTAATTTATTGGGTTATAAAGTTTTAGAGGTGATTTTAATGGTGAAAAAATGAGTGTTATGAATGGTCTATCCCTAGAAAAAAGATAAGATCCATTTATAGTATATATATTATTATTTTTTTGCGTTTTCTTCTCTCACTAGTCTCTGTCCCCAGATCTAACTTTCTCTCTTTTTTCTTCTCTCTCAGATCCCCTCTCTTTCCTCCTCCCCTTTTTGACTCCCCCCCCCCCCCCCGCTTTTTTGACTTTTTATTATATGTATAGTAGAATGAAAATTGGAGAAAGGAGAAATTGGATTCCTACCCCCATGTGAGCTTTTGAAAAGTGGGTAGCCAATTGAGAAAAGTGCATGTGCAAGATTTGTGCAACGTTTTCAAGGCCACATCGATGTGCCACCCTTTCGTTCATTTTTCTTTTTACTCTTTTTTTATTTATTTATTTATAGATAATAGGTAAATGGTATAAAATACTACATCTTACTAACCAAAGGATTAAAATACTAAATATTCAATATTTATTATAGAAAGTCTTTAGACTAAAAATAAATATACTAATAAAATATATTTTAAAATTTTCTTTCTTTTGTTTTTTTAAAAAATTAAAACAAGACTAATTATCTAAAAATATAACCTTTTTTATTTTTTATTTTCTTAAAAACGTATAAAAAGGTAAAACAAAAGCTTTAAAAATATTTACCAACTAAAAAGTGGTGAAACAAATTCAAATATGGTCAAAATTTAGGTGATCACAGCATGCCCCTCTTTGTTTGGAAACATAAAATATTTTTGGGCAAAGAAAGATGAGCGATATGACTAATTTTTGTCCATACCATTATTCAAAAGGGAAGAGAGAAAAGAGTGCAACCGAGTTCTAGTTTTGGACGGCCTACATATCCCAGGTTATAAGGGAATCGGGTCGCGTGTAGTTCAAGGAAAATGATGGAATTCTAAGTTGGAGAGTCAAATGAGATTCCGTCGAGGCTCCGGTTTGTGGTCATGTTATTACATCTAAATCAAAAGAAACTAAACAAGCCTATCAGCTATGAGTTACAAGATTTCTATTTATAAATCTTCTAAAACTTGATCTTGAATTTTGACTGGTTCCTCATGCAGACTCTGATCCGAGTCTTGATGCTTGCTAGTTGCAGGTGTCAGTTCATTCTTCTATGGCCTCTTCTGATAAAGACGGGAAATACAATGCTCGTGATTTCAGTCATGTCTTGAGCAGTTCACATCTTTTCATTCACTTCTGCACTCTGGATTAACTTCTTTTTCTTTTCTTTTCTTTATTCTGGATTGAGAATTCTTCTATTTATCATCTTGAACTTGTGCCTCGAGGTAAAACCTGCTCAAACACCAAAACAAACAAACGAATGAAATTTTTCTGCCCAAGTTTTCACTAGGAAAGTTTCGTGAGTTATTTGTAACAAAACTCTATACTACTTCATTATTGAATGTAATAAAAGGTCGGAATTGGTGTACCCTGGGAAAACATGATTCTTTGGGAATGGTGTACCCTGATTGTCTAAATGGTGTCTCAACTAAGGATTGGTGTACCTTATGTTGGGGAAATGCGATGGGTAATAGTGTACCCTGATACTAGTAAGAAGACTAAGGAGTGGAGACCCTATGTCTAAAAAATAAAATCAACTAAGGAGTGGAGACCCTATGTCGGAAAACACAGCTAGGGATTGGTGTACCCTGATACTAGTGAAGAAAAATAACCAGGGGTTGATACACTGTATTACGAAAAACGAATGTAATCAGGGATTGGCACCTTGTATTACTAAAATGAAATATAACCAGGGGTTGGCACCCTGTATTATTGAAGAGGAAATGTAACAAGAGGTTGGTACCCTGTATTACTCAAAAGGATAAAGGCAACCAGGGGTTGGTACCCTGTATTACTGAAAGGAAATGTAACCAAGGGTTGGTATCTTGTATCACTTATAAAATGCCGGATCCCTTGGGCGAAAAGGTTTTACCTGAGGTAAACTAACAAAAGCAAGCCTGGGCAAAAAGTACTTCTAAACGGAAATAAGAGCTGGATCCCCCAAGGCGAAAAGGTTCTACCTAGGTGAAGGTACGTAAAACAGCCTGAGCGAAAAGTACTTCTATGGGAAAATATGAGCTGGATCCCCCTAGGCTAAAAGGTTCTACCTGGGTTAAGCTACGTAAAACATCCTCAGCGAAGAGTACTTCTACCCGGAACTATGAGTTGAACCCCTCTAGGCGAAAAGGTTTTACCTGAGGTAAACTACCAAATGCAAGCCTGGCGAAAAGTACTTCTACCCGAAAATAAGAGCTGGATCCCCTAGGCAAAAAGGTTCTACCTGGGTTAAGCTACGTAAAACATCCTAAGCGAAAAGTACTTCTACCCGGAAATATGAGCTGGATCCCCCTAGGCGAAAAGGTTCTACCTGGGTTAAGCTACGTAAAACATCCTGAGCGAAGAGTACTTCTACCCGGAACTATAAGTTGGATCCCCCTAGGTGAAAAGGTTCTACCTGGGTTAAGCTACGTAAAACATCCTAAGCGAAAAGTACTTCTACCCGGAACTATGAGCTCGATCCTCCTAGGCGAAAAGGTTCTACCTGGGTTAAGCTACGTAAAACAGCATGAGCGAAGAGTACTTCTACCCGGAACTATGAGCTGGATCTCCCTAGGCAAAAAGGTTCTACCTGGGTTAAGCTACGTAAAACAACCGGAGCAAAGAGTACTTCTACCCGGAATAAGGAGCTGGATCCCCCTAGGCGAAAAGGTTCTACCTGGTTTAAGCTATGTAAAACATTCTGAGCGAAGTGTGCTTCTACCCAGAACTATGAGCTGGATCCCCCTAGGTGAAAAGGTTCTGCCCGAGTTAAGCTACGTAAAACATCCTAAGCGAAAAGTACTTCTACCCGGAAATATGAGCTGGATCACCCTAGGCGAAAAGGTTCTACCTAGGTTAAGCTACGTAAACATCCTGAGTGAAGATTACTTCTACCCGGAACTATGAGCTGGATCCCCCTAGGCGAAAAGTCTCTACCTGAGTTAAGCTATGTAAAACATCCTGAGCGAAGGGTACTTCTAACTGGAACTATGAGCTGGATCCCCCTAGGCGAAACGGTTCTACCTGGGTTAAGCTACGTAAACTATCCTGAGCGAAGAGTACTTCTACCTGGAACTATGAGCTGGATCCCCCTAGGCGGAAAGGTTTTACCAAAGGTAAACTACCAAAAGCAAGCATGGGCGAAAAGTACTTCTACCCGGAAATAAGGGCTGGATCCCCCTAGGCGAAAAGGTTCTAACTGGGTTAAGCTACGTAAAACATCCTTAGCGAAAAGTACTTCTACCCGGAAATATGAGTTGGATCCCCCTATGCGAAAAGGTTCTACCTGGATTAATCTACATAAAACATCTTGAGTGAATAGTACTTCTACCCGGAACTATAAGCTAGATCCCCCTAGGCTAAAAGGTTCTACCTGGGTTAAGCTACGCAAAACAGCCTAGGCGAAGAATACTTCAACCCGGAACTATGAGTCGGATCCCCCTAGGCAAAAAGGTTCTACCTGGGTTAAGCTACATAAAACAACCTGGGCGAAGAGTACTTCTTCCCGGAACTATGAGCTGGATCCCCCTAGGTGAAAAGGTTCTACCTGGGTTAAGCTACGTAAAACATCCTGAGCGAAGAGTACTTATACCCGGAACTATGAGCTGGATCTTCCTATGCGAAACGTTTCTACATGGGTTAAGCTACGTAAAACATCCTGAACTAAGAGTACTTCTACTCGGAACTATGAGATGGATCCCCCTAGGAGACAAGGTTCTACCTGGGTTAAGCTACGTAAAACATCCTGAGCGAAGAGTACTTCTACTCGGAACTATGAGTTGGATCCCCCTAGGCGACAAGGTTCTACCTGGGTTAAGCTACGAAAATCATCTGTAATAGTGATGCATGCTGAAAATAAAAGAAAATAAAGATTTTGCGAAACTTACCTTTGGTGACATTCGTCCTTTAAGAATCGCCATTCTACACTACTATGTTCTTGCTTCAAAATACAGAAAAATTATGAGTTTTAAAAACGGTGGTCGGTTTATGGCCTTGATGTCTTTGGTAGCTTGGCTTTGTGCCCATTCGCTTCAGGAATACCGATTGTATTGGTAGTTGGCTACACTGCTGGTAGACGTTGTTGTTGCTTTCAAGAGACTTTTGCTCTCTGTACCAATCCTGATTGTGGTTGTGGCTCAATCAGCCTTATCTCAACTGGAGATCTTTGCTTAGGTGACCTTTTATGATATCTTGAATAGCTTCTTGCTTTTCGAGGAATTTGTTTGTCAGAGAGAATCACAACTGGGTATGCGCCTTTTGCATGATGTGCAAAGTTCATAGTCTCTGTTCAGTATTGCAGGGAACGCGTAATCAATCTTGGGGTCTTTTCTTTGCTTGTTTTTGACAAGTAGGGAGACAGAAATATCTTTCGGGAGAACCTTTGTACTGCATGATTCCTCAAGACATGTTGACTGTAACAATTGTGTGTGCATGTTACTTCTCCGATAATGTTATCTTGAATGTTCTGGCCAGAATTTGCTTTGTGCAACTAAAAAGCTGGTAGCAGATTTTGAAATTCTTTCTTACTTGTTTTGATAAGGACTAACTCAAAGCAAAGGATATCATCATGCGAAAAAACAATATTTACAAGAGATGCCTCCATCAGGAAGGAAAGAAGGAAGAGCGTTATATATATATATATATATATATATATATATATAAAGAAGGAAGAGGCTTTGTTTGATTTTTGTTTTTTTGAATGAGGTAACTAGCCATAATGATCATGACATGCATTTTGGACTCAACGGCCTGATCTATCAAACTGTTCTAATCATTCATTTTGTTATTCCTTCGGGCCTTGAAATCGGGCTTGTTTGTGTTAATTCTTTGCATCAGTTTCACGGCTTACTTTCGACTAGTGGTTCCGCGAGAGATTTTCACCAACAAGTTTCTCTCATTTATTTATCTCAACTTTCCGTCGTCTTACAGTGCCTAGGAGAGTTTTCACTAGTAAGACTCTCTCATTTCTTTTTCTTTTTTTTCTTTTCTTGATTCCTTGAGTGAGAACCATGACCATGTCCTCTATATGACAACCATTGCTCATTGCGGATTTTCCTTGGCATTCTCAAAACTGATCAGGAGGTTTTGTTTGGAAGGCTTTTGGATATGGTTAGAAAGAAATGACGACATGAAGGCTCAAAGTAGATTCAATATGATGGGTTTTACACTTTCAACTCTTGGAATCGACTCTTTCAAAAGCAGAAAACAAACTCATGCCCCAGTTTTAGATACTGAATATTTTTTTGGGAATTTTTATTTGGTTGGACCAAACTGTATAAGGCTGCCTATGTATCCCTTTTTTAAGGAATCAGGTCAAACGTAGTTCAAATATCTGACCTAACTATTTTTTTTTTATCTTTCTTTCTTTTTCTTTCCTTTTTTCTCTTTTTTTCTTTTTCTTCTTTTTTTTCAAAACAAGTTGCTCCAGCTTTTATTTCCCGGGGGCATGGACCTTTGATTGTTCATTTCTTATTCTTTTTTCACTTGATCTTTCTAAGAGTTTCCCCCAGTTTGTACTCTTGGGGCATGGACATTTCCTTTCATTTTTTTTTATTTTTATTTTTTACTTTTGACTCTAAACTTGATTCCAAAATAAGGTGGTCAAAGAAAATAATACAGGCTCAAAAGGAGTAACGAAGGGTAAAAAGTGTTTGGATAGCAGAAAAAGGGCCTCCCATCCTCGAGAACGCCAAACATAGTATCCTTTTGTGATCACAACATTGATGAACATGTCTGTCTTTTTGGTGTGTCGTGGTCAAAAGACACTTTCCATCAATTAATGTCAAATTTTCCACCAAACTTCATTTAATTCTTCCTCAAACCCGATCTTTACAATGATTTGAAGGTAAAGATCATTAACCCCACGGGTATGACTGTTGATACCCAATTTTGCTCTCATAATTTTTTAATATATATATATATATATATATATATATATATATATATATATATATACTTTCAAAATATTATTTTTACATCATTATTTAGTTTACAAATCTATACAACCATTTTTCTATAATTCCCTATAATTCTTAGAGCTTTAAAGTTGATTTTTCTGTATTTAAATTGCTTGAATATTTATTAATTACAACTTCAAATTATTTTATGATGACGTAACTACTTAAAGTTATTATTTTTGCACCTATAATACATGTTTCAAATATTTTACCTCATTTTATGTAATTACATTAATATTTTTAAGCTATTTGCGTAATTTTGCAGTAATAGCCTATATCTGTACATAAATGCTCTTTATTTATATTGGTTGTGTGAAAATAGCATTTTATATTTTTATAATATAAAGTTATTATTTTTAATTATTTTAGTGCATAAATAATATTTTTATTTATTTATCAAGCATTGTTTATAAATTGTTTTGATAAATTTTTGGTATTTAAATAATAGCCCAATTTTAACCAATTTTCGGACAAGAATTAGACCAATTAACCCAAGCCCAAAACCAAACCACCTTTTTTAAAATAACCCGGCCGGTAACCCATTTAAATGACCCACCCAACCCCATTCTTTCATCTTCATCTTGGTCGTTGATCTCAAATGATCAACGCCCCCTAATAAACTAACCCCTTCTCTTAAATCTGACCCCCTAATCCTAGAGACCCATTGTCTCTACCTAGCCACCCTCAAATGCTCCTCCTCCCACTAGAAAACCCTAATCGCCGCCTTCTCCAAATCTTTTCCTAATCCCGTCGATAATGGGATTCTCCCATCATTCACTTACCATACTAGTGTTTCTCCGCTATAGGGTGTTTATCCATGGTATTACTTAGTACTTACCTAAACATGGCAAGTACCATCTCTCCAATTCTGCCCATTCACATCAATCGTTTGAATTTGGACAATATCTAGTCCATATACATCAAGACCATGGCTATATGGGTCCGATTAGCCAAGATTTCCGGCCAATCTTTGATTTCTGTTAACTAGGGTTTACCTATTTTTTTCCTAATCCAATTTTTATTGATTATGAATGTTAATACTTCCTTATTTATGTTTGATTTTGCAGTTTTCCTTGTTTACTTGTTCAATTTCTATCACTAAATAAACCCCTCCCCATTCCCCTTTCAAGGAGGACCGAATCGATATAATCTCACTAAAATTTGAAGCTTTGCTCTATTATTTCCTTCATTATCTTGTTTTGTGTTTTGTGTGGGCCGGCTGAAAGCCAAGGCCACTGAGAGTCTACTGTTCCAACTTTCTCAAGATGCGAGCATTGCTCGGGGTTCTTTCGAAGCTCTTGGGAACTTTGACGCATCGAGGTTTCTGGTTTCTTATTGATCTTTTGTTCTTTATTGTTGTCCGTTAACTGGTAAGCCACTTCACTTTTACAATTTCACCCCTATGTGTCTTTAATTTACATGTGTTCTCACCTCTGAAATCTATGGCTTAATATGTTTTTTGGATTACTTTTGTGCACGATTATGTTAATTTTACTTTGTTCTAAGTCTCTTTAGAATTTAAATTCCTCCTAATGTTGCTAGTTATAAGATTGCCTAAGTCTAACTTGGATAATCTGACCCTCTTAAGTTCATTTAGCCAGTGTATTGGTGCTTGAATGTTCCCTAAAACGTGCTTATTTGCTTTGTCCTTAATCTCTATAATGAATGTTTCACACTTGTGCTACAACTTCATGTGTTAATTATGACATGTTCCCCTGCTATTGTGTCACTCAGCATGATCCCCATACCTCATTAGTGATTAACTGAGATCTTAACAGTTACCTCAACTTGCTTTCCCTTCCTTGTTTGAACCGTTTTGTTTTATGGCATAACTTAGATCTTCTTTAGTTAATTAGTCTATTGTCCCTTCATATGTTATTTGGTATGAACTTGCTATCTCACACTGCTCTGAATCTCTGCAATATTTGTCTTGCTTGTGCAATGTGTTTCAATTTGCATTAAGACCATTCTCTATGATCTTGCTTCTGTTCTAATATGTTCCCCAGCATGTCTATGGTTTATCTGATATCCTATTCTTTTAGTGATTATTTGGCTTGTCACAATGTGCATCCCCCATCATGTCTAAATACTAATTACCATGACACTAGGATGTATGTCTAGCATAATCTCTTAGGTTTTAACTTGTTTGTATTATGCATCTGTGACTGCAAACGTTTTTCTCCCCAAACCCTTCCCACATTAGGTTTATTCATAATGTGTGCTCCCTATCATGTCTCAATGCAGTCATGTTTCCTGATGAGAGTTAATATGTCTATCTTATGATACTAGGATGCATACTTAGATTAATTTGGACCTTTTAGGTCTCAACTGGTTTAGTATCATGCATTTGTACATGATAATATTTGTATACCCATGCAAACATATTTCTTCCCCAACTCTTTCAAAATGTGGCTGTCTATGTGATACTTTGCTATGTATGGAAATCCTGCTGAACCTACTGGCCTTCTTGATGAGTTGCTCTGTATGCTCAACTTGGCTATGTCTACTTTAGGTTATAAGTGTACCCTCAGTTCTGTCCCTCAGCCATTGTCCATTCTCCTCATTTGCTACTTATGTTATTCTGAACTTCTTATTCTTAGCCAGCTGAAAGCTAAGGCTACCTAGGTTTTACTGCTAACCTCCTAGTGTGAGCACTGCTCGGGGTCCATTTGAGGCCCTTGTAAACTCTCACACACTAGGATTTGGGTCCTTAGTCATTCCCTGAAACTTAAACTACTCCTATTCAACCCCTTTCTTCCTATTATCTGTTGTACATCTAAGTCGTTTGGTTTAAATGATGCAATGCTTGGCAATATGGTTATATGAATTGACTTTGGGATCTTCTATGGATTCTGGGATTGTGTTGATGAATAAGGCTCCTTGTTAGAAGTCTGGGTATGCTGTGTGAGAATTGCTGAACGCCCAGACAGGGCTGGGTATTTCATTTTGGGCCTGAAGTGGGCCTATTGTCATTATTTGTATAACATTTGTATCTTACTCATGAATGGGCCTGTAATAACTTTGTATAAATAATTGGGGTATTAGTGAAGTGGGGGAATGGGTATATTTCTAATATTTGCATACCAAATGGGTAAATAATATGCATATAGGATTCAATGATTTACTTGTTATATATATATGTTATTCCATCACTATGTGCACTATAGAAATCATGCCATTAGGGAAAACACACACACACACACACAGTCTGCTAGCAAACATGAATTCAAAGTGCTGCAATTATGCTTACTGCTACGTGCTACTAAAAAAACCTGCCTATAGGAATAAATGTCATTGATTTCAATTCATTTCAGCATATTTATTAGAAATCATGGCTATAGGATTTTGATCACCTCATTTTCTATTATCTCGTACTGTTTACTAGAAACCATGTCTATAGGAGTTTAATCATCTCATTCGTTACTGCATCGCACTGTTCAGCTAGAAAACATGTCTATAGGGTTGAGTGTGATGATAAAATCAGCTCCAAGTGTTAAACATTAGAGATCCTGTCTATAGGACAACACTGTTTCGTCTTAATTAGAGTCAATGATGCACCTCTCAATATGGTTTATTATGCACTTATGGGATCTCCCCAATGGTCCTTTCATTATTCCTTACTGCACGAATCACCTAGACACAGCAAGCTTAATAACCGAAAATCTACAATTTCATTAAACAACATGCAAATCGTATAATCCTGTCTATGAGAAGCGCCTAGCCTTTGAAACCTTTTGTATGTTTTAGTGCATAGTCACGTAGAAATCATGTCTATATGGATTTAAGTTTCTTAATTCTAAATTACTTAACATGAAGTTTGTTTTTCGTGCATTTATTGCTTGAGTGTGGAGGCAAACTTGAGCCCTTAACAGCCATATTTGAAGTCCAATATGTGTTTTGTTTGTCGCCTAG
The DNA here is from genome assembly GCF_000390325.3 of Nicotiana tomentosiformis. Lineage (NCBI taxonomy): Eukaryota > Viridiplantae > Streptophyta > Magnoliopsida > Solanales > Solanaceae > Nicotiana > Nicotiana tomentosiformis. The sequence goes on along the minus strand of NC_090816.1, from coordinate 122,436,892 downwards.
TTTTGCATTTTTTGAGGAGCCTATATAAGGTCTAGAACTACCTAAATAGAGATCTAAAGTCTCATGGACCATAGGTATGGACGGGCAGTGCATGCATAGGGCACGACTTGGAATTGAATTAGAGCGCTCTTAGGTAAATAAATTTAACATAGTAATCCGGTAGCAGGAGATGATAGTTTGTGCCCGCTGGATAATATAAGTAACACCCTATCTCAAGGGAGTTACGAAATATTATTTATGTTGCACGGGGTGACCCTTTAGGCTAAAAAAGTTAGGACCCCCCCCCTTTCTTTTCTATTAGAATGGAAAACTAGTTGCACCTCCCTATTCAAGATCGCTTTGTAATAAAATTCCTAGATTTTGTACTCTCTTTGCTTACTTGATCACATAGACTAATCCATATAATTTAAGTTCAGTCGGCACCCACAGTTGTGGACCTCGAAGAGTGCCTAACACCTTCTCTTTGAGGTAACTTGAGCCCTTACCCGATATTTGGTGGCGTTGACTAGTTAAAATAGAGTTATTTGCAAATAGGTGCCCTAACGCACCTTAAAAATCATTAGGTGGTGAATCTCCTCTTTTAATACCTCCTTTAAAAGAGTTGTCATATGTCGAAGCCTGATTTCGCGACACAAAAGGGGTGCGACAGCATGGCGACTCTGCTGGGGACTTACACTTAGGCCTTACCATAGCAAATTTGGCTTATATGGATTAGTCTTCTTTGATATAAACGTGCTTCCCTTTTCCATTTTTATTTGCTACTACATGCACATCCCTCTCCCATTTTCCATTTAGTTTTTTAAATTCGTTGTAATATGCACATCCCTTCCCTGCTCCACCTTCCTTTGCTTAAATTGGTTATAACATGCATATCCCTTTCTTATTCACCTTTATTTGCTCTAAACTGCTTTTCATTTGTTTAAAGATTGCTACATCATGTCTCTCTCGTCCCTACTCCCTTGTTTGCTTTATTACATTCTTGCATATATTCCACGGACTAACTTCTTCCTTTGTCTTTCTTTTATGTTTTTCATGTTTTACCTTAATACTGTATTTACCGCTTTTTACATATTTATCATGCAAATACTTGGCAATGTGTTATTATCTCTACATAAATCATGCTCCACATCATACTCCATTCGTGCCAATTATCAATGTAGCGGAGCTGGATGAGTGTCTGCGCTCTTCCAAAATTACCCTTTTAAATCGAAAAGGCTTATTTGTGGTAGACTAGTCGATCAGCGATGTAGTCGACGGTCCCGTGCCTTTCCCTCTCAAGTTGTCCACTTGGGAGTACCAGTCTAGGCCATTCTAGAAACCTCACTCCAACATTAAATATACATGCATCATGTTAAACCTAGTACGGGTTAGAGCGTTGCTAACGTGATAGCCCGCTAAGATAAGCCTTGTTCAAAGTCCGACGGGATTTCCACAATCGCAATGGACACTATCACGTTATGTGCATTACTTGGAGAAAATAGGCCAATATGTTGATCATTAGTGTGTAAATAGTCGAATCTGGAGGGGGGAAAGGGCTAACTCTATTTGTTTACAAAAAATGAGCACGAAGTCCCCATGTTCTGCATAGTCCAAAACATCCCACCTTTGCTGCTTGATTGGTGGAAGAACCTTTCACCTAGTGACAAGAATCACGTAAAAAGGGTCCTTGGTAATTTACCTTCCTTATTGGACATTCAGCTAAATAGGGCATTGATTGAGGCCGACACTATGTTTTGGGATGAGAAAAGAGTTGTCTTCCGCTTCGGTAACATAGAAATGACTCCTCTCTTAGAGGAAATGGGAGGTTTCGCTAAGCTGTCATAGGATAGCCTAGGGTTATTAGTGCCAGAGAATCGCACCCCTCGCGATTTTCTAAAAATGTTGGGTTTCAAGAAAAATGATGAGTTTCTTTGTTTGAAGAATTCATGCATCCCATTTGAATTCGTTTATGAACGTTATGGGCATAGCAAGTCATATCGCCTTCATCATGATGAACTTGCCATCACTTCCTTAGGTTGGACGCACTACCGAGTTTTTATGTTCATTGTATGTTTCTTGGGATCACTGATATTTCCGATGAAAGGGGGAAAGATCCACACTCGCTTAGCCATGGTCACTAGGACTCTAATGGAAGGAATCGGGGGACAAACTTACACTATCATCCCCATGATCTTGGCCGAAATGTATCGCGCTTTAGATAGATGCAAGCAGGGGTATGGACACTTCGAGGGATGTAATTTATTGCTGCAGGTTTGGTTATTAGAACATTTCCAGAGAGGTGAATATCGCCAAAAGCTTCTGCGAGACCATTGAATGACTACATAGCTTACCATCATCCAAAGAGAATGACATTTATCCCAGATAGGTTTGCACAACCTGGAAGTACTGTGAGCTGGGTGCGTTTCTTCAGTAATCTGACTGACAAAAAGGTACATTGGATGTTTGAATGGTTCCCTAGTAGTGAGTTCATCATTATATCAAGAGAAACTACTCATTTAGTGTTGATCGGGTTAAGAGGGATCTATCTTTATGCTCCTATAAGGGTAATGAGGCAAGCGGGAAGAAAATAGGTTATACCTCGAGTTTCCAACATGGTCCAATACAAAGCAGATTTTAAAGGGAACATCATTCCATTCAAGTTTGAGGCACAGCATAGGTGGAATCAAAAGGGCATTATGGAGAAAGATACCATCGAGCCAGATAGGTATCATGTCGGCCATGTGTACTTCTACCCATCATGGTTGATAGATGATATGGCGGGGGATATCAAGCCAGGAATTAATATGAAAAATAAGGTTATAAATGACGCTGCTGAAGCACAAGTCAAGTATAAGATGTTGCGCAAGAGGGTTTTCGAGTTTGAAGCTAGGCATTTGGAACAACACAAAGTGGATATGGAAGCAATCAACGAATGGAGGAAAACTGCCACTAAATCAACAGAAATATTAGAATATTTGGAACAAGGGTTGATGGAGCTTGAGGGAAAGATGAGAAAGAGGCTTTCATATTGTCAGAACACGGATGGCAATGAAGGGGCATATAGCAAAGGCTTACCTATTGTTGGATATGCGCGAATTAGGAAATCTGATTGATGGAGTCTAGATAGCCAAGCACGGGGAAGGTCCTTCTGGGACCAAGTACATTAGGAAATGATGTTCTTTAATGCTTTTTAGCTTAGTTTTAGATTTCGAATGTAATAAGGCAAATGCCACTAGTAACTTTCTTATTATTTTCGTTTTAGTAAGGATTTGATTCATTTTCGTATTAATGAAATGACACAATTATTGGCATCAATTTTCTCCAAGTCCATGTGTCGCTTAGGCCTACCTCAGGAACAACGAGGTTCCCCCAAATTAGGACGCGATTCCATTACATGATTTTGCAGAGCATGTTCAATATTGCAAGTATTCTTTCAATATCCCTTACTGACTTGGTTACCTTTTATTTTTCTTTCTTTTGATTATTCTCATTCCCCAAGGATGGTTCGTGCATACTGGCATCATCCGCATATCATACTAGATCCAGAGGTCCTCCACCTCCTCCTCCACCAAGTGATCCTAAAGGCAAAAGCAAAGAGAAAGGAAAAATGGATGATTTAAGCGGTATCAGAAAGGACAATGCAGAGAACGTTGAACCTTCGGACGGTCGAAGTACTCCAGAACAGAATGAATTGGTCCTACATCTAGAACAGAAAATATTGGAGCTACAAGGGGAACTTGAGCAAGTCCGAAACTTGGCAAACATTTTCCTCACCCTAAACGTCCCTGATATCAACCAACAAAACATAAACGCCCAAAACCTGATACCTCCCCAAAACACGCAGAATCAAAACCCACCACCGAATCCTCCCGCACCACATCAATACGCTACACCTCCTCAGAACCAAAACCCTTCACCAGTACCTACTCCTTAACAACACCATCACCATCCAACTCAATACCCACAAACAACCACATACCACATCCCTCAAAATGCACCACAACCTACTCCTGACCCACAAAACTCAACCAATGACCACCATTACGCCCAGATTCCCGGAGTACATCAAAGCAATCCCATATATGTGGAAACTTTACCCCATACCCCACAACAGACCCTGTATATACCCGAATCTGCCTAGAAAGACCTGCTCATCAAGAACATGGCGGAATCACTCAAGAAGCTTACAGGCAAAGTTCAAAGTGTCGAAGGTGGCAAAGGCATTGAGGGTTTAAATTATGAGGATTTGTGTATTCAGCCAGATGTAGAGCTGGAAGAGGGCTACAAACCTCCGAAGTTCGAAATGTTTGACGGAACTGGTGATCCGAAGGTGCATTTGAGAATGTATTGTGACAAACTTGTAGGGGTTGGCAAGGATGAACGAATACGTATGAAGTTATTCATAAGGAGCCTCACCGGAGATGCCTTATCTTGGTATATCAGTCAGAACCCAAAGAAGTGGGTTAATTGGGTGAGCATGGCGTCGGATTTCATGGATAGATTTAGGTTCAACATAGAAAATGCACCAGACGTTTTCTACATTCAAAATCTCAAGAAGAAACCAACGGAAACCTTCTGCGAGTATCCTACTCGGTGGAGGTCTGAAGCCGCAAAAGTAAGGCCGGCACTTGAAGAAGAACAGATGAATAAGTTTTTCGTCAGAGCTCAAGACCTGCAATACTATGAAAGGTTGATGGTTATTGAAAACCATAAGTTCTCTGACATCATCAACCTGGGAGAGAGAATAGAAGAAGAGATCAAAAGTGGAATAGTGAAAAAACTTTGAAGCACTCGAGTCTACAAATAAGGCTCTGTAGTCGGGAGGTATCTCTAAGAAGAAAGAAGTGGGTACAGTAATGGTAGCCCGAGGTCCGAAGTCTCCTCTCACATACCAAACACCTCCACCCACATACCAGCCTTCACCTCCCAGATACCAACAACCTACCGCCACTTACCATACCTATAACACCCAACCAGCATACTACCACTCACCACCAGCCCGCCAAAATTACCAAAAACCAAGACCAAATTTCGACTGCAGACCACCCAGACAATACACTCCAATTGCTGAACCCATAGACCAACTATATGAGAGGCTAAAGGTTGTCGGTTATGTCACTCCCATTCCCGTTGTTGCTATGGAAAACTCTTCCCAGTAGATTAACCCAAATTAGACATGTTCCTATCACTCAAGCATGAAGGGTCATACTATTGATGAGTGTCGTACTTTGAAGGATAAGATTCAGACATTAATTGACACCAAAGTCATACAAGCAAAGGAGGCTGCACCCAATGTCCGTAACAATCCTCTCCCAGATCATAGGGGTGAAGGGGTAAACGTGATAGAGACCGATGAAGAATGAGACTCGGAAGGTTCAATTGGACTCATTCGAGAAGGAGATAATCCTAAAACATCTCCAGTCACTCTCACACATATCGTGGTACAAACTCAGGCACCAATTGAAGTTGAGGTAGCCGCACCAACTATGTTTGAGGTTGAAGTAGCAACACTTTTCACTGTGATGGTAGCACCTACGCCGTCTTATAAGTCTAATTATATACCATGGGATTATGTTGTGGAAGCAAGAAGGAAAGGAAAAGAAAAAATGGAAGAAACTGGTGCAGCGCAAGGCATGACCAGAACCGGTAGGGTCTATACACCCGAGCATTTGGGAGGAACGAGCGAAGAAGCTGCATCTAAGCCGCCAGTCATTGAGACTGTCCCGGATGACCTTTGGAGAAAGTTGAAAGCAAGAGAATATTCTGTGGTTGATCATCTGAACAAAACCCCTGCTCAAATATCCATTTTATCACTGCTGCAAAACTCCGAAGCACATAGGAATGCCCTAATGAAGGTGTTAAATGAAGTCTATGTACCCAATAACATCACTAGTGGAGAAATGGCCAACATGGTAGGGCAAGTGTTGGAAAGCCACAAGATCACTTTTCATGAAGACGAGCTGCCACCAGAAGGACTAAGTCACAACAGGGCATTGCATATCACAGTGCAGTTTGAGGACAAATTCATTGCCAGAGTCCTGATAGATGGGGGGTTCGAGTCTCAACATATGTCCACTAACTACTCTGAAAAGATTGGGTAAAGGCCTGCACAAGATACGAGCAGGAAGTATGAATGTGAAAGCATTTGATGGGTCTCAAAGGGCCACAACTGGGGAGACCAACCTTAGCCTACAGATGGGACCAACTTGGTTTGATGTTGAGTTTCAAGTGTTGGACATATCTGCTACCTACAACCTATTGTTGGGACGACCTTGGATACATGCAGCTAGGGTCGTAGCTTCTACTCTACATCAAACCGTGAAGTTTGAGTGAAACCATCAGGAAGTGATCATCTATGGAGATGGAAGTAATCCCATTTATACCAATTAGACTGTTCCGGTCGTCGAGAATAGAAGGAAGTTGGGTGGAGAAACATACCATCGCATCGAGCGCGTCAACACAATTGAGAAAGACAAATGGTGGAGCAGTAAGATAGAAAGCATATTGTCACAGGGTATAAACCCCGCAAGGGTCTCAGCAAGAATCTCCAGGGGATCACCAAACCGATACAGCTAAAGCGTCATGGCATAACTTTTGTGCTCGGGTATGAATACACCTGGCAAGAGTGTCAGAATTGGTCGCCACCATAGCGTGGTCCTTATTAGAACAGCCAGTACTTTATTTGCACCAGTCATTTCATCAAGATGACATAATGTAGGGGTCCGAAGAAGATGAAGTTTTAGTTGGCATAAGGAATTTGTTTCTGGATAATAAAGACATGGATTGCAGTGCGATAGTTGAGGAGAAGGAGGAGGAAGACCTTATTATTCAAACCGTGGAGAAGGGAGTTGTTCTCAAGAACTGGACTACTACACCATCAAGGGCCCGACGAGTTCATGGGTAGCCTGGCAATTAGCATCATTTATTTTTTAAAGCAATTTTATGAGCATCTAAGACATTTTCAGTATTTTGTTTTAAGCATATTTGTTTTGAAATAATTGCTCGAGTCATCGAGCCGTACTTGTTTGACGTTTTCAAGATTTATCTAATGCATTGTTATTTTTAGTATTTATTATTATTCTTTACATTTTTTATCTACATCATTATTATTACCTATCCCGACGAACCTGCGACTGTGACATGTAATAAGACAACGCAACGTAGGGATAGTGATTCGGAGGATCTGGAAGAGGTTGTAATACCCGAGGAAATTGTCAGAGAAGTGGAAAATTTTGAATACAAGCCTAAGTCCAATTTGAATGAGACTGAAACAGTTAATTTGGGAGACTCCGAAACAGTCAAGGAAACGCGTGTAAGCATTCATCTATCGCCGTCAGAGAAGGAAGAATACATCCAGTTTTTGAAAGAGTATGAGGATATTTTTGCATGGTCCTACGATGATAATTTGAGCACGTCCATAGTGGCTCATAAACTACCTACCGACCCTATGTGTCCACCGGTAAAGCAGAAACTTAGAAAGTTCAAGCCAGATATAAGTTTGAAAATAAAAGAGAAAGTCACCAAGCAAATCAAAGCCAAGGTTCTCGGAGTGGTTGAATATCTGAGCTGGTTGGCTAACATTGTGCCGATTCCAAAGAAAGATGGGAAGGTCAGAGTATGTGTCAACTATCGGGATTTAAACAGAGCAAGTCCCAAAGATGATTTCCCTTTGCCCAATATACACATACTGATTGACAACTGTGAGAAGCATGAACTTCAATCCTTTGTGGATTGCTTCGCGGGATATCATCAGATATGGATGGATGAAGAGGATGCCGAAAATACAACCTTTATTACACCATGGGGAGTATATTGTTACAAAATGATGTTGTTTGGCCTAAAGAAAGTTGGAGCCACTTATATGAGGGCCATGACAACCATTTTCCACGAGATGATACACAAGGAGATAGAGGTGAACGTGGACGACATCATCATTCAATCTAAAAAGGGTACATATCACATAGCGGATTTGAGGAAATTTTTTGATCGACTTTGAAGGTACAACCTAAAACTGAACCCCGCAAAGTGTGCCTTTGGAGTCCCTGCTAGAAAACTACTAGGGTCCATCGTCAGCCGCCGAGGAATTGAGCTAGACCCGTCAAAGGTCAAGGTTATCCATGATTTTCCACCTCCGAAGAACAAGAAAGATGTGATGAGTTTCTTAGGGCGTATGAATTACATCAGCCTTTTCATAGCACACTCAACTGTGATTTGTGAACCGATTTTCAAAATGTTGAAGAGAGATGCTGCAACAAGTTGGACTGAAGAGTGCCAAAAAGCCTTTGACAAGATCAAGGAATATTTATCCAAACCACCTGTTCTGGTCCCACCGGAACCTGGGAGACCTCTATTACTCTATTTATCTGTACTAGATGGGGCTTTCGGCTGTGTCTTGGGACAACACGATGAGACAGGAAGAAAGGAGCAAGCCATATATTATCTAAGTAAAACATTCACACCCTATGAAGCACGATACTCTGTGCTCCAGCACACCTGCTGCACTTTGACATGGATAGCTCAAAAGTTGAGGCACTACTTTTGTGCCTACACCACATATCTTATATCAAGGATGAATCCGCTAAAATACTTCTTCCAAAAACCCATGCCTATGGGAAAGTTAGAAAAATGACAGATACTACTGAGTGAGTTCGACATCATCTATGTAACTCAGAAGGTGGTCAAAGGGCAAGCATTGGCGGATCATCTGGCAGAAAATTCTGTAGACAGAGAGTACGAACCACTGAAAATGTATTTTCCCGACGAAGATAGGAGAAGATATCACTGAATCCTATGATGGTTGGAGAATGTTCTTTGATGGGGCTGCGAATTTCAAAGGAGTGGGTATTGGATCAGTCTTAGTGTCAGAAATGGGTCAACACTATCTAGTATCCACAAAACTCAGGTTTCCATGTACTAACAACATGGCAGAATACTAGGCTTGCATCTTAGGACTCAGGTTAGCCATCGACATGAACGTTCAGGAATTACTGGTACTTGGAGATTTAGACCTTCTGGTACATCAGGTTCTAGGAGAATGGGCCACGAAGAACACTAAGATATTACCATATATGTACTGTGTATAAGAGTTGATGAAGAGATTCACCAAAATAGAGTTCAAACATGTTCCGAGAATCTAGAATGAGTTCGTAGATGCATTGGCCACTTTATCTTCCATGATACAACACCCAGACAAGAATTTCATCGATCTTATCCAAGTAGGGATTCATAATCAGCCAGCTTATTGTGCTTGTGTTGAAGAGGAAATGGATGGCAATCCATGGTTCCACGACATCAAAGAATATTTGGCAAAAGGAGAGTACCCGGAGCACGCAAATCATACTCAGAAACGTACACTCTAAAGATTATCCAACCACTTCTTCCAAAGCGGAGGAACTCTATACAGAAGGACTCCAGATCTAGGATTATTACAGTGTGTCGACGCCAATAAAGCATCCAAATTTCTCGAAGAGATGCATGCCGGAACTTGCGGACCGCACATGAATGGCTTTGTCTTAGCTAAGAAGATATTAAGAGCAGGATATTTTTGGATGACTATGGAAACAGAATGCATCAGGTATGTCCTAAAATATCATCAATGCCAAGTACATGCTGATATGATACGAGTGCCACCCAATGAACTCAATACAACAAGTGCACCTTGGCCTTTTCTCTGCTTGGGGGATGGATGTCATCGGTCCAATCGAACTCGTCGCTTCAAATGGGCACAGGTTCATTCTAGTAGCCATAGACTATTTCACAAAATGGGTTGAAGCCGCATCTTACAAGGCTATAACTAAGAAGGTCGTCGCAAATTTTGATAGGGATTATATTGTTTGTTGGTTTGGGGTGCCGGAATCAATCATCACCGACAATGCCGCCAACCTTAACAGTGATTTGATGATATCCATGTGTGAAACCTTCAAGATCAAGCATAAAAATTCCACAACATACAAGTCGCAAATGAATGGAGTTGTAGAAGCCGCCAATAAGAACATCAAGAAGATATTGAGGAAGATGGTAGATAATTACAAATAGTGGCACGAGAAGCTACCGTTTGCTTTTCTCGGATATCGTACCACGGTTCGCACATCAACTGGGGAAACTCCTTATTTGTTGGTTTACAGTACTGAGGCGGTTATCCCTGCCGAAGTAGAAATCCCTTCTCTGAGAAACATACAAGAAGCCGAGTTCATCGATGCAGAATGGATACAGAGGCGATATAAGCAACTGGCCCTCATTGATGGAAAAAGAATAAGTGTAGTATGTCACGTCCAGAGCTTTCAACAAAAAGATCAGGCCTAGATATATCACACTAGGGCAGTTGGTGCTATAGCGTATCTTTCCGAATCAAGATGAAGCCAAAGGGAAATTTTCACCCAATTGGCAAGGGCCCTACATGGTTCATCAAGTACTAACAGGAGGGGCACTTATACTTGCAAAAATGGATGGAGAAATTTGGCCAAAACCTATCAACTCAGACGCAGTCAAGAGATACTATGTTTAGGATTGTTTACATTTCTTCATCTGATGTAACTGAACTACGCTTGGCTTGATTCCCATTTAAGAGGGGATACGTAGGCAGCCCTGTGGGTTCGGTCACATCTTAATAAAATCTTCAATTTTCCATGATCAGAAAACTGGGGCAGAATTTTGAGGAGGACCCTCAAAATTCTAAAGAAAGTTCAGCCGACATCGTCATACACGGAACAGCCAAAATATTGCATTTAAACTAGGGTAGAATTTTGAGGGGAATCCTCAAAATTCTAAATGAAGGAGGTCGCAATGTCTCTAAAATATGTCACAATCACCAGTTCATCTAAATTATTTGAAATCGCATACTACTACATTTCAAATAACTATATTTATCAAATGCATGCATATTTTTCGAAAACTTTATTTGTATGACAGCCAGATGCTACCCAGGGTAACTCAAACAGGACCTTAAGACAGGAGCAAAGGCAAAATAGAAGACAAAAGCGCAATCCAACCTTACCCCACAAAACTCACGATTTTTCTTTGGATGCAGGCACGATAAGACAACAATACATGCAGATACATCGAATCACTACCTCCATGATGACAAGTTACCAAACGCAAACACTTCCAGCTAAGAAATACTTTACTTTCTCACTATCACTCATCATTTTTCTTGCATAAGGCTAAACACTGCCTTTCCCTGCATGAGACTAAGCATTGTCTCCTATTTGCATGAGGCTAAGTGTTGCCTCCCTAATTGCATAAGGCTAAGAATTGCCTTTCCTTGCATGAGACTAAGCAGTGTCTCATATTTGCATGAGGCTAAGCATTGTCTCTTTAACTGCATAAGGCTAAGCATTGCCTTTTCCGCGTGAGACTAAGCATTGTCTCCTATTTTCATGAGGGTAAGCATTGCCTCCTTAACTGCATAAGGCTAAGCATTGCCTTTTCCGCATGAGACTAAGCGTTGTCTCCTATTTGCATGAGGCTAAGAATTTCCTCCTTAACTGCGTAAGGCTAAGCACTGCCTTTCTTTGCATGAAACTAAGCATCGTCTCCTATTTGCATGAGGCTAAGCACTGCCTCCTTAACTGCATAAGGCTGAGCACTGCCTTTCTTTGCATGAGACTAAGCATTGTCTCCTATTTACATGAGGCTAAGCCTTGCCTCCCTATTTGCATAAGACTAAGCCCTGCCTCCTTAATTGCATAAGGCTAAGCACTGCCTTTCCTGCATGAAGCTAAGCACCGCTTCCCTTACTTGCATGAGACTAAGCATTGTCTCTTCTTCCTGCATGAGGCTAAGCATTTCCTCCCTAATTCCACAAGTCTAAGCACTACCTTTTCCTCATGATTAAATGTTAACTCCATTATGCCATCTAAGACCTAGCATTATCCTCTACTCATCCAAGGCTAAGCATTTCCCCCATCTTACCCAAGACTAAGCCTTGTCTTGTCTCATCTTCGCATACGGCCAAACATCATATTTTGCATTTCATGAGATGAAATATCACCATTTTGTCCAAAGGCGTCATGGTCTGAAGGCATCATCCTCATAGCCGGAAGACACCCTTCCATGGCCCGAGGATCTATTAAAAGTACACATCATTATTCAAAGGCGTCATGGTTTGTAGGCACCATTCTCATGGCTCGAGGACATCATTTCATGGCCTGCGAATTCCTTATCACATGATTCATGGCCCAGGACGCCATCCTCACCGTCCAAAGACAACCCTCATGGTCCGAAGAAAATCTGAATCATGTTTAAATTCTTGCAATAATCCATATATACTTGCATGCATCGTGTTTTAAGTTTTGCAAGTAATCCAGGAAATAATCGTTCTCCTAACGGGAGCAATCTTCACTTTGGTTTCCGTTCAATGTTCACATCCTGCAATTATTTCAAACATAACTGACCACCATCAATTAACCGCCTTTTACTCTATGATCGTTCAGATATTTGCTTAGTGATATATCCATAACGTTTCAAATTCGCATTCATGAATTCGCATAAATTCATCCGATACTATCCTACCCAAAGGAACCCTTTTCGAAACATACGACCATTCGTATAACAACTTCATCGGTTTCATTCACTGTTGGATCCAGAACTACACACAGCCTGATTCCCGTAACACCAGGGATATGTAGTCAACTCAGGAACCAGGGTTCAGCCCCCATTTTTGCCAAATCACATCATCCCTCATTTAATTCGGCCAAAATTGGTCATCATTTTCTTTACCCGACAACTCTTTCATCATTCCCGGGTAAAGAGGGGCAGCTGTTGATACTCAATTTTGCTCTCATATTTTTTCGAAAAATATATATGTACTTTCAAAACATCATTTTTTTCATCATTATTTAGTTTACAAATCTATATAACCATTTTTCTATAATTTCCTATAATTTTTAGAGCTTTAAAATTGATCTTTCTGTATTTAAATTGCTTGAATATTTATTAATTACTCCTTCAAATTATTTTATGATGACTTAACTACTTAAAGTTATTATATTTGCACCTATAATACATGTTTCAAATATTTTACTTCATTTTATGTAATTACATTAATATTTTTAAGCTATTTGCGCAATTTTACAGTAAAAGCCTATATCTGTATAGAAATGCTATTTATTTATATTAGTTGTGTCAAAATAGTATTTTATATTTTTATAATACAAAGTTATTATTTTTAATTATTTTAGTGCATAAATAATATTTTTATTTATTTATCAAGCATTTTGTATAAATTGTTTTGATAAATTTTGGGTATTTAAATATTAGCCCAATTTTAACCAATTTTCGGATCAGAATTAGCCCAAAACCAGACCACCTTTTTAAAAATAACCCGGCCGGTAACCTGTTTAAATGACCCACCCAACCCCATTCTTTCATTCTGGTCGTTGATCTCAAATGATCAACGGCCCCTAATAAACTAACCCCTTCTCTTAAATCTGACCCCCTAATCCTAGCAACCCATTGTCTCTACCCAGCCACCCTCAAACGCTCCTCCTCCCACTAGAAAACCCTAATCGTCGCCTTCTCCAAATCTTTCCCTAATCCCGTCGATAATGGGATTCTCCCATCATTCACTTACTATACTAGTGTTTCTCAGGTACTGGGTGTTTCTCCATGGTATTACTTAGTACTTGCCTAAATATGGCAAGTACCATCTCTCTGATTTTGCCCATTCACTCCAACCGTTTGAATCTGGATAATATCTAGTCCATATACATCAAGATCATGGCTATATGGGTCCGATTAGCCAAGATTTGCGGCCAATCTTTGATTTCTATCAACTAGGGTCTACCAATTTTTCCCTAATCTGATTTTTATTGATTCTGCATGTTAATACTTCCTTATTTTTGTTTGATTTTGCAGTTTTCCTTGTTTACTTGTTCGATTTCTGTTACTATATAAACCCCTCCCCATTCCCTTTTAAAGGGGGACCGAATCGATATAATCTCACTAAAATTTGGAGCTTTGCTCTGTTAATTCCTTCATTATCTTGTTCTGTGTTTTGTATTGGCCGGCTGAAAGCCAAGGCCACTAAGAGTCTATCGTTCGAACTTTCTCTTGGTATGAGCATTGCCCGAGGTTCTTTCGAAGCTCTTGGGAACTTTGACGCATCGAGGTTTCTGGGTTCTTGTGGATCTTTTGTTCTTTATTGTTGTCCGTTAACTGGTAAGCCACTTCACTTTTGCAATTTCATCCCTATGTGTCTTTGATTTACATGTGTTCTCACCTCTAAAATCCATGGCTTAATATGTTTTCTGGATAACTTTTGTGCACGATTCTGTTAATTCTACTTTGTTCTAAGTCTCTTTAGCATTTAACTTCCTCCTAATGCTGCTAGTTCTGAGATTGCCTAAGTCTAACTTGGATAATATGACCCTCTTAAGTTTGATTAGCCAGTATATCGGTGCCTTAATGTTCCCTAAAACATGCTTATTTGCTATGTCCTTAATATCTATAATGAATGCTTCACACTTGTGCTAGAACTTCTTGTGTTAATTATGACATGTTCCCCTGCTATTGTGTCACTCAGCATGATCCCTATACCCCATTAGTGATTGACTAAGATCTTAACAGTTACCTCAACTTGTTTTCCCTGCCCTGTTTGAACCGTTTTGTTTTATGGCATAACTTAGATCTTATTTAGTTAATTAGTCTATTGTCCCTACATGTGCTATTTGGTATGAACTTGCTATCTCACATTGCTCTAAATCTCTGCAATATTTGTCTTGCATGTGCAATGTGTTTCAATTTGTATTAACACCATTCTCATATGATCTTGCTTATGTGCTTATATGTTCCCCAGCATGTCTATGGTTCATATGATATCCTGTTCTTTCAGTGATTATTTGGCTTGTCACAATGTGCATCCCCCATCATGTCTAAATACTAATTAGCATGACACTAGGATGTATGTCTAGCATAATCTCTTAGTTTTTAACTTGTTTGTATTGTGCATCTGTGACTGCAAACTTGTTTCTCCCCTGACCCTTCCCACATGTGGTTTTGTCATAATGTGTGCTCCATATCATGTCTCAATGCAGTCATGTTTCCTGATGAGAGTTAATATGTATATATTATGATACTAAGATGCATACTTAGCTTAATTTGGACCTTTTAGGTCTCAACTGGTTTAGTATCATGCATTTGCACATGGTAATCTTTGTATACCCATGCAAACCTGTTTCTTCCCCAACTCTTTCAAAATGTGGTTGTCTATGTGATACTTTGCTATGTATGGAAATACTGCTGAACCTACTGGCCTTCTTGTTGAGTTGCTCTGTATGTTCAACTTGGCTATGTCTACTTTAGGTTATAAGTGTACCCCCAGTATTGTCCCTCAGCCATTGTCCATTCTCCTCATTTGCTACTTATGATATTCTGAACTTCTTATTCTTAGCTGGCTGAAAGCCAAGGCTACCTAGGTTTTATTGTTGACCTCCTAGTGTGAGCACTGCTCGGTGTCTATTTTAGGCCCTTCTGAACTCTGACACACTAGTATTTGGGTCCTTAGTCATTCCCTAAAACTTAAACTACTCTCATTCAACCCATTTCTTCCGATTATCTGTTGTACATCTAAGTCGTTTGGTTTAAATGATGTAATGCTTGGCAGTATGGTTATATGAATTGACTTTGGGCTCCTCCATGGATTCTGGGGTTGTGCTGATGAATACGGCTCCTTGTTAGAAGTCTGAGTATGCTGTGTGAGAATTGCTGAAGGCCCAGACAGTGCTGGGTATTTCATTTTGGGCCTGTTGTGGGCATGTTGTCATTATTTGTATAACATTTATATCTTACTCATTAATGGGCCTGTAATAACTTTGTATAAATGATTAGGGTGTTAGTGAAGTGGGGAATGGGTAGATTTCTAATATTTGCAAACCAAATGGGTAGATAATATGCCTATAGGACCTAATTATTTACTTGTTATATATATGATATTCCATCACTATGTGCACTATAGAAATCATGCCATTAGGGAAAACACACACACACACACGGTCTGCTAGCAAACATGAATTCAAAGTGCTGCAATTATGCTTACTGCTACGTGCTACTAGAAAACCTGCCTATAGGAATAAATGTCATTGATTTCAATTCATTTCAGCATATTCATTAGAAATCATTCCTATAGGATTTTGATCACCTTATTTGCTATTATCTCGTACTGTTCACTAGAAACCATGCCTATAGGAGTTTAATCATCTCATTCGTTACTGCATCGCACTGTTTACCTAGAAAACATGTCTATAGGGTTGAGTGTGATGATAAAATCAGCTCCAAGTGCTAAACATTAGAGATCCTGTCTATAGGACAATACTGTTTCGTCTTCATAAGAGTCAATGCTACACCTCTCAATATGGTTTACTATGCACTTATGGGATCTCCACAATGGTCCTTTCATTATTCCTTACTGCACGAGTCACCTAGACACAGCAAGCTTAATAACCGGAAATCTACAATTTCATTAATCATCATGCAAATCGTATAATCCTGTCTATGAGCAGCGCCTAGCCTTTGAAACCTCTTGTATGTTTTAGTGCATAGTCACGTAGAAATCATGTCTATAGGGATTTAAGTTTCTTAATTCTAAATTGCTTAACATGAAGTTTATTTTGCGTGCATTTGTTGCTTGAGTGTGGAGGCAAACTTGAGCCCTTAACTGCCGTATTTGAAGTCCAATATGTGTTTTGTTTGTCGCCTAGTTTTGCATTTTTAAGCAGCCTATATAAGGTCTAGAACTACCTAAATATAGGTCCAAAGACTCATGGACCATAGGTATGGGACGCGCAGTGCACGCATAGGGCACGGCTTGGAATTGAATTAGAGTGCTCCTAGGTAAACAACTTTAACATAGTAATCGGGTAGCAGGAGATGATAGTTTGTGCCCGCTGGATAATATGAGTAACACCCTAACTCAAGGGAGTTACGAAATATTATTTATGTTGCACGGGGTGATCCTTTAGGCTAAAAAACTTAGGACCCCCCCCCCCTTTTTTTTCTATTAGAATGGAAAAATAGTTGCACCTCCCTTTTCAAGATCTCTTTGTAATAAAATTCCTAGATTTTGTACTCTCTTTACTTACTTGATCACATAGACTAATCCATATAATTTAAGTTTGGACGGGACCCACAGTTGTGGACCTCAAAGAGTGCCTAACACCTTCTTTTTAGGTAACTTGAGCTCTTGCCCGATCTTTGGTGGCGTTGACTAGTTAAAACAGAGTTATTTGCAAATAGGTTCCCTAACGCATCTTAAAATCGTTAGGTGGCGACTCTCCTCTTTTAATACCTCCTTTAAAATAGTTGTCACATGTCAAATCCCTATTTCGCGAGAAAAAAGGGGCGCGGCAATAACTATTCTAGTTCCACATTTTAAACCGAGCTTAATTCCAAAGTGTTTCGACTGTGTATTCATCCTTAGAAGTGTCTTGTTCTCAATTAACTAGCTCAAGACTAAATCAGTTTTTTAGGATCTGGCCAAAAATTATGCATGCATGTCATGTCACTAAAACTAGCGTGAAAAGAACTATGCACAAAATGGACACAAAATGACTGACTATTTTTTTATTAAATAAAGATAGCGGGGTCCGATAACATTAAAAAAAAAAGACGACAAAATAAGCTACCATGTCTCCTTAATGGATAAAAGATAAGTGACTTTCCAGTTATTAAACGACATCTTAGCCATAGACTTGCACATCAGCATTACTATGACATTCAACCATTTTTATCGTTGTGGATTCAATACTCAAATTTTGACTTTTGATCAAACCGCTCCCCATATTGGCTATCGGATTTTAGGACTTACAACATGTGAACTTTCACAGTAACTAATTTTCCAAAGGACTTGGACAAATTCTCATGTCTCCCTATCATCACAGATCATCCAATAAGAACATGTCTTATTGCTCAAAGCTGGTAGAAGTCAACCAACATTTGCTTCCATTTTTATCATCAACTTGTCTACTTGCCTTTTCGTGACCTTAGTTAGATCAACAATAGTGGTTCTTATTCCTTTAGTTGAGAAGATGATAGAGTGATCCTAGATTGTTTTCGTGATTCACCACTGCAAACCAACAAACCAACCACATTTAACTAGTTTTTATTTCAAAATAACAAGCACGTTAGAATGCACACACTCTTCCTCTCTTTATTTTTTTTTTCAAAATCATTCGATCAAACCTGATATAGGTTGCCTACATATCATGTGGGAACATGAATCAAATCTTGCGTAGTTCGGAAATATTAGAAATAAAATAGATAAACTAACTCCTTTTTTTTTTACTCATATACAAATAATCCGACAAAATCTCCTAGCAACGAAAATATTTTCAATTTTTTTCTGATTTCTTTTTTTGGGGAATTGGTGAAAGGAAGACTTCTAAAAAATAAAGAAAATATTTTTGAATTTTGGGAGAAAGCCTCTTTTTTTTTCTAAAAAAGAAGTAAATATTTTTGGATTTTTGGATTTGACATCTCAAAGAAAAACTTCTAAAGAAATAATTAAAAGAAAATATCTTTTTGGATTTTTGAAAATTGGGGACCGGAACCGATGAGATTTGCCTACGTATCTCACATCCGGTGAGAATCAGACCCGCGTAGTTCGGTCAAAACCGACTATATTTTTATTTATTTTTATGAAAATTAATCTTTAAAAACTATTCGCACTAGACCACATCATTTTTTCTTTTCTTTTTTTCTCTGTTTATTCAATTGATTTATGCTAAAGTCGATCAACATGCAAACCTCCCAAATAATGCAATAAATAGCACATAACATGACATAATGGTCTCAACAAGGTACGTGTTCTAAAACAGAACTCGGCTCTTGTGCCGACCCTTGCTAAGTCAAATGCACGTGATGCAAATAAAGCGAACCTATTAGGAATATCTGACATGAGATTTATTCTTCTAGGTTTAAATCCTGATAGAGAATGTATCTAGACTGGCTTACTCGAGCGGACAACTCGAGCCGAGCAGGGTGAGCATACCGGTAGCATTGCTTTACGGCTTAGCTGGTGGTGCTCCCCGCCTAAAATATGTGTGACTTAAATCCTTCACCGGGTGACAAGCACCTCGGATATCTCAAAGAAAGCGGGCTATGTCAAGCAAATGCCCAATTAATTTTATGAAGACTCAGAGGGGTGCGTGAGAAGATAATTTATAGGTACAGTTCAATAATATCAAAGCAGAAAAATGCGGGGAAGTAGCACATTAGGCACTAATAAATCACAGTATATACAAAATTAATAAAGCCAAATAAAAGTCAATATGTACAAGCTGAATTCTAGTTGAGGTCCCCAGCAGAGTCGCCAGAGCTGTCACACCCTTTTTCTATCCCCCCCTCCCCCAGAAAAGATAATATGTTATTATGGATTATGGGTTAAAGAGTTTCTCTAATTAAAGTGACAAACTTGAATAAGGATTATTTTATTTACAGAGTCGTCACTTGGAATTGATTTTTCGGTGTTCCAAGTCACCTTTTATTTGAATCCCTAGTCAAAGGAAGATTTGACTCTATTATTATTGGTCTGCGAAAATAAAGTACGGGTAAGAAATTCTGTTAACCGGGGAGAATGTGTAAGGCATTCCCCGAGTCCTGTGGTTCTAGTATGGTCGCTTTATTGACTACAACTTGGTTTGGATTAATTTTGGACATACTGTGATTTATTGATTTTCATATTTTATCTATCCGCTTTAAATTATTAAAATATGGAATTATCTTTGAAACGGATCTCATGTGTGTAAATTCATTTTATTTAGTGCACTAAAATTATGTCGCATGCACGTATACACAATTAATCACGCTTTATTATTTACTAAGATTAATTTTGACCAAAGTCGCGCGAACACATACCTTGATTTATTTTGAAAATCATAATTATGTCACGCGAACGTATACATAATCACGATAATAAGTTTAAAACGCGCCTAAAAGTGTACTAGCGGTATTTATGAGTGTTCAAATCCTAAGTTTGAGAATATTGTAAAGTCACAAATTATAAAATTTGTTGTGGAGAAGTGTAGCATTTAGATATTATTGTAACTAAAGATATTACTATAACGTCCCTATTATTCCTATAATCAAGCATAGAGATAATCCTAAAATGGAAATACTTTAAACAATAATACAATCACATCAAGCTAACAGAACAGTAACATAGAGGACATTGTTCAGTAGAGCACAAATTTAAGCACTAAAATATTAATAATAAAGCTTACCAATTTATGATTATCAAAGGAAACAGAAGAATTACAATGAGAGTAAAAGTGGACCTTTACGTCAAAGACTATGACGTCAACACCCTTTGAAACTTTAAAGACCAAAGCCGGCTTTGAACCGAAATCAGTGGTTGAAAATCTCGCCGGTAACTGAACCTCGACCGAAACTCTAATAACGACGGTGATTGAAAGGTTGTTTTATAGTGTTGCTATAGCTGGGGGTTTTTTGGCTTGATTTCAATTTATGGACTATTTTGTTTTGTTTTTTTGCTGGGTTTGGAGTGTTGATTTAGGAACTGCTTTTGGGTATAAAAAAAATAGTAGAATGAAAATTGGGGGAAGGAGAAATTGGATTCCTACCCCATGTGAGCTTTTGAAAAATGGGTAGCCAATTGGAAAAAGTGCATGTGTAAAACTTATGCAAGATTTGTGCAAACTTTTCAAGGCCACATCGTTGTGCCACCCTTTCATTCATTTTTCTTTTTTATTTATTTATTTAGAGATAATAAGTAAATAGTGTAAAATACTACATCTTACTAACCAAAGGATTAAAGTACTAAATATTCAATATTTATTTATAGAAAGTCTTTAGACTAACAAAAAATATACTAATAAAATATATTTTAAAAATTTTCTTTATTTTTTATTTTTAAAAAGAAATTAAAAAAGCATAGAGATAATCCTAAAATGGAAATACTTTAAACAATAATACAATCACATCAAGCTAACAGAACAGTAACATAGAGGACATCGTTCAGTAGAGCACAAATTTAAGCACTAAAATATTAATAATAAAGCTTACCAATTTATGATTATTAAAGGAAATAGAAGAATTACAATGAGAGTAAAAGTGGACCTTTACGTCAAAGACTATGACGTCAACACCCTTTGAAACTTTAAAGACCAAAGCCGGCTTCGAACCGAAATCAGTGGTTGAAAATCTCGCCGGTGACTGAACCTCGATCGAAACTCTAATAACGACGGTGATTGAAAGGTTGTTTTATGGTGTTGCTATAGCTGGGTTTTTTAAGCTTGATTTCAGGTTTAAAAGTTACAATTTATGGACTATTTTATTTTTTTTTGCTGGGTTTGAAGTGTTGATTTAGGGACTGCTTTTGGGTAAAAAAAAATAGGTTGATTTTTAGCTGAGCTCCCAATTGGCTTTTGTGAAGAAGTAGTAGTGTTTGGCAGTGGTGTTAAGTTATAGGGTTATGGAATTTTAGAGGTGATTTTAATGGTGGAAAATTGAGTGTTATGAATGATCTATCCCCAGAAAAAAGATAAGATCCATTTGTAGTATTTTTTTTTTTTGTGTGTGTTGCGTTTTCTTCTCTCTGGTCTCAGTCCCTAGTTCTAACTTACTCTCTTTTTTCTTCTCTCTCGGATCCCCTTTCTTTCCTCCCCTTTTTTGACTTTTTGTTATATATATAGTAGAATAAAAATTGGGGGAACGAGAAATTGGATTCCTACCCCATGTGAGCTTTTGAAAAGTGGGTAACCAATTAGTCGAATAAAAAAAAAGTTTTGTATGCATGTTTATGTAACTTGAAACCGTAGAGTACCTTGCAGAACCAATAGACAAAGGACTACAAAACTGAAAACTAAATTTGAAAATTAATGCCTGAATTACCATTAACTCATTGGAAATTGAAGCTTTGTTTAATGACATAAAATTAGCTGTGGTTGGCATTTAAGTGGCATCATTGTCAATAATCTTGTAAATCGACAAGTTTGGCTTATCTATGTAGTAGATTCGCCGTGATACGCCACCCGCAAGCTTCGCCGTAAACTGTCTCTCTATAATAAATGGTATTCCGTATATGTGTTTGCCTATATAATTCAGAAAAGGGAAAGAATTTATGATTAGGAAAAAAATAAATGACTATTCCTATATATTAGGAAAATAAATTAATGAATATTCATTCCTAGACATTAGAAAAATAATTAAATGACTATGTTGTCCAACGTGAACTCTGTTTTAGAAGGATAAAAAAGACGACGACATTTCGCTAAAGGTCTTCATGCTTTTAATATAATATAGATATAGATTAGTGGAAGTTTTATTATGCTTTGTGCCAAGTACTCAAATATTACATATTTTTCGTTTGATCGAGTTTTGTCTGTATAAATCGAAAAGATGAATAATCCAAATCGAAGGCTAAATTTGATCAAATTGACCAACTTGGCACCCGTAACCTCCAAATCCTGGATCCACCTCAAAATTGATTTTGCGAGTAGCATCATGAAGATACGAGTTCTATTGCAGCTAATGCAGTAAAAGCAATGATCTTTTCTCCCATACTAGATGTTTCTACTTCCTGTAAATTAATTAGTTGTAAAGTTCAACAAAATTGAATCAAAAGTTCATCTGTGAATAGGCAGTTCCATATATGGTAAACTCCATTGAGCTTGATGATCTTGGTAGGGATGATTAACAAACAGGTCGTGTTCAGTGGCGTTAAGCGTATACATGATTTTTGTCAATTGATCAATTGTCTGTGACGTCCATGAAAGAGGTCGGGCCAACGAGAAGGACTGACAGGTTTTTGGGTTGACAAACTTTTAAAGAAAGGGTGCACAGGATATCTTAAGCGAATCCACATTGAAATAAGAGATAAAACTGAAGAGCTTTACATGTTACGCACGCTTTTAGGCTCGATGGTAGTATAACCCATGGGACAAATCTTTAAGATCTATTGGATCAAAGCGAACAATATATTTCATGAACTTGAGCTTTGACATTATCGATTATCACAACTTCGCTTGTCCCTGTCACTATTCTTATTAGAATCTTTTTTTCTCGATTTCACTATGTAGTACGGTTAATGCAAATTTGCATCGCGTCCACTAATGGGGTACAACACTTATACTAAGAAATTCTCTATTTTCAGAAATCAAATTCGAATCTTCTGATTAAGGGTAAAGAAATTTCAATCATCCTACCTCATATGTTGGTTGTCTTTATCCATGATATCTAAGAACTTGAAACCCCAAATACTCTTTTTTATTTTAGCTTCAAATTCTCTTTTTTCTTCTTCTTTCCTTCTTTTTAATTTTAACCAAAATAATATCCAAACGCCTATTCAGGAGATATGGTCCCATTATTATAGTCGCTTGCACATAATAATGCCAAGAAATTCTCGGCAGTTATGGGGACTCGTCACAGAAGATCTCGCACTTGATGTCGCCAAGATTACTGGTGTTCTAAGTAGGGGTGTTCAAACCGATAAAAAAAAATTCAACTAAACCGACATATAAATATATAATATTTATATATACTTTTAAAGCTTTATGTATAAATATTTTTAAAAAATATCTAATAATATTTGTGATTCTTCCATGGGTGTAACATTTAATAGAACTATAAAGTGCATATATTTTTATTTACTTTAATTAATGCTTGATTGTAACGGGTATTATCACTTTCTTATCAAGTGTTATTAAAATGTCTCAATCTCTTAATTCTTCTATATTCATATATCAAGATATATTAAACAACTCTTATATCTTTTTCCAATTTAAAATGGTATTTTATCAGTAATTTTTAAAATTAAACATAACATGTTATTATTTAGGTTTAATATTGATTTTTATGTTTAACCATTAAAATTCGATTAAGCTTGAAAGCATGCATCAACGAAAATTTAATGTTAAACTAAGAAAATAACTATCATGTGTTATCAAAAGAAAATTTTCATAAGAAAATTTTAATAGATTTGTCAATTTGTTCAATTCTTATTAAACACATATTAACTTATCGAAACTTTATTCATATCTCTAACAAAGTAAGATTGAAATAATACTCATATGATAAAAAAGTGAAAAAATCCGATACAATCGACAAAACTAAACCCATATAGTTTGTTTGGTTTGATTTAGATAAATATCGAACTAACTCGACTCGTGTACACCCCTACTGACATGTTACGCTGCTTGAGAATCTTAGACGTAACCCTTCTTTTTATTTTTACGTATATGTTACTGGCAATAGTTATATACACTTACATCCATTGCTTGCAATATTATCAGTGAAAGTAACAAAGTTAGCCTGCAACACAAAAATAAAATAGGACATTTCTATACATACCAATGGTGTAAAAAAAATTGCATCAGTGATTAACCGGCTTATCCGAACAGAATTACACGACACATTAAATATATACAATTATATCTATCATTCGTAGTTATACTTTCAGCAAATTTACCATTCGTAACTATATTTGAATTTTATAGCAAATCCATGAAACAAGAGAATTAATTGTTTTGAACTTAAACAAGAGAGCAACGAGCTCTCGTAGCTTAGTTGGTTAGAGCGCCCGCCTAGTTAGCAAAGGTCTTGAATTCAACTCTTAACCAACGCATTTTGTTTTTCTGTATTTCGCAATACAAGTTGTATCGTTTGTACAGGTTGTATTCGTTGCGCGTTTGAATACAAGTGATACAAGCTGTTAAAGTGGTAATAATTAAAAAGTAACTACGAATGATAATTAGATAAACTATAGTTACTAGGCTCTAAACTATAGTATTTTGTGAAAATTCCTCTTAATCTAAGTGGTACAAAAGGTCAAAGATTAATTTTCTTAAATCAATATCAGACAGAGAATTCTCTCTTTAAAGTTTCTTTATATCCAACCAAGAAAAAAGTGTGTCAATATATTTTCTTACCACCCGAAAAATTATATGCCTAAAGGTGATTAATTTCTAAAATCACTTTATAGTCCTGATAAAGCCCTTGGCGGCATAACCCTTTGAAAGAGTCCTGATAACGTGACATGATCAATTTACATACCAATTACGAAACTTGTCAGTGTGGAGACTTTTACCAAATCTTGATAATTATTCAACTTAATAAATCATATGAAATTGACACCTAAATTGAAATAATTTACCTGACGTTTCTATCTTGCCTTCTATATATATAAATATTGCAAACCACCTAATACCGCACATGCAAGTTGAGTCAGTAAGCATATCTTCTTTGTATATAAAGTTTTTACTTAATGGGCAAACCACTCCAATTAATATTATACATTTATACTCCACTCTCAAGTCAAACCAAGTATCCTTATTAATACTAGTACTAAATATTTTACTTTAAAGCGCTGGATTTTTTCACCTACATTTCTCAAGTTTGAATTTTCCTAACTTAACCATAATGGACCACTAACTACTACATCAAAAATATGTGGTAATAGACAAAGAAGAACGGATATAATGTTCTTGAAATAGTAAGTTCAAAGCGAATGTAAATATATAATCCGAACCAAAATAATGATTGGTTAACAAATAAAGATGAGTATTAACTTTTAGTATTTATATATAGTCCGAACCAAAAGCAGCATAGCAACGTAAAAGTTAGCAAGGATGTGATGCAACAGCAATACTTCTGAAGAGGTATAATTTTTACATTATATATTTCTGAAGAGGTTACTGTGTTAGAAAGACTATTTGATCAATTTAATGTTAGAAAGTTTATTCTCTTACAAAATGCCGGGCTTGTGTCAAAGTAAGAGTTGGATTTCCCCCTTTTTTTTACTCATAAATTATAGGGAAAGTTGCACATTTGGCCGCTCAGCTAAAAATATTTACAGTCGCTAGCTAATATCAACAATAACAACATACCCAATTTAATCACACGAGTGAGATCTAGCAAGAGTAGTGTTAACACAGACCTTACCTTACTGTTTCCGATATACTCTCGGCTCAAAAAAGTATAATCACAATAATTATGACAATGAAAGTTGCTAGCTAATATACATATAATATACACCGAGTATACATAGGGTGAGCGTCTATTTTAGTTAATCTATCAAAGTAGAAAATTTCAACTTTGATTTTTCTCTTTCTCCATCCCCAAATTTCAACCACCAAAGGCAGACGTCGGCTAATGGAAGGTCGGCACACAAATTCTTTGAATAAAAATTCTTTTAAGGATAGTATAGTTTAAGCACCTGCAGCTGTATATGAAGAGTTGGCGCCAGCAATTCTTGACGGTTGAAACATTTAATATAACCCCAAAACTTTATTTG
This sequence comes from Nicotiana tomentosiformis, assembly GCF_000390325.3. Taxonomy (NCBI): domain Eukaryota; kingdom Viridiplantae; phylum Streptophyta; class Magnoliopsida; order Solanales; family Solanaceae; genus Nicotiana; species Nicotiana tomentosiformis. Next base: position 122,410,671 of record NC_090816.1, on the reverse strand, counting down.
TTTCCAAATGGACAACGATAGAATCTTGAAGATACATTCTTTAAAAAATAAAAGATTGGTTTTAATATTAAAGGATCAAGCCGTGAAAGTAGTCACTAATGCTTGCATTAAGGTAGACTGTTTACATCTCATCCCTTGAGGTGCGGCCCTTCCCGGACCCTGCGTGAACGCGAGATACCTTGTGTACCGAGCTGCCCTATTTAATTACCTGCTGCCGGTATTGAATAACTCCAGTGCCAAGACTTAGGCAAATTGAAAAGATCACCTAGCATTTTGTCTTAACTGGAATTTAAGACTGGTCTCATGATTTTCACCCACTTCAACGGGGAATAAGCACACCTTTTGGTGCTACCGTTCAAGTCAGTAAAAACATGCAAGCACAAGCCCAGATTCAGCTTAACTAATTCTGAAACTCCCATGCTTCATAATATTGGAAAGTAGATGAACAAACTACGCGCCAAACCTTTCATTGTTTATATATTAAGGGAAATCCTTTGCCATGTAAATTTACAAAGCTAGAAACAACCTCAACTAATTCTATACATTTATCAAATAACAAGACATTTAATTTATAGCGTGGACTCTGATATGTCGAATGAGATCCAAGTTTTCCTGGCAAAATAGAAAAATGGTCATCACTTACTGACCTGAAAAAATGTTTAGAAGCTTAAAGTTGCATTCCAGCAGTAGTCGTCGCCCTTTTAACGAATAAAGAATCTCATGGAATATGATCGCCAGAATAGCTCGAATCAGCAGAAACTGAAAAAAACCAGGCGGAAACGTCTTGTGATTTGCTTCTGAAGAGAAGCATTTTGCCATTGGCCGGTTTCTAAACTCCAACCGTTCAAAGCCAAAATCACTCATCCAAGTAATCATCATTAAACATCATTCTAGCACTAGCACATTCCTCTATTGCTTTTGCATTCACTTCTCTTCCGTACCTCCATATGTAGTTCAGACCGACGAGTAGCTCTGTAATTGCTGATTCTGTCTTTTCTTGATTTGCATAATAAAGGGTTTGTACGAGCAGCACATTTGTTCTTGAAACAAAGTTCTGATGCTCAAAGCTCCGCTCGGATTGCCATCTTATCATGTTATGAGCAAGCGGAGCGAGCCATTCTAGAATCCCCATCATTGCTTCATTCCATTCTCCAGCAAGAACCGTGTCATAAACGGACAACGTCAAGCTCTTGGCGAATGGCTTTAGTTTTGCCCTGAGGGCTCCTCTTAAACTAGCCGGTAGCATGTTGTACAGGTCTTCTCTTGCATCATGTCCAATCAAGTGAGGAGATGCCACTAGTTTCTCAATCACGATAATGACATTTGCATAATGCAGTGCTAAGGCAGCAGCTCCAAGAGTTTCTGGAGGAGCGTTTAACAACCTTTTTTTCGCATTATAACTTGTCAGATAAGAGCAAGTTGAATAGCCATCAACATGTCCATTTACATTAGCTCCTTTTGTTGCACTGAGAAAACCAGAATGAAATCCTTGTGGATCTAGATAGCAATTACCTACAGGAGAACCGTTCCCGATCATCATGCAGCCTTTTAGCGGACCTGTAGAGGTGAGTCGAGAATGCTTTTGATTTGGACCTTTTCCATGTAAACTTCCTGAACGATCACGAGATTTCCACCACCTCATGCCGGATTTATTGAATAGAGGGAGCGGCCCAGATTTTGTTGTTGACCTTCCCAGAGGACCCGAATAGAAGCCACCAGAAGAATGTCTTCCAGGGACCGGGTTTCCCGTTGAAGTTGAACTTTTCAGGGGACCTGAATAAGAATTGTTAATGTTTCTTGTGCCCGAGATTGGCCCAGATTTGGAAAGGATACTTTCTACTGGTTCTGAGGAAAATCTAGTCAAGCCTGTTTCAGACGGGTGAACAGTTGATTGGGCATAAGCAACTGAGTGGCTACGATGGATTTGATCAGAATCTAGTTCTCTTGATGCTTTAGCCCTCTCATCCGCAGTATCAACACCAAACACATGCCCGATCCTACTAAATATAGTAAACAAGGATCTCGCCAGAACACGGACTGTGTAATCGTAAGTCCTATTCCAAATAGAAACATCCTTAAGATGCTTCACCTCCTGCTGCTTCCACGCAAGCTTCTTCTCGTACTCAACCAGAGTAATGCTGTCTGCATCATCATTTCCCTTCAATCTCCTCAATGTCTGTTCAAGATCGGAAAGATTCTCCATTTCTTGATATAAATTTGCATTAATCACAATAAACCGTTCCATCTTCTTAACTTTCCTATCCATCTTCTTCCACGAAAGTTGCCACCCGTACGGATCAGCACCAACTTTTAGTAGATCATTAAAGGCTTGCTCAAAACTCTTCAAGAAAGGGTCGTTGCATTTTTTGGCAAGCCTAGAAACAGCAATTGCCACATGTCCCAAGTTTTCAACCAACTCTGTACACATCAACCTTGCAATATAGGAATCATCGTCCGAAACTAGCTTTTTGATACCAACCGAGTTCATTATCTCATCCCTCAATCTAGCCACCTGCTTATCACTCAGAGATTGCCAAACATGAACCAGTTTAGACATTAAGCTTGCAACTTCAAATGCTAGAACGCCGACTAGCACTTTTTGATGACCACCACCCTCATACTTTTTAGAATTTTTCCAGAAATTGCGAAACCAAGATTCAGCAACCATATCTGGTATCAAAAGCGAATCTTCAAGAATGATCTGAAAATCAAATTCCCCAGCAATTTAATTCTGGATAATAAACAATACAACAAAGAAAGAAGTTAGAACAGATGTGAATTAAAATGTCGACACAATGAAAAATCTAACTACTTTAAACACTATGCTGGATCCATAACTAATAGTTTCTGAAATTTTTGAAGAAAATGGTACATATTCACTGTTTGTTCTTACCTTTTACAGACTAGCAATCAAAAGGAAGTATAACAACAAATACCTAGACTTTTAGGTGCAGCTAAGCATAAATCTTTTACTTTCTACTCCAAGATTTCATTTTCCATCTTAAAGTCTTTACCTTTTAACTTGGTATGCAAAGAAAAGACAAAAAAAAAAATTCTTTTTTCCTCTTCTTTTCCATAATCTATGCAACTTTAATATCACTATCCGTTAAACCAAAAATTATTCCATAAGTATATTCAAACGAAACCCAAATCAAGCCCCCTTCTAAAAAAAAACATGAAGAGAAACATTTACAACATCCCAAAAGACAAAAATTAAATAAAATCCAATTACAACAAGAAAATATAAAGAGAAAAATACTACAAGAAGGCACGAACCCAAAAAAGGAAATTACTTTACAAAAAAAAAACATAGAGCTATAAACTCAAAAATCTTCAAAATCAGAAATAAACTAAAAAAGATTCCATTTTTGACACAGAAATCTCAACCCAAAAAGGGAAAAGAAAGAGAAAAAAAAAAAGGAAACTACTTTACAAAAACAAACAAGTTTAAACTAGTCAAAAACATTCAAAATTAGAAATGAAACTACAAAAAGACTCCAAATTAACACAAAAAATGCAACCCAAGAAAAAAACAAAAAGCCAAAAAAAAATATTTCACAAAAACAAACAAGTATTAAACTCAAAAACCTTCAAAATGAGAAAGAAAACTACAAAAAGATTCAATTTTTAACACAAAATATGCAACCCACAAAAAGAAATCAAGAAAGCTGAAAACTCACCGATTATCTGAGAAGAAAATTATTGGATTACTGAAAGTAAGCACGAATCACGAGGGGGTTCTTCTTTAGTGTTTTGTTGGGGGGGGGGGGGGGGGGTTGAAGAAAGGAAGAAAAGGAAGAGAAGAGGAAGCTGCAGTGGAGACTATGAGTCCACATGCAAGAAAGTGGAAATTTTTGTAAGAAAAAGTGGAGAAAAAAACGAGTGAAATTTATGGTCACATTTATTATTTTTTGCATTTGTAGCCCCCAACTTATCCCTATTTATTGTTCTCCTTTCCACCAGCCCCATTTAATTTGTGTAGATTTTATGGTACTAACTACGGTCAAATCTCTCTATAACAGTCTCGTTTGTTCTATATATCTTTAGATGTTATAGTGAATTACTGTTATAAAAAATATATATTATAACAGAACATGAAATTTGGTTCCGAAAAAACTTAACTTTTATAGTAAAGTGTTGTTATATAAGGATGCAGTTATAGACAGGTTTTAGTGTACTGCTAAAAAAACTTTTCCTTTGTTTTCAAATCTTTAATGCCATTTTTTGAAAAGTGTAAAATCATTTACTTTGTTGTTTTCCTTTTTTATACTACATTTGTCAAATGAGTCAAAGAGAAGAAAACTTATTTTGTCAAGTGAAACAAATGGTCCAATATCATCAAGCTTGTACTTTAATGTTTTGACAATAATCTTGAAACGAGCTCTCATTACTCAAAATAGGAGAAAAAATCAGCATATACACTTCTTAGTAACCATGCATCGTATTAAAGGAAGGATATCTTTGCTTGATGGGAAGGAGAGCCTGAAGTAATAGTAAATTATTTTTGTATGACTTATAGGTAACGAGTTAGAAATATGGATGCAGTCACCAATACTTATATTAGGATAGACTATCTAGATCACACTTCTCGGGTATAACTCTTTTTCAAACTCTATGTGAACGCGAGATACTTTATGCATTATACTAATTTTTTTTTAAGCTTTGTTTTATGGAAGACATTTTAAGTTTTGAATTCGAAATTGACTCTACAACAAATTATAGTTGACGGATGCCTTATTAAGTCATCAAATAGGGCAGAGGTAGATTTAAGATATGAAGTTCATAAATTTTTATAGTGTCCTATAATTGAGTTTGTTGTCAAATATTTATAAATATTTAATAAATTTCTTTATATATGGGTTGACCAAAAGTTAATACATTTTTTTTGTTGGTCCAAAATTCACGTGAACATGTATGTTATATGCTAAATTCGCATCTGGTAATGAGTATCAAAAAATCACTTCTACTGCTCAATACGTATCTTGAATATTGAACCTTAAGTTAAAATAAAAAATAAAAAAATTGAGGTTTGTACTATGATTATATTTTGTCATGTTTATATTTTTATTTTTATTTTGAGTACTTATAGGATTTATATTACTTACTAAATAGAGTTTAACATATTACATGCCATATTGTTTGTAGAAGTAGAACTGGATGTAGATATCCCCAAGGAGTACTATTACTTGTAATATTTTGATTGCCTAAGGTTCTAAGCATATGATTGTCATGTTTATATTTCATTAAGCTGGGAAACTGTTTCATAGTTTTTCCCATTCTTAATCATGTTATTCTAGATTAATTTATAGCTATTTCCTATTGATTCTAATCCTTAAAATTTTGTATTATCAATATAATTTAACTTGTGATATGTAAACTATTACCTTTGTTAGGTTACTAATTAATAATTATAATTACTTTATAAATAATTTATATATTTAAATATGTTTTACACTACTATAAAGAACTTTAAATGCAAAAAATAAAGAATGATTTGAATTGAGAGACCAAAAAAGGAAAAACAAAGAAGTAGAAGGGGCAAGAAATGCAATAGATAGGTGTAGACAGATTTGTCTCAATCATTATAGACGACCACGCGGAGAAAACAGTGTATTACTGTTTTGACCTTCGGGTCAAATCATGTGGACCCAATTACGACAAAACATGACCCACCCACTCAATCTGGTTTGACCCGATTCCTCCTTTTTAGCTGCTCACTTTACCTGTCTTCTTTTTTTCCCTTTCTTTTCAATTATCTTTATTTGTTTTTTTAACTTTTATGTAGAAAGGAATCTTCTCAACTTATAGGGACTAACAATATATAAATTTCTGAGCTCGAGAAAATTTATCTATTTACTCCATTTAATAATTAAATGAGCTTTATATACTCCAACTGACTGTTTGTTTGGTTAAGTGTTGCTTTTGTATATATCACTTTAAAAATAATTATGTATGTCTTGGGAATACACACAAGTTTTACTACTTTGATTCTAAGATAACCAATGCCCGTTTAGCAATTTTCTGACTGTTGTTATGGAATTAATAGTTCTCCGATTTTAACCGGAAATTTTGGGTTAGAACTTTGAAAAAAAATTAATAAAAAATATTTTTCTTTTTAACGGTCTTTTCGTAACACAAATGAAAATTATTCGGAACCCATGATACGAGTACCGGACATCAGACAAGAAATCAGGAATAAAAATAGTTCTCCACTCTATATGTAACATATTAGAAGAAAAATAAGTAAATGAAGGAAACAGATGAAAACAAATTACATACTGTGTTGTTTACTAAAAGTATTAGAAATAAATAAATGAGCTACAGAAACGATATTGTTTTTCAAGGGGTATAGGACATTACTTTGAACCCCATGAGAATTTAAAGAAAAGAAAAAAAGGCTGGCAAAAGAATGTTTTATATTTCCAACTGATGGACTATTCTTCCAACCATGTATTAGCGGTCCACGCACGAAGAATTATATTCAACTATATTGTATTATTTGTTACTAATGTGATTATGAATTGAATTTAAAATTTTAATTTGACTACTTATTCTATTAAAAGTAAAAAAAATATTAAAATACTGCCAAGACATTAAATCAATAAAAAGAATATTGGATTTGAATTTATATTGTTAAATAAAATGAAATCTTCAAACGTGTTTGTATAGATTAAGAGAGATATAGTAGGATTTAAAGTATAAGTCGAATTACCAAGTAATCCATTCACCGTGTTATCAAGGAAACGATTTTCTATGCCCACTTAAATAGGAAAAAAAAATGACTCTACAAAGATAACTATTTAATGTGTTATTTTTATTAATCTCCAATGAAAAAGTCATATAATTAAAATGACACCTTGTAATGGACTATAAAACCAAATATTTTGTATAAGATGCAATTGTTCATCAGTCGTTTTCTTGTTAATTGTTATATACTTCATTGTTAAATATAACAAGAGTAGAAGGAACTAAGATTATGATTATATCACTTAAATTAACCGAATAAGTGACTAGCTTAGGAGGAATATTATATAGTTGTGATATTATCATATCTCATCAAGATTTCTTGATAGTTTCCACAAAATCGGTAAGTTTCGGGGGATTGAATCCCACTATTTTAGATCTTTTTATTATGTTTGTTTACAATTTAAATTGGATAACAATTAAACTTACAATACGGTTCTAAGGACATGTGATTTCACTTAATACCAATAGATAAATGTGAATATTGATGACATAAATGAACTATAAAGTAAAGCGAACCAGTATTGAAACGAAATTCAACCCTCGAGTTAGGATGCCCTCGAATTGATTGATACCAAAACAGTTAAGAGTAAAGCAAGCTGATGGACAAGGGAGTATAAGCTAAAGAGAGAGAGTTATATTGGCTTTTTTATGCGAGAACAATACGTCTTACAAATGGTTAATACTCCCCTTTATATAGTAGAGGAGTTCTACTTATGGTATAACTCTAATTACAGAAGAAAATCATATGATTAGCTAATTAACCGTTTCTGATTTGATCCGTTCCGAGATTTACGCCATGATCCTCGACTAGTCACCAAGGTTTACGCCTTGATCCTCGACCAGTCACGAATATTTTGCTTTTTTGTTATTGTGCTTTCTTCGATCTTGCTCGATGTCATGACGTCTATCTCGACATGTCATGACGTCATCCTCGTGACGTAAGCGACAGAAGTGACCGAAACGTCCCGTCTGTACAGTTACCAAGGCATTAAATGCGCGTCAGTCGATGGTCGGCCACCGCCAATTTTGAACTGTCGTTGTGAAATCTATAAATAGCTCCTCTCTTCACCATTTCAAACTTTTACTTTCAAATTTCCAATCTCCAAAACTTTACATCTTCTAAGAATCTACGATTCTTACTGCTAACCTCTTTCTAGAACACCAAATCTTATCATCTCCATCTATTTTTAACTTCAAATCCAAATGGCAAAAACGTCAAAAACTGTTCCTCAAAAGAAAAACGCTTCTTCATCGCGGCCGGCTGGCAACAAAACACTGGTGGAGCCGCGCACTGATGAGTGTGTTACCGGGGGGTGCGTCCTCACTTTCGACTTTAAAACTGATAAAGCCTCATCGATTCCTGGTCGATGCGAGCTAGTGTCGACGTATATATGCTTGATAACTGAGGGATACCTTAAGCAAGTAAAGAAAGACTGCAACTGGGAGGGAAACGAGGTGGTGATCCCGACCCCCGAATAGGACATTACCACCTATGTGGAAGAGTTTCTAAGTGTTTACACTTACCTTTTCACTTTGGGGCCCCTCGACCCCGTTGTCATTGATTTTTGTTGTCAATACCAAATAACCCTAGGCCTAGTCCATCCTTCCTTTTGGTGAATTGTTATTATGCTCTGATTCTTTGTGAGCAAAGTCGAGGGGATGCCTTTCACCCTCGACCACCTCATCAGGTTGCATAGCCCCCGCCTCTATCGAGGTGGGTTAATAAAACTCCAACGTTGGGCTACCAAAGTGTTGTTCTCGAGCATAGATGAGGACAAGGACCGAGGCTGGATGGATCGGTTCGTTCGAGTGAGGACTTCCAACCTAATTCCGGCCGAAAAGATGCCATTTTCTGAGAAATGGAATATGAAGCGTAAGTACAATCCCATTGTTAGCTTCTATTTATTGTTTTGTTCCTTTGCTTCTTCTCATTGATATCCTTTTTCGTGATGTAGTGGTCGCTTGGATGCCCGATGTAATTCCTAACCTCAAAAGCTGGGTTCGGGACCTGGCCTCGACCTCTACATATGCCGAGCGCTCATGGTGCAATTTATCAAGGGGCCGATGGGAGGCCAAAACTCATGGTAAGCCCATTTTTCACGTCTTTTGATGATTTTGTCAAAGCATTTCTTACTTAATTTCTTTTCATAAAGGCCTTGGAAAAGATGCTGTCATGAGGCCCTTATATGGTGAGGAGGAGACTTCGATCCCGGCATCGAAATCGGCGAAAGACAAAAAGAGAAAATGATCTCAACCTCTGAGGATCCAGAACCTAAGAAGAAGAAGGCTCGTAAGTCGAGGAAGAACATCAACCTCCTGATCGAAGACTATATTCGGCATCTAAGGGATGAAGACGAAGAAGAGGAAGAAGACGACTCCGGGCTGGTGGCCCGAGTGGGACTGAGCACCGAGGCCCCAAAAGCCATTGAATCGGTGAAGACTGCATAGACTCCGTCTCGAGATGAGGGTGTCTCGGGAAGAGACTTGGGCGAAGTCCCCGAGTCATCGAGGATTGAAGATGCCTCCCACCATAATGAGCCAACAGTGGCTACGACTGTAGGAGCTAGTCTCGAGGCCCCTCGATATGAAGAGAACACCCCAAGTGATCCACTTGGAGCAATAGAGATTAGAGGTTCCCCGCTACTCCCCTCATTTTCCGAGGAAATGATTCAAGAGGCTCGGGTCTTGAAAACCCTCTCCATCGAAGGGATCCCTTCCGTGATTACTTTACTATGGTCGAAGATGCTACTGACCTGAGCGACTTGGAGGTCTCGAGGAAGGACTCGGGCGAGGCATCGAGCCTTTTCAATGAAGCACAGCAAGCTCTGAATCGGGTAAGCCTTAACTCCCCTTGTTGGTATTACCCTTGTGTTCATTTTTCTCTTCATGTCTAACTTATTTTCTTCTTTCTGCTTTGGGCTCAGCGCTTCATAAGGAAGCATTTTCTCGGTCTCGAGCTGAGCTGAGTCGGTATGAGGTCGACCTCCGAGGGCTCATGGGGGAGAGAAATGCCCTTAGACTTCTCTGTGGGCAAAAAGAATGGGAGACCAAATACCTCTGAGCCGAGTTGGCCAAGGCTCACCAAGATCAGACCGACCTGATCGAGCAGGTAATTAAATTCTTAAAAGCTCATGGGCTCGATTCGGGAACGGAGGCTAACATTTCAATCTCACAGCTGCAGCAAAAGGTTGAGAGGATCGAGCAGCTCCGCGAGGAGGTCAATATGATGAAGGCGAGGACCTTGGGGTGGAAAGAAGGCATGGACCGCTTTGCTGCAAAAAAAGAGATTGCTTTATCCCAATTGTCATCGGCCGAAAGTCAGGCATGAAAGAGAATAGCTCGGCTCAGGAAAAAATATACGGGAGCTCGAAGCTCGGTTGTCTTCCGAACTTGCAAAGGCCAAATCTGAAGCCGAAAAAGCTAAAGCCGAGGCAGATGCGATCGTGGCCGTCTACCGGGACGATGCTGAAGCCGCTCAAGTCGAAGCGAGAGAGGCAGTCGAGACCGCTCAAACTCGAGCATATTGGATTGCTAAACTCGTCAAATGCCAATCTCGGAGGGAAACCCTCAAGGAGATCCACGCTCGAGGTTTCGATCTTACCAACGAGATAATAAAGGCTAGAGGGCATAAAGCCGATGCTGGAGCGCTGGCCTTCGATGATGATGATGATGACGCCATGAGCAAGAGCGGATCCAAAAGCGGGGGGAGGGCTCGATGGAGAAGAAGCTGACCCCGGAGAAAATTAGGAACCTTAGGATTTTTAACTTTTGATTTTTTGTGTAGGATCCTGATCGGACCTTGTAAATATTCTCATATATATAAAGATCTCTTTTTGACTTGTCTTTATTTCATTTTTTGCCTTGTGGAAATTTTGTTTCATTCATGCCTTATGAAAAATTTGTTCATAAGTTCGAGACTTAGGCAATTTGAACGAAGCCGGACTAATGTAGTTTTTATAATCGAGTGAGTACTTGCTTGAACTAGGAGTAGGGTGACCCTTAGGTTTTAATTGAGTGACGATGATTTTTCGAACTCAAAAATAAAATGGTCCTTTAGGCTCTTGAATTAGGCCGATACGGCCATAGTAAAAAGAATGGCTTTCTCCCCATTTTCGGCTTGAAAGGTTTATTGTTTAATCATATAAAATCCGTTGTGCCTTAGCATGAAATAAAGAATTTGTTCGAGAGTTCGAACGACTTTGTACCCATTAGGGTTTTCGAGGGTCGATATTATCGAGACCCTTAGTAATTCAGCCGACGCTAGCCATTTTAACTGGTTTATGAAAATATCGAAGGCCTGTTTTATAACGAAAATCGGAAGTCTCCGAACCGTGTTATTTTGGCCATAGCCTTTAGCTTGGGACTCGTCTTTTGGACTTGTTCCCCTGTTATACTTCGAACTTGTTCGAAGTATCAGTCCCCGAGTGGGGTAGCCGTGGCCTATAAAATCAAGGGTTGCCTTTTTCAGGTCTTATGATCTCGAGGTTTTAGTAATTCGATCATGTCGATTTTTCTGATGGTGGTCCCCGAGTGCGGGGTCAATTGTTCGAACTTTAGTTGTGACCGGCCCTTAAGGCAGTTTTCACAATAGATCACAAGCACGATATTGTAAAGTAAAAATTTCTTTAAGGCATGAAATATCCGATAAGGAAAAATATTTTTTTCAATAGATTAACATGTGTACATGTTTACCATTAGGGCTCGAGTAATCTACATTGGTATGGTTCGTTCAACCATTTGACCATTATAAAATTTGCCTATCGAGACCCTGTCGACATAAAGTATTTTCCTATCCGAGGGTGATAACCCTCAGTATTCGAGGTTGATTGTAAAGGAGCCTCAAATACTATTGAATTTCTCTAATTTAGCACAAACAATGGTTGCCTCGTTAAAAACCTCGCCGTAAAAACCCATTTGGGACAAAAACGGTCTAAGGAAAAAAGAGTGCAACGCGTGCTTTCAGACCTAAGGACTTTGTGTTTGAAGAACCCTTCGATGTCTTTGATTAAACACCTACAAATGGTTAGTATAAAATATAAATGAAAATGCAGAAGGTCGTACCTTAGCAGTAATATCGTTTGAGGAGTGATATAATCCAATTGTTTGGTAACTTTTCGTTGTTCATCGTGCCAAGTTTGTAGGATTCCGATGATATCAAGGACCTGATACGGTCCCTCCCAGTGCGGGACAAGTTTTCCTTCATTTGAGTCTCGAGTATTGAGGGTGACCTTCCTCAGAACCAAGTCCCCGATTTTAAAGTGTCGAAGATTGGCTCTTTGATTGTAGTACCTTTCGATCCGTTGTTTCTGTGCCGCCATCCGAACTAAGGCAGCTTCCCATTTTTTATCTAGAAATTCGAGGCTTGTATTCATAGCCTCATGATTTGACTCTTCTGTTGCATATCGAAACCTGACGCTAGGTTCCCCGACTTCAACCGGGATCAGAGCTTTGGTGCCATATACTAAAGAGAACGGTGTTGCCCCCGTACTAGATTTTGACATTGTTCGATACGCCCAAAAGACTTCGGGCAATATTTCTCTCTATTTTCCCTTAGCGTCGTTCAATCTTTTCTTTAGATTTTGAATGATAGTCTTGTTTGTCGATTCGGCCTGTCCGTTCCCATTAGGATGATATGGCGTCGACGAGATCCTTTTTATTTTGTGATCTTCGAGAAAATTTGTCACTTTGTTGCTGATGAATTGCTTTCCAGTATCGCATACGATCTCGCCAGGCATCCCGAATCGGCATATAATATGGTCCCAGATGAAATCTATGACTTTTTTCTCTCTAATTTTCTCGAGAGCCTGTGCTTCAACCCACTTAGAGAAATAGTCACTCATAAACAATAAATTTAGCTTTATCTAGGGCCGATAGTAGAGGGCCGACGATATCCATTCCCATTTCATGAATGTCCATGGGGATAAGACTGAGTGGATTGCTCTCTAGGTTAGTGAATCATCGGCGCATACCTTTGACATTTGCCGCACTTTCGAACAAACTCTTTTGTATCCTTTTTTATATCGGCCCAATAGTATCATGCTCTGATGACTTTGTGAACCAATGATTCGGCACCGGAATGATTTCCATATGTGCCCTCGTGGATTTCTCGTAGGACGTAGTCGGTATCTCCTGGTCCTAAACATATTTCCAATGGTCTATCGAACATCCTTCTATACAGTGTTCCGTCTTCGGCAATGTGAATCATGCAACCTTCGTACGTAGAGTCCTCGATTCCCTAGGATCCGATGGAAGCTACCCTTTCTTTAGGTATTCGATATATTTGTTCCTCCAATTCGATGTCAGACTTGTGGAGTTGATTTCGGCGCGGCCTTCTTCGATTACTGACCTTGAAAGTTATACGACAGTCTCCGAGCTAATCTCGTCGTCTTTGACTGATGACCCTAAATCTGCGCGGGTATCAGCCTCATTGTTTTGTTCTTGAGGAACATGTTGTAGGGTCCATTCTTTAAACCGATGTAGAGTCACCTGTAGTTTGTCCAAGAATCTATGCATTTGATCTTCTCGAACCTCGAAGGTTCTATTGACTTGGTTTACGACAAGAAGGGAGTCACATTTGGCCTTGATGACTTCTGCTCCCAAACCTTTAGCTAGCTCGAGACCTGCAATCATGGCTTCATACTCGGCCTCATTGTTAGTTAACTTGGCATTTTTGATAGCTTGTCTAATTGTATTACTCGTGGGTGGCTTCAAAACAATGCCTAACTCGGACCCATTCACGTTCGAAGCACCGTCTGTGAAGAGGGTCCACACCTCCGATGATGTACCCGACTTTATTAATAATTCCCTTTAGACTTCGGGTACGAGGGCTGGCGTAAAGTCGGCCATGAAGTCCGCTAAGATTTGAGACTTGATGGTCGTTCGGGGTCGATACTCGATATCGTACCCACTGATCTCGATGGCCCATTTGGCCAATCGGCCCAAAAGTTCGGGCTTATGCAAAATATTGCGAAGAGGATAAGTAGTCACCATGCAGATCGGGTGACACTGAAAATATGATTTTAATTTCCTAGAGGCTCTTATTAAGGCAAGCGCTAATTTTTCTATGTGTGGGTACCGAGTCTCGGCCTTACCTAAAGTTCGACTAACATAATAAACACGAAATTACGTACCTTGATCTTCTAGAACTAGGACCCCACTTACCGCGATTCCCGAGACTGCTAAGTACAAATAGAGTCACTAGTCCGCTTTCGGGGTATAAAGCAGTGGCGGGTTTGAGAGGTACCGCTTTAATTCTTCCAATGCTTGTAGGCATTCCAGGTCCACGCAAAACTATTCTTCTTTTTGAGTAGTGAGAAAAACCTGTGACTTATATCTGAAGACCTCGAGATGAATCGGCCTAGGGCGGTTATGCGCCCTGTTAATCTTTGTACGGACTTAACATTGTCCACGATCGTGATGTCTTCGATTTCCTTGATCTTATCGGGGTTGATTTTGATTCACCGATTTGATACCATAAAGTCGAGGAACTTGCCCGAGCCGACCCCGAATACACATTTCTCCGGGTTGAGCTTCATGTTGTATTTCCTTAGTATATCGAAGGTCTCCTGCAAATGTATCAAATGGTCCTCTGCTCGCAGGAACTTAACTAGCATATCGTCAATATAAACGCCCATTTATTTACCTATTTGTTCTTCGAACATTCGATTTACTAAGCGTTGATAAGTGGCACCAGCATGTTTTAGTCCAAACGACATTACTGTCACGTCCCAAACACGGGTAGCGCGACCGACGCTCAACCGAGAGAACCCGGTCGAGCAAGCCAGTTAGATTTCCTTCTACCCAAACTCATCCATGAATAAAGAGGAGATGTACTCCATTAATCAAACACTGAAAATATTTTATTAACAACTCCCATTTCATTTCCATTAGCAGCTTCGTTCATAATTTCTAAAATATTACGAGTTTATAGAATTAATGAAAAATATGATTTCCAAATACCAACATTTCTAGTTCAATTCCCCAACATCAACCATAACTCACAACCTGTCTACGGAGCCTCTAAGTATAATAGAAGAGTAATATGAAAATGCCGGCAACAAGGCCCCAACTATACCTCAAAAGACAGTACATGAGAAACAAAAGATACATGACCCTAAAATGAAGTGGGGCTCACCAAATTAGCTGAAAAGAGTGTACTGCTATCACTGATCAATGTCGCCTGCTGTAGAACCACCTGCATTCATTAAAGAGCAGCGCCCTAGGCAAAAGGGACGTTAGTACTGTCGAATAGCACTAGTATGTCTATCTAAAAGTCCTCTTTCAAAATAGAATACCCATATAAGAAAAGGTAACACATAGAAACAGCAAGTCCCATCAACAATATCCAAATGTCCGTAAAACATAATAATTTTCAAAATACGAATTTGGTTGGTTGGGAGATCATTAGCACCGATATTCCACCGTCTTTGTTAGCACGGACTATGATCACGCCCAATCGGCTAGGCCATCTCCCCACGGACAATGTGGTTTGACAAGTGATGCGAAAGAAAATTATTACCAAGAGTAGTACCACCATATGCACAATATGGCGTCTGATCTCCACCCGATCAGCTAGGCCGCCTTCCCACATATGTCGTGTGGGTTGAATTTTCCAATCCACAAAGGTTCCAGTTTTATCCCAATTAAGGGGAATAATATCACAACTTCCCAAAGGTTCCAATTTCATCCCAAATAAGGGGAATAATCACAATCCACCCCTACACCGGCACGTGTAGTTTCAGGTGTGAGCCTTATGACCCACTCTTCCTCAATTTTGCTAATGATGCTTGCAAAAACATTTTTTTTAATTTGATTTACACACAGAGGTAACATAAATACAGTTGTACTCACCTCAACAGTTTTCACATTGTATAAATTCTCATCAGTATTTCCAGTCACTCACCACAATAATATTTACTTGGCTCATTTGACCATTCACAAGATTCTCTATTCCTGGCACAATGGCCGTATTTCATATTCCACACTTTCACCTATTTCTATTTCAAAGATCACCATCAAATATCACCATATAAAATATTTTTCACAAATTTCATAAACTTTATGCAGACGATTGACCAATTTCAATGGACAGGTACACATATGATAGGTGTTGAAATATACTCTCATGTTACTAGACAATGAAAAAGGTTCATGATACTATTCATAAAGGGGTAAAATAATTGTTCTAATCATAGGATCTACGTACACCGGAGAGAGAAAGAGTGGCTTACGAAGTATCTCAATACTAGGTTGCTTTACATTGGATATGATACCATATAGGTAAATATTACGATGGTGTGTGCATAGGCACAAATGAGCAAATGTTATTCAACCGAATCAAAAGGTTCCGCAAGAAATTCATCAGATATAGTCCCTTGTTGGGAAGTTAGGAAAATAAGTGGGAAGTATTAATCCTAGAGTTATAACTCAATTCGAGAACATAATTATAGATCTCAATTCCTCAAGAGGTTGTAAATGAGAGAATTTGTAATAAGAGTGCCTTCACGAATAACATGTCTCGTTCAAGGAGTAGATATATAGAACGGCTCATAAAGTTGTTTCGGTTCTATCCCAACTTCTATAGTAGCATAAGGAATGACATATGACAAAGTGGAACCGGGATCAATAAGAACATATACATCATGAGATTGGACAGTCAATATACCTGTAACCACATCTGTAAAAGCCTCAAACCTTTGACGCCCCCTCTTAGCATAAAACTTGTTGGGCCCTCCTGAGCTCTGAATACCACTCCTAGCTTCTCCACACCCTACGGGCGGTATAGTGCATCTAGCTGGGGGAGGCATTATGGATGTAGTAACTATGGAACTGGATGGTTGTGTCGCTCCCCCGCCCATGCTCTGGCGAGACGAATGACAATCTCTCTTAATGTGACCCCTCATACCACACTTGTAACATACATAGGTACCATAGTGACATACTCCTGGATGACATCTCCCACACTTCACACAACGGGGATAGGGTCCACTAAACTGACTCGTCCCACTAACCTGATAATTACCCTTTTTGCATACATATAAGCATCCCCCTTATCCTTCCTCCAAGCTTCCAATGGGGGAGTAACCAACCCCGTATCAGTTTGATGTGTGGGCCTTTGGAATTTTCCAAACCTAGAACCCCTAACATGCTGTTGAGCATACTCACCACACGACGCCAAATGTTCCTTCCCGCACATCGGGCAAACCGGGTTGGGTGTACCCAATCTAGGGAATTTGTCCTTCTTGTGCCCCCTCGTTCCACAATCGTAACATATTTCAAGAGTCATCCAACATCTCCCCAAGCAACGCTTCTTTCAAACCAAACAATCCTGCTCATTAGTACCAACAACCCTTTTTCGTTTCTCAGATACACTCACCACATGATCCGGTGGTGCGGTGACATTGGTAGGAACAATGATACTTTGCCTAGCAACAAGTTCTTACAATACCTCCACGACTCGATGCATTCTCCCAATGAACTCTTGTGTAATCTCCCCCAGATTCAATGGCGCGGTCATTCCCTCCTTGCTACTTCGAACTCATGGATTACTCATCTGGAAAATGAGACATGGCGAGGAAATTAGCTTCATATATTGAGCTCTATCGCACGGTATGAAGTATCAAAGAAGAGTGAAATTCCTAAATATCCAAGTAGCCTCCTCATTATAGATGTGGTCGACAACACACCGATAATAAGGACTCTACTAGACACGGCTCCAAGACATCCTAGGACACTTTAAAACCTTAGGCTCTGATACCAAATTTGTCATGCCCCAAACTTGGGGAGCGCGACCGGCGCTCAACAGAGAGAATCAGGCCGAACAAGCCTATTAGATTTTCTTCTACCCAAACTCATCCATGAATAAAGAGGAGATGTACTCCATTAATAAAACACTGAAAATATTTCATTAACAACTCCCATTCATTTCCATTAGAAGCTTCGTTCATAATTTCCAAAATATTACGAGTTTATAGAATTAATAAAAAAATATAATTTCCAAATACCAACATCTCTAGTTCAATTCCCCAACATCAACCACAACTCATAACTCATAACCTGTCTACGGAGCCTCTAAGTACAATAGACGAGTAATATGAAAATACCAGCAACAAAGCCCCGGCTATACCTCAAAATACAGTACATGAGAAACAAAAGATACATGACCCCAAAATAAAGTGGGGCTCACCAAATTAGCTAAAAAAGGTGTACTGCTATCACTGATCAATGTCGCCTGCTGTAGAACCACCTACATCCATTAAAGATGCAGCGCCCCGGGCAAAATGGACGTTAGTACCGTCGAATAACACTAGTATGTATAGCTAAAAGTCCTCTTTCAAAATAGAATGCCCATATAAGAAAAGGCAATACATAGAAACAACAAGTCACAATCAACAATATCCAAATGTCCAGTTAAAACATAATAATTTTCAAAATACGAATTTGGTTGGTTGGGAGATCATTAGCACTGATATTCCACCGTCTTTGTTAGCACAGAGTACGATCACGCCCAATCGGCTAGGCCATCTCCCCACGGACAATGTGGTTTGACAAGTGATGCAAAAGAAAGTTGTTACCAAGAGTAGTACCACCATATGCACAATATGGCGTCTGATCTCCACCCAATCAGCTAGGCCTCCTTTCCACATATGTCGTGTGGGTTGAATTTTCCAATCCATAAAGGTTCCAGTTTTATCCCAATTAAGGGGAATAATATCACAATTTCCCAAAGGTTCTAATTTCATCCCAAATAAGGGAAATAATCCCAATCCACCCCTACACCGGCACGTGTAGTTTCAGGTGTGGGCCTTATGACCCACCCTTCCTCAATTTTGCTAATGATGCTTCCAAATTTTTTTTTATTTGATTTACACACAGAGGTAACATAAATACAGTTGTACTCACCTCAACATTTTGCACTTTGTATAAATTCTCATTAGTATTTCCAGTCACTCACCACAATAATATTTACTTGGCTCATTTGGACATTCTCAAGATTCTCTATTTCTGGCACGATGGTTGTATTTCATATTCCACACTTTCACCTCTTTCTATTTCAAAGATCACCATCAAATATCAACATATAAAATATTTTAGAAATCATATACTTCAAATCCATTTAAAATGGGAACTTCAAACATAAATGGTTTTTTCCCAAAGAATGAGGCATACCAACCAACAATAGAAACACACATGAAAAATCATAAACAATCAATACACCATTTACTCTTGCAATACTCTTCCCCATAAATGACAATGTACGATTTCAACACATGAGTATATAGAACTCGAATCATACTGGATATATTTATAAAGCAAAGCATTAGTTAAAGCAGCCACTAATGGGAATAAATTGAGTACAAAAACTCTTAGGCAAATTCTATTTTCCAAATCACTTTTAACACAGTTGAGTCGAGACTCATTTCATATTCTTTATCGCATTCTCTCAAATCATTTGCACTACTAGCCACAGTCATAACTTAAATTCTTGGCATGTTGGCCACGCTCTATATCCCCAATTCAATTATTTCATTTCCAGCCACCTTTATAGGTTATCAACAATAAGACATTTACAATTTGGCATACTAGATTTCATTTGAAACACGACTCAAAGCCATTACATTTTAATACGCAACCCATACTTTGAAACTTACGGGAACATTATGGAATCCAATTCCAACAGAGAAAGTTTAGCCAACATATCTCAAATTAGACCCTTAGTGATATTACAATGATCCACTACACTAAGAAACTTCAATCTACAATAACAACATCCAATGGAACCA
The DNA here is from genome assembly GCF_000390325.3 of Nicotiana tomentosiformis. Taxonomy (NCBI): domain Eukaryota; kingdom Viridiplantae; phylum Streptophyta; class Magnoliopsida; order Solanales; family Solanaceae; genus Nicotiana; species Nicotiana tomentosiformis. The sequence continues at coordinate 122,391,142 of NC_090816.1, read as the reverse complement.
ATATTAGTAACAAATTTCATAATTTAGGCCATTTAGGCATTTTATCAAACACCTAGTAGGCATGAATCTCTATACCTCTTAACAATAGAATTAGTTCATCCAACTACTACCATTTACCAATAATTTACCCCCACCATAATTCTTAAACATTTTATAACTTCCAACATCACATACATGACCATCCATCTACGTCCAACCAACAAAATTCCATCAAATAATCACCTTTCAATTTTTACAATGGTTATGTATTTAAATTGGGAAATTATGGCTTCCAATCACCATACCATAAAGTTCCAATACTTAGTTCATACTCATATTCTCATAATATATCCATACATGTAAGTCTAAGTGTGTAGGATTACCTTTTGGAAGAAATCTTGCAAAAACCTCCTTTGAGTTCTTGAAGAAATTTCTTGAAGATCTATGTATTTTATGTGTAGATCTCATCAATACTAGTGTAGAAATGATGGAATTTAATACCAAGATAATGAGGATTTCTTACCTTGAATAAGAGGGGAGTTGGTGGTCTTGAGAGAGTGGAGAAGAGCTCCCAAATCCGTCCATGTGAAATGGGGAAAATGAACCCCTAAGGTGAGTACTTAAAAGGCTTCAGGTGGGGGTAGCGTGCCCGTGCCAACGCCATCTTCTATACTTCACTGGTTTTTTAAATTTGCTGAGAGGGCTAACGTGCCACAATCCGCGCGTTGCATTGCCCCTAGCACGCTCCCAGTTATTATCTTTTCCATTTTTTTCTTATCCACTCACCCTCAATTAATACCTTGATATGATATAGACCCGAATTGACTTCCAAACCTTCATATAAGTATGAAACCATGTTTACATAATAATATCTTTTCCATTTAATGTATCCAACATGTTACACACAAATTCTTCCCATTCACAAAGCTCTTTAATATTATCCAACACACCTTAAACATATATTTTCATTTCAAAATGACGTGGTTCTATACCATAGGTCACATTTAATACGCAAATACATTATTCCAAAATACCGCTGGCGAAATTTTTAAATCTTAAATCATTAGAAAATTCTTTTTTATGGGGCCTTACAATTACATTATAACAATAAGTACCGTACTTAGTGATAAACGAAGTCTTTTCCTGATCCTCCAGGTTCATTTATATTTGATTGTACCGGAGTAGGCATCGAGAAAATTAAGGATCTCGTGGCCGGCCGTGTCATCGATCATGCAATCGATATTCGGCAGAGGAAAGGAGTCTTTAGGACATGCTTTGTTTAAATCTTTATAGTCTACACACATTCTACGTTTATTTCCCCTTTTAGGGACTACGACTACGTTTGCTAACCATTCGGGATATTTTACCTCCCGAATGGATCCTATTTTGAGAAGTTTGGTTACCTCGTCCTTGATGAATGCATGTTTTACCTCAGACTGAGACCTTCTCTTTTGTTTTACCGGGCGGAACTTAGGGTCCAAGCTTAGTCGATGTGTAATGATCTCCAGTTAGATCTCTGTCATATCTAGGCGGGACCAAGCAAAACAATTCATATTATCGATAATAAATCTAATGAGTTTTTCTCTGAGCTTGGGGTTTAACCCCATACCCAGGTATACCTTACTTGCTCCAGTTCCTCGACAGTCGATTTGGTGGCGTCGGAATCCTCGGGGATTATGAAGGATCGAGGGATCCAGTAGTCATCGTCCTCATCCGTTCCCTGCTTCTCCAACTGAGTCGAGGCTGGTGGTTGTGGTTACTATTTAGCTTCATATTTTCCTTTGGACTCCGATCCTTTTGTTGATGAAAGCACCGATACCAGCATTACTTCGTCGATCACGAACATCTCTTTTGCAGCATGATGTTCCCCATACACCTTTTTTACTCCATCTGGTGTTGGTAATTTCAGCATTTTGTGAAGGGTTGAGGGGACCGCCCTCATATTATGAATCCAGGGTCTTTCGAGCAGTGCGTTGTATCCCATATCGCCCTCGATCACATGGAACTTTGTTTCTTGAATAGTTTCGGCTACATTTACTGGTATGGTGATTTATCCTTTAGTTGTTTCACTCGCCATGTTGAAGCCATTGATAATCCAAGTTGCGGGTACGATCTGATCTTTAGGCCGAGCTGTTTCACGACCCTCGATCGAATAATATTGGCCGAACTTCCTGGATCAATTAAAACACGTTTAACCTAAATTTTATTCATAAGGATAGAGATTTCCAAAGAATCATTGTGGGGTTGTGAGATCCCTTATGCTTCCTCATCATTGAATGATAAAGTGCCTTCTGGCACATAGTCTCGAGTTCGTTTTTCCCTATTGATTGATACTCTAGTACGTTTGAACACGGGCACTTATGGAATATCGATCCCACCAACGATCATGTGAATCACATGCTGTGATTCTTCCTACTCGTTTTTCCTGTTTGTATCCTTGTATCTGAAATGGTTCTTAGCTCGGTCGCTCAAGAATTCTCGAAGGTGACCCTCGTTGAATAGACGGGCCACCACCCCCCTTAATTTTCTGCAGTCTTAGGTTCTATGACTATGTGTACCATGGTATTTACATATTTGATTGGGGTTTCTTTGTGATGGATCGGTTTGTAGGGGTCTGGGCCATCTAGTATCTTTGATTCTTCTAATGACTGACACAATACCTGATGCGTCGATGTTGAAGTTGTATTATGATAATCGTGGTGCTTCTGTGGGATCAGCATGTTTATCGAAGCCACTTTTTCTCATGAGCTCTCGAGAGCTCTGTCCTCGATCGTTCCTTTGATAATTTCGGATGGGATTGTGCCCTGGGCCATTATTTCTACGATCTACGTTGTATGGTTTATACCGATCTCTGTTTGATTGGGATTCTCTGTTTTAGCTGTCGTGATGCCAGGTAAATTTTGTTTTAGCTGTCGTGATGCCAGCTAAATTCTGTTTTAGTTGTCGTGATGCCACTGAACAGCGTTTGTTCAAACCCTGAGTAAAGGCTTGAACAGCCCAATCATCTGTGACTGGTGGTAGTTCCATGCATTCCATCTGGAACCGAGATACGAATTGCCTCAACATTTCGTTGTCTTTTTGTTTCACCTTGAAGAGGTACGACTTCCTAGTTGCAACCTTTTTCGCTCCGGCATATGCCTTTACGAAGGAGTCTACAAGTATGGCGAAGGAATCGATGGAATTAGGCGAAAAATTATGGTATCATATCATTGCTCATTTTGAAAAGGTTTCTCCAAATTTCTTCAGTAAAACAGATTCAATCTCATCGTCTTCCAAGTCATTCCCTTTTATTGCGCATGTATAAGAAGTGGCATGCCATTAGGATCGGTGGTCCCATTATACTTAGGAATTTCTGGCATTCGGAATTTTTTCCGAATAGGTTTCAGTGCCGCACTTAGAGGGAAAGGCTTTTGTACAAATTTCTTTGAATCTATACCCTTTAGAATCGGTGGTGCCCCCGGTATTTCGTCAACCCGGGAGTTGTATGTCTCTACTTTCGTGTCATTTGCCTCGATTTTCTTTTCTCCCGATTCAATCTGTTTAGTGAGCTCCTCGAACATTTTCATAATGGTGGGGTCAATCCCCGATTCATTGGCATTCGACCTTTCCGGCACATGCTCAGTCCTTTGAGAGACTTCTGGTTCGATCCTACTCGATGTTCGGTGTTGATTTTGTAGTTTGTGCTATAGTGGCTTGTTGAGCCTGTAATATTTCGAATATTAATTGGAGGCTAACTCCACAATCTTCTTCGCCCTGCATACCTCGGCCACCTGATCGAACTTCCCGGGGTATACTACCTTCGAGTTCAACGCCCAAATTTGCATTTAGGGCGATATGTGAACTGACATCGATGGGATTTGCAATTGGTGCTCCCTCGAGGTCAGCTGAGGCACCTCAATTCCTGGGGCGGCTATGTTGTCATTTTCCCCATGAAATCTGGGGCTGTTGTCACCATATGTAGGCGTTGCTTGTGAGTTTGACATGTTTATCCTGAAAACAAAGTTTCTTACGAGAACACGTGTAAAGCAGTGTATGTTATCGGAATCAGTATTAAGCAATCACTATTATCTTAGGCCCCACAGTGGGCGCCAAACTGTTTACCCTTAAAATTGGATAACAATTAAATTTATAATGAGGTTCTAAGGATATGTAATTTCACTTAATGCCAATAGATAAATATGAAGATTAATGACAAAAATGAACTATAAAGTAAAGCGAACCAGTATTGAAACGGAATTCAACCCTCGACCTAGGATGCCCTCGAATTGATTGATACCAAAACAGTTAAGAGTAAAGCAAGCTGATGGACAAGGGAGTATAAGCTAAAGAGAAAGAGTTATATTGGCTTTTTTATGCGAGAACAATGTGTCTTACAAATGGTTAATACTCTCCTTTATATAGTAGAGGAGTTCTACTTATGGTATAACCCTAATTACAGAAGAAAATCTCATGATTAACTAATTAACCGTTTCTGATTTGATCTGTTCCGAGATTTACGCCATGATCCTCGACCAGTCACTGAGGTTTACGCCGTGATCCTCGACCAGTCACGGATATCTTGCCTTTCTGTTATTGTGCTATTTTTGATCTTGCTCGATGTCTGTCTCGTTTGGCTTCGATCGCTACTAGCCTCGGTCTCGACAGGTACCTCGGTTCTGAACTTGGTACCTAGTCCTCGTGATTTAGTCTGTTCCGTTACGAGACCGTCCTTCGATGCAATCTCCCGGTCTCGGTCAAATAGTAAAATTGGTGGGCCAGATTTTAACCGTATACAATGTTTTTATTAAATTAATATTCAATGTAATTATTATATGGATATTGGATATACCTTCATTTATTAGGATATATTATGTATAGGCCTCTTATTGATGGTATAATTATATTTTTTCTTTCTTTTTTTATAATCATTTGATTGGTTACTCATTAGTCGACTAATTCAAATTTGCGTCGCATAAGATCTAAAAGATAAAACTCTCCCTCCGAGCATTCTTTTCATTCCCAGAATTCGAGCTCGAAACTTCTAAAATGCTTTGTTGCCCTATTCATATTTGTCAATACAGGTTTTGTTTAAGAAAATTATTTGGGAGCCAAATTTCTTAATCATTGTAGTTTTCTAAATTATTGTAGTTTTCTATAACAAGAGGCGGAGCTAGAGTGCCGGGAGCGGGTTCGGCCGAACCCAACACTTTGGTTCGAATCCTGTATTTGTCTTTAAAAATTTATTGAATATGTATAAATTATAAATTTAGAACCCACTAACTTAAAACGATAAGAATCCCGAACCCATAAGCTTGAAATCCTGACTCTTGTTTGTGTCTATGACTCTTAAGTAAAAGAAAGTGACATGTGTGTGTTCATTTTCATGTATAATGTGTTCATGTGAATCCCAATGACTTCAAAGAGAGGGATATTAATCCAAACACGGAATTTCCATTTTCTTATGTTTCATGATTATAAAGCAAATAATTGCTTCCAAAGCTAAAATATGGACTTTTATAGCCTAGTGTAGTGGTCATTCTCCAAGTAATAGTGATAGAAAATCATGAATGATTGAATTGAATGAGAATGGGGACAAAATTGCATGTGTGATTAAGAAGAAAGCAGTGGAAAAAAAGGCAAAACATTAGGAAAACGATATTATTAGGTCTTATGCATCTAAAATGCAATCTTTTAAATGAAGAAAGTGACAGAAAGTTATAAGAAAGTGATTGAACTTATAATACTACAATTAGTCAAAAATGTACTGCAATTAGTTCCAACCTCGAGTACCCTCTATTTTGCTTTTCATAGAAACAATTAGGAGTAATGGAGTATAATCAAAATCGAAAAGAAAATGGTATCAAATAGAGAATTGGGTTTTCATATTGGAGCGACATAAATATAGCGACCTTTACACAAATAGCCTGCTGAATTTATTGTTTATTTTTTCTGACCGATATACATAAATTATGCACTGATTATATAGGGTAATACATATGTTATACATAAATTATAAAGATATTATATATTTGTCAACTAAGTAATTTTAATATAAATGGTTGGGCGAACATGTGCTTTCTCATTTGGGACAAGAGATTAATATCCATATCCATATGAATTTCCTTTTTCCAAATCTGTGTGGGGAGGATTTGGAAGTGGAGGAAGGCTTGTATAGTTAGAGGATTCAAGAGACTTCCTTTCTCTCTCTCTCCTTCATTAGAAAAAGAAAAAGCAGAATAAAAGACTATTTACGGACAGAATAAAGGGGAATTACATAAATAGTCATTTTTAGAGTTGGTATTTATGGTTTAGCCAGTACTTTTTTTGTCCTAAATATTTGAACTAAAAATCTTAACTTCAAGACTTTGTGTCCTGAAAAATTGAACAGAAAAACTGAAATTCAGGATATAATGACTAATTTTTAAATAGCAACCCACTAGAATGACTACTAGAATAAAATACGGGAGGAATGAGAAATATGGTTTAATGGGTTTATTCAAGGAAATTTGTATTCTAATAAAGTAGAGGAAGGCCTATATAGTTAGAGGATTCGAGAGACTTCCATTCTCTCTCTCTCTCTCTCCTTCATTGGGAAAAGAAAAGGCAGAATAAAAGATTACTTTACGGGCACACTAAAGGGGAATTACATAAATAGTCATTTTAGGGCTGCTATTTATGGATTAATCAGTGCTTATTTTGTCCTGAAAATTTGAACTAAAAATCTTAACTCAATGACTTTGTGTCCTGAAAAATTAAATCGAAAAATTGAAATTTAGGACATACTGACTAATTTCTAAATAGCAACCCTCTAGAATGACTACTTGATGTCATTTCTACTAGAATTAAGACGAGAGGAATGAGAAATAGGGTTTAATGGGTTTATTCAATGAAATTTGGCGTTGTATTCTAATAAAGTGAAGGAAGGCATGTATAGTTAGAGGATTCGAGAGACTTCCATTCTCTCTCTCTCTCTCTCCCCTTCATTGGGAAACAAAAAGTAGAATAAAAGACTATTTTACGGGCAGACTAAATGGGAATTACATAAATTGCCATTTTTAGAATTGTTATTTATGGATTAGCATGTACTTATTTTGTCTTAAAAATCTTAACTTCAAGACTTTGTGTCCAGAAAAATTGAATCGAAAAACTGAAATTCAGGACATAGTGAATAATTTCTAAATAGTAACCCTTTAGAATGACTACCTGATGTCATTTCTACTAGAATAAAAGACACGAGAAATGAGAAATAGGGTTTACTGGGTTTATTCAAGGAATTTTGGCATTGTATTCTAATAAGGTGAAGGAAGACATGTATAGTTAGAGGATGGGAGATTTTTGTTCTCTCTCTCTCCCCCTTAATTGGGAAAAGAAAAGGCAGAACAACAGAGTACCTTACGGGCAGACTAAAGGGGAATTACATAAATAGCTATTTTTAGGGATGCTATTTTTGGATTAACCAGTACTTATTTTGTGCTGAAAATTTCAACTAAAAATCTTAATTTCTGAACTTTGTGTCCTGAAAAATTGAACCGAAAAACTAAAATTCAGGAAATACTGACTAATTTCTAAATAGCAACCCTCTAGAATGATTACCTGATGCCATTTCTACTAGAATAAAAGACATGGGGAATGAAAAATAGGGTTTAATGGGTTTATTCAAGGGAATTTGGCATTGTATTCTAATAAAGTGGAGGAAGGCATGTATAGTTAGAGGATTCGAGAGACTTCCTCTCTCTCTCTCTCTCTCTCTCTCTCTCTTTCTCTCTCTCTCCCCTTCGCTGGGAAAAGAAAAGGCAGAATAAAAGACTACATTACGGGCATAATAAAGGGAAATTACATAAATAATCATTTTTAGGGCTGCTATTTATGGATTAGCTAGTGCTTATTTTATCCTGAAAATTTAAACTAAAAATCTTAACTGAAATTCAAGACATACCGACTAATTTCTAAATAGCAACTCTATAAAATGACTACCTTATGTCATTTCTACTAGAATAAAAGACAAGAGGAATGAGAAATAAGGTTTAATGGGTTTATTCAAAAAAAATTGGCATTGTATTCTAATAAAGTGGATGAAGGTCAGTATAGTTAGAGGATTCGAGAGATTTCCCCTCTCTCTCTATGTCTCTCCTTCATTGGGAAAAGTAAAGGCAAAGTAAAAGACTACTTTACGGGCAGAATAAAGAGGAATTACAGAAATAGCCATTTTTATGACTGCTATTTATGGATTAGTCAGTACTTATTTTGTCCTAAAAATTTGAACTAAAAACCTTTACTTCAGGTCTCTGTGTCCTGAAAAATTAAACCGAAAAAATGAAATTCCGGACATACTGACTAATTTCTAAATAGCAACCCTCTAGAATGACTACCTAATGTCATTTCTACGAGAATAAAAACAGGAGGAATGAGAAATAGGGTTTAATGGGTTTATTCAAAGAAATTTTGCACTGTATTCTATTGTAAAAATAGCACGGAATAGCCAATTTTCGAACTGATAATTCAAAAATAGCCAGCGTTTGTAAATTCATTGAAAAATAACCACTATTTTACTGCAACACGGACCGGTCCAACATAATATACTGGAGATTGGTGCACCTGTATATGAACTTCCAGCATATTATGCTGGAACTCCAACACGCGCGAAAAGTTCTAGCATAATATACTGGAGATTGGAACACTTGTGTATGAACTTCCAACATATTATGGTGGTCCGATGTATTATACTAGAACTCCTGTATAATATGCTATACTGGAACTCCAGTATATTATGCTGGAATATTTTTCGGATTTTGAACAGTGTTTTCGTTCAGATTTATCTTTACATGAAAAGTGGCTAAATTTTGATTACTTTTGAAATTGTAGCTATTTTTCAATTAGCACTTGTAAATCTGGCTATTTTTAAATTTCTCCCCATTCTATTTAATAGGCCCAATTTATAGTTATTGACACCTTGCAACTAAGGGCGTCATGTGGGCCGACCCGGTCGTAAGTATGCTTCGTGGGTCGGTCCTAAGTGGGCCCAGTCCCAAATTAAACAGTCCTAAGTGGGCCCGTGGTTTTGCGGGGTTCTTGTTAGAACCGGCTCGGGACCGGGACCACAAACTAATGGTCCCGGATTAAGTGGGCCGGTCCCGAAGTTAAGTAGGCCCAACAAATACTTTCTATTTTATTTTTAAATTTTATAGAAGTTAGAGGGAAAAAAATATTAATAAAAATATCTAAGGCAATTCCTTGTAAATTATATTATAGAATTGTGACCTAAATTTTTTAATTCAAATTTAAAGACAAAAATAGCGTAAAGAGATATTCAAAGAAATATAAAGTAATTAAAGCAAACAAAACTATAATATTAAAACTTAAGAGTTGGAACGAGTTTACCGAATTGACGAACAACTTGTTAAAAATTAATTATCGTTGAAGACTTGAAGTCTTCAATTCACCAACTTCACAATTTTGCACAAATTATAACAATAAATTAAGCAATTGTAGAAGAAAATTAGAGAGAGATTGAGAGAGATTGATGATTTTGTGAGAAAAATGAAAGAATGAGGGGTATTTATAGTTGAAAATAGGGAAAAAGTATAATTATAAAAAGTTTGGGGTTAAAACAAAATTGGAGGGTTAAATAACTATTTTATAAATAGCCAATGGCTATTTTGGCAGAGGAAACGACTACATTTTAAATGCCGAACATATTTTTTTAAATTAAATTTAGAGCCGTTGGGACCGTTTAGGCCCGCTAGGACCGGTCTAGTCCCGGTCCCAAACGGTCCGGTCTCGCGAGCCTCGCGCAAAGGACATGCCCACTTGCAGGCCCACCTCCCCCCGGTCTTAAACGGTTAGGACCGTTTAGACCCACTATTCATATGGGCCGCGGTCCTAGACCGGTCCCGGTCCTGGACCGACCCACTTGCGAGGCTTACTTGCAACCCACATTCATATTTTAATTTGATAAATTAATATTTTATAGTCAAACTAGGTTAGCTTACAATAAATAAAGCAACTATCTGTCTCTCTCCTTTCTTTGTTCGAATGCCTCTACCCACTCTCCTTTCCATTAATTTTCTTCTATTTCTCCCCAAATCTTTCTCTTTAAAATTTTCAGTCTTTCCCAAATCTCTCCCACATTATTCTCCTCCAATAAATACTGCTGAAATCATATAACTTTCGATTGGGTAATATTGGATTTTCTTGAAACATTTTAAGAAGTTTGAATATCGATTTTTGAATGTGTTTAGAGATGATTTAAGGCGAATTTGAGATGACTTTCAGATTGAAAACTATGAGATTGAAGAATGATCAATTTTGTGTATCTCCCTAAGTATATCCACATATATCACTTTATATGTCAGTATATATCACCATGTATATCCGATTATCTCAGGTATAGTGGTGGCAAAATGGTTAAAAGAAAACAATCAGCCTCTCATATTATCTACTAAAAATAGGTTGTATAATGAATTTTTTAAAAACGGATCAAATATGGATAAGAACCATATATCCATTTAAAAAATGGATAACCAATTGATAACTAATGAGTTTAACTTTTACATTTGTAAAGTCTCAAATTGGGTTCCTCAAGTTTGGGAGACTAAGAATTCTCCCAAAAGTGGTCATATTCAAGAAGTCACGGATAATATGGGTTATGGTTACCCATATTATCCGCCGGTTAACCTGTTTTTATCCGTACTAAATATGGATCGGATCGAATAATTTATCCCTTTTTTCATTACCTGCTTTCGACCCGTCCCATATCCGACCCGACCCGACCATTTGCTACCCCCATGCATATTGATATAATGTCTATGCATATTAATAAAAATCTTGTGCAATATACACTGATATACAATATCAATGAAAATCTCGTGTGATATATACTGATACATAACATGAGATACAGAACTGATATATAACAGCCCAACTTGTATTGAATAATTGGTGATTGTTTGCGACATTTTTGGACGAACCTGAATTTTGGAAGGGAACAAGCCTAAAATTAGGAGTTGAATATTTAGTATCTCCTAATTTTTGGTTCGTATGATATGATTTGGCTATACAGTGACAATCATTTTGGCTTTAGTTGCTAAGACTAATCTTTAACTAAAATCTTGCCAATCATTATTAGGAGTGGTATACACGTCAAAATCCCATCATCCAATGTGTATGAATGAAGGTAATGGATTTTATCTGATGCGCTAATGGGTGACTTTTTTTTTTTTTACCTTTAGCTCGCCCCAGAAACTATTTACATTCGGTAGTCTAAAAAATATATAATTTTTGTATATTTTTATATATAACATACAAAATGTATATATACAATTTTTTTTAAAAAATATACATTTTTCGACTATTATTTTGAGAGCGGCTATACAGTATAGTTACGGGTAACAAACTGAAAAAGGGCTAAAAACTAGTACAAACCAAAAAAAGGGGCTAAAAGTTGTAAAAATTGCACGGGGAGCCCTGTTTGGTCGCCCCTTTTTAACTTGTATTCGTTTTATTTTTCCGTTTGCATCCGTACCAGTTTTTTTTGTTAAAAATATTTTAAAAAGACAATTTTGCCCTTCTTTAATAAAAGACTATTGACAAAACTATAGACTGCAGGACAAAACTTCGAACATGTTTTGATATGAAATTTTAGTAAATGAACTAAATAACTTCAGTATGCAGTAGCAAAAACTTATTAGAAAATTGCATATTGCAAGACAAAAACTTAAGCATGCTTAATCTGAAGTTTTAGCAAATTAACTAAAAAACTTCAGCTTGTTTAGACTGAAATTTCGGATAAAACTCATGTATGAAGATTTAGCAAATGAACTAAATAACTTCAGCATGCATTAGCAAAAACTCATTAGAAAATTACATACTGCAAGACAAAAACTTAAGCATAGTCTGAAGTTTTAGCAAATGAACTAAACAACTTCAGCTTGTTTAGACTGAAATTTTGGATAAAACTCATGACAAAACTGTAGACTGCAGGACAAAACTTCAACATGTTTTGGTATGAAATTTTAGCAAATGAACTAAATAACTTCAGCATGCATTAGCAAAAACTAATTAGAAAATTACATACTGCAAGACAAAAATTTAAGAATGTTTAGTCTGAAGTTTTAGCAAATGAACTAAAAAACTTCAGATTGTTTAGATTGAAGTTTCAGATAAAACTCATGACAAAATTATAAACTGCAGGACAAAACTTCAGCATGTTTTGGTATGAAATTTTAGCAAATGAACTAAATAACTTCAGCATACATTAGCAAAAACTCATTAGAAAATTACATACTGCTAGACAAAAACTTAAGCATGTTTAGTCTGAAATTTTAGCAAATGAACTAAAAAACTTAAGCATGTTTAGACTGAAGTTTCGGATCATGACAAAACTATAGACTGCATGATAAATAACTTCAACATGCATTAGCATGACGTTTTAGCTTCAATGTGAATTTTCACGAATGAGGTTGCAGATCACGCGATTAATGCGTGACGCAGGTTTTATATTTTTTTTCACGGGTATAATTATCATATTATTACGGATTTTTTGTCAGCTGGTTACCAAATCAATAAGTTTTAAAAATAGGGTACAAGTTAAAAAGTGACACAAATATAGGGTACGACTGCAAATCCCCGCTAAAAACTGGTGCAGAAACACCCTTGTGAACTTTCTCGTAATTATATCATTAAAGAATAAGGAAGAGACAGGACAAACAAATAATAAGAAAACCGACCTAACACATAAGGTAACAATCCTATCAATGACCAGGCAGCTTCAACTGCAACATGCGTATTGCTTTAAAAGGACAAAAGGAGTAAAGAGACTATTCCACTATTAAAAGAACTGTAATGCAAGGAACCATACCGCGTATACGCAGAGAATCTGCATGGGAAAGGTGAGTATACAAAGCACGTCAAGAAAAATCAATCATTAAAGGTTCATCAGGAATACTTGGTTTCTTATTATCTGGTGCAGGGGTTGGACCCGTGGCTGAAGTCGATGGAACAATTTCACCTGTTGTAGATGGTTCTACAGCAGCTGATGTTGATAAGACCAAGGCCTGATTGTCTGAAGGCTTTTCATTCAATGCTAGTGGATCAGGAACAATTGATTCAGCTGCAACTGAAGCATCCGAGTTTGATGCTCGGGTTGTAATTGATTCTGCAGCAGCGGCACCAGTTTCTGTCGCAGGTGCAGTACCAGTCTCTGACGCAGGTGCAGCACCAGTTTCTGTCGCAGGTGCAGCAGTGGTTTCTGTCGCAGGTGCAGCACCAGAGTCCGCCGCAGGTGGATTACTTGATTCCGGTGTAGTTGAAGCCCCATTTTCTGATTTAGGAGGGCCGCCTGATTCTGATGTTGCAGTTGTGTCGCTTCCAGCAGGAACAGAAGCAATTGGTGCTGTCGTTTTAGATCCTTCTAAAAGTAGTGGTTTGCCAGGTTGTGGAAGGCCCTGTTTCCCCAAAAGAGGTTTGGCTTGACCGGGATTAGGACCATATAGAGATGCCATACCAGGTGGCAGTATTTCAATTGGTGGCTTCTTTGCAGCATCTGCCAAACTCGTGAGCTTAGGTCCCTCGAGAGAGGCCAGAAATGCAGCTGCTGCATCAGTTTTCATTGATGGAGTGTGTTCCATCTCCTTCTGCAACGTTTTGTTCCACGACTGGACCAAGGTTCTCAATGAAGGTCGCCCATGAGCCTGAAAATAATGAGACCATTAATAACAACTACTAAATCAAGAGATTGAAATCCAACATTTACAGCTTGTTTGGATGATTGTTATGTATCGTTTCATAATGTATCATATATTATTGTATTGTATTGTACTGTATCGTTTTGATGTATACAATTTTGGATAAATTGTATTGTTTACCGTCGTTTCATGATGTCATGTACCAACAATATAAAGAGTAAAATTACAATATTGTAAAAAATAAATAAGTTACGAGATAGAATTATTATATAAAAAGGTAGGGTAAAGGATAAAATAGAATTATCTAATAATACATAAGGACGGACAAGATGAGAGAAAAAGATAAGATAACGATGTGACCACACCAAATCGGTCGTTCCATAAAGTGGCAGTTTTCGTCGTTACATAGCGACGGATTTAACGATACGATACAATAAAATTTAAGTAACAATCAAAACAAATATTGTATTTAAAGTAACAATACAATACGATACAATACAACAGGTAACAACTATCCAAACAAGCTATTAGAGAATAAAATTTTACATGTGCATGTAGTACAGCCTCAGCAAGCATCCCAGTTTCCTGCCATGCTTTCTCCATAAGTACATTGTCTCCCAAAAGTGCAGCTGCAAATGCAGCCTCCCGTCCCGCACCAACTGATATCAAATTGTTTACCAAGTTCTGCCAAAGATTTATCAGTCACTACGCAAGGAATTTAGAAATCTCTAAAAATCATTTAGCAAATATACGCTGAATCTGACATGCAGCTGATTCAATCGATCTCAAAATTCAAAAGGAACTCCTATCATGCTAGCAGAGTCGAGTGAAGGGGGATGACAAATATACTAGAAGATGAAAAACTGAACGTATCCTTTGATTTTGATTGCTTTCTTTATTCCTTTAGACCCAGAAGTATGGGAAAAGAATATAATGTAGAAATGTAAATCAATGGTTAATCTGAAGGTCAAATCAATTTAAATCTGATAGCATAGATGGGCAATTCAGACTTGGGGAAGTTTATTATCAATGGAAAAGGTATGAAGGCCGCCAAGAGCCAGTTAGTAAAATTCTATGTATATGAGGATCTGAAACAAAACCAGAAAAGAAGCAGGTGGCATACTCCAGTCGTGTCAGCAAAACCAAATGGAAACAAATGCAGAAACAAAGCAAGTGACATACACTGAGTCGTGTTAACTCCCCATGATTTGCAAGCCGTAAAGCAACGCCTCTTAATTCCTGACCTCGTAGAGCTCCCTTTATGGAACCAGCAGCTGCTAGTCTTTTAAGAGCTTCACGAGCAATCTCAGCTTGTGCTGTCGCATCTGCAGCATCAATGAGATCCATAAACTCCTTGGCAAATTTAACTATTCCTTGAACAGCTTCAACAACATTTTCCTTCTTCTTTGTCATGTTCATAAGATCGTTCAGATCCAATCCAAGAGTTTCTTGCCCAATATCTCTGCTGTTGCTCATTATTAGAAGGCACTGAAGTGCTCTTTTCAAATCATTGCTCTGCAGGGCCAGATCAAACTCCAACCTCTTGGATAATCCAGGTAAATGAAGTGCTTCAGTAGCATAACCCATCCCAAGCATAAATTGCGCTAGATCATCATGATGCTCGCGGCCAAGTCGACTGGCCCATTTTACTGCACTAACAGCATCTCCATAAGCCGCCAAACATCGGCAACGGATACCAGGATGGCTGAGGGATATTGCATGGGCGCACATGTATCGATCAATTAGCCAAAGAACACCATCTCGAACACCTACAATTAGAAGAGGTCCAACTGGCCGTGCTTGCTCTGCAGGAAAACGAGTGACAGCTACTGCAACCCCACCACCACCAACTGCCACCTCATTAGCTTTACGAGCATCCATCTCCTTGAGAACACTCGATGCATCACCATCAAATTTTGACTGTCTAGGCAATGACAGAAATGGAGGAATAGAGGGTGCATGCTGAAAAGAAGCCAACCGCACAACTTGTAGCATTGGGGGTCTCAATGCTATCCTCTCTTGTGGATTTGTTTGTTGGTTGTCGACTGCTATCAATGCTAATTCTCCATGTTCAGCAACAGCTCTTGCCTGTGCCTCTTTAAGTTTCATTTCCTCTCTTCTTCGTTTTGTTTCTATGTCAATAGGCGCAACTCCAGCATCCACAAAAACACACTCAATGGTAGTAGGTGTAGCCACAAACAACTGCCTTCGCTGCCAAACTGCCCCAGTTGCATAAGGAATTGCCACATCCCCCAAGTATCTAAACTGTGGACGTAAAGAACATATGACAATGTGCTGCGGATAAGCAAAAGCACAATACTCAACTGTTTGATCCCATGCGGTCCAATCAGGTTGAGGAAGAAGACCACCCACTGGTTGAAATGTTTCCCAGCTGTATAATTGGAAGTTCTGTGGCACTGTTTCAGCTGCAGATTTTTGAGAACTGTCTTCCATAGCGCTAAATGAAGACACAGAACTACTTCCAAAGCCTGATAATGGCATAGATTGAAATGTTGAGATTGTTGTAGCAGCAGCAGGGCTAACCCTTCGAGAAGTTCGATAGGCCATACCAAGTAATGCCCCTCCATGCAAGCCAATAACTGGTTCACTTCGGCTTCCCACCGACTTCATTAATACATTTGATGTCCCGTCATCCAGCAATATACGAACTTGAACAGTAGCAGAAGAAGCAGCAGAAGAAGCAGCAGCAGTTGCCTGTGCTGCAGCTGCAGCAGCTTCCTTCGCTTTTCTAGATGAACCTTTTGGAATAACAGGAATTCTAGGAGGGAGTGCAGATTCCAACAAAGCAAACCTATCTCGACAAGTATCCCAAGCCAACAGCCTTGCGCTTCCAGAATCAACAACTGACCAATCGCTGACCTTGTAGATAGAGAAGTAAGGAATATCAGGCCATACAATTGCTAGATACCTGCAAAATTAACAGTTCAAAACCTTGTAAAACCGTCCGGTACAACCTTAAAAAGCATTAGTGAAGTAATGGATGAGGCTTCTAACAATATGAGGCAATAATACAAATCAAGATAATGTTAAAGATACTAGATGCCACCTACTACACTAAGCCTGATAGAGAGATTGAGTATCACTAGTGTCTGTGAATTACTTACTTCCCAGAACTGCTGACAGAAAGAACTGAGTATGAATCATGTGGAGCTGGAGTAGTAATATGCTTTTTGGTTTGTTTGACGTGAAGTTGTTCAGGTATCTCTCCTCTGAACCTTCCTGTGTCACTCAAAGAGCCATTACTTCCAAGTGCTGGAGGAGTGGTGTTAGATAACTGAAATTGCAACAGCTTCAATTCCCTTTCAACTACATAAACAGCAGTATGTTCACGACTTCCTGTTGGTGTTGGCAGTGCTACTACGGGAGGAAGAGACTTCTGATCAAATTCACACAGAATAATGCCAATATTGGTTCCAGTAGCTACAAGGTGTGGCTGTAAAGGGTGTGTAACCATAGAATAAACCTAAAAGACCAGAGAGAAGAACATAAAAAAATGTAGTCAAGTCATCTTCAAAAAGTCAAAAAATTAGATGCCTCCCAATGTAGAAATTTAACCCTATATGATATGATGGAGTGCGTAAACAATCCTCATAATTATCTAGTAGAAGAAACTAGGGGAAATTCTTCTTACAAAAAAGCAACTACTATAAAAATCACTTTCCAGACTTGATACGCGAAGGCTTTGCTCGTATTAAAACACAAAATTCATATTAGTTATTCATTTTTCCAGCCATCATAATGTAGATTTAACACTTTTTTTTTTATGAAATAAGTTGTATTTCATTAATAAGAAGCATCCAGGGATGCATAGGTTACAAAAAGAAGGGAAATATCAACCCAATGACAAAGAAACTATTGTAAGACTAAGGCGCTGATAAATTCCAAAAAAGAGTCAGGGTTATATACAGGTGTAAAATTAACCCAACTAAAAAGATTATCCAAACATTTGGCCTTGAGTGTATGGTTGGCAGTTGAAATGCCATCAAAACATCTTTGATTCCTTTCTGTCTATATCAGTCTTCCTAAATCTAAGAAGTTGCATAAGGAAAAATAGGTCGGAATTGAAAGACAAGATATACAGCAAGGAAAACATTAAGATAAACAACGTTATTTATCTGTAGTAGTTTCACCTTCAGCTTCTTGTGAGAGGCAAGTAATTGTGGAGGAACTAGTGCAGAAAGTTCACACAATGGCCTCGTAAGAGCAGAATAGGTAGGATGCTCGATAGCCCTGCAAAGTTGCAACAGAATATCATATTTTGCCCAAAGAGGGAAAACTTTAAGCAGTGTTAATAATGTTCCAACCAAGGGAGGTGTGTGAAGTATGCCTACCATATATGGGAATCTTTGACACAAGTCAAGATATCGAGGTTGGGAGCCCGTGGGTGGCACCACGATGCTACACTGTGACAAGCTAGTTTTGGAACAGGTTTTATTCGACGCAGTTCCTACAATTGGGTTGAAATTTTGTTAACATAAATATATCCCCTATGTAGTAAAGCTACAAATCAAAGAGATCTTATACAATACCTTAAAGGAGACGGTGTCCCAGATAGCTAATGTTTTATCAGCACCAATAGTAATGAGCTGTGGTGCATTACCAATCACTCTAGAGAGCTCTACAGCAACAACCCCACCATCATGAGCCTATAAAGTATAACAATGGAAGCTGAAGAAAAGCTTCAAGGATTTGATAGAAGCAGATAAGGACTTGCAGTTCAATCAGCTTCATCTATCAGTGATTTTCCAGATGCATTCCATGTTCTCATTTTTTGCTTTTAGCAGCGGCAAATGAAATTCTTACTTGTGTGAATTATTAAGTTGCAATAGAAATTTAAAAGGAAAAAAAAAAAAAGGAATAAGAAGATACTTTTAAGCTGAGCTTAGGAACAAGCTCTCTCGAATCAAGAGCATTGTCTGCACTCCAAAGTACAAGCAATCCGTCACTACCACCAGAAACTAGAAGAGACTGTACACACGATAACAAAGATAATGGCAATTAGAAGTCAAACAGAAAAAAATATTAAAAGTATAACAGTTTCTGACAGGTGAACCTAGTCATTCTTTTTGGTAAATTATATAAGAACAGAGAATTATCACTTTCAGCAGTTCTGTTTACAGTAACAAATCTCAGAGTAAAATGTCCATGTTCTTCATTACAACTACAACAATTCATTTTTTTTATGGAACTTCAATTTCTTTTGCTCAGTTTACATGTTGAGAAAGGGAAACACAAGGACATTCAGATTGGGAATGGATGGACAGCAAGCATATGTACTTCTGTAATCCAGTTTCATTTAACAATGCATAACTACAAAGTGAACAAGGTACAAAGCCATTCAAGCCAAGAACCTCAGATAGATGTTTCCCTTTCCCCCCTTACTTCTCTCTAACAGAGAAACCAACATTGACCAAGCAAATTATCTGCTTCACTTAAGATTATATTCTATCTGAGAGTAAATGAACTATTAAGGCAAGAAATACTTCAGAAGAACCAAAGTCCACCTTCCATTGATTGTGTGAACCACCACATCTAAAAGTTTAAGTTGTTAGAGAGAGGACACCAGTCTTTAAGTTGAAAAACATCTACATTGTAGGCTGAAAATTCTCTTTAAGCTCTCTGTGTTTAATCATAAAAACTGGAAAACATACTTCGCAAAATCAAGATCTATTAGTATTATTTTCCGAGGCTCTGACAAGCCTTTGAAGTCTAAATGAGAGATGTGATTCACAATCTTTTCTGGCTGATTCCTCTGGACACAGAATATCTATGCAAACAAATTGCAGGTTTAACTTATACAAAAGCTGCAAACGATGCACCATATCTTGGCCTCATATTGTACCATCTCTTTCTACAAAATGTATCTCACCTTAAGAGAGAAAAGGAAAATGTTTAAGCACATCAAAAAAGGAAACCAGCTTAACCAAAACTTGCTGCTTCCAGGCAGCAGCACTAACCCGTTTGGCCATAGACATTATTTCAAATATTTGAGGTAAATGTTTGTTTTACAATCTGGTCCACTATTTCAACTTCAAACTTGAAATAGAAAACTCTAAGGTTGAAAAACAGGTTTGAGAGTATTTCAAGCTTCCACTCACAAACTTCAACTTTTTCTCCAAGTGAAATTCATGTCTTTTTCAACTTCAAATTCAAATACTCTTTTTTTTCAAACTTTAACCAAATCATGGCCAAACGCCTTAGCCAAGTATAAATCATGGAGACATTTTTGAAACACAGCCCATCTCTAGAATTATAAATGGAGACACTAGGTTTTGGATAAAAAATTTCAAGTCCACTACGTAGTGTAAGGTGATAAAAGGGATCTAAGCATCCACTGGAAGCATAACAAGTACCTCGCCAGAAGCAGCCATGAAATTCATCAAGCAAGAAATTGCTCCCTTATGACCTCCTGTGTATCTTCGTGCAAGCTGCAGAAAAAGTCTTATTCATCTACTCATTTTGACAATGAATGGAGCAAATATCAGAAAGACTTTACAAGCCAAATATTCTAAAATGAGACCTTCCATGTTATCATTGAAAGAACTCTAATTACACCATCCGACCCTCCAAAAGCCACAAGAGGGCCATCAGCAGTAGCTGCTTTAGAGAGGAACACCATACTGCAAGAGATTCAAAAGAACAAGTAAATTAAGACAATCAGATATGATTTCCAACTTCCCATGACCCAGAAAACAACTTTTGCCATCATGAAGACTAAACACCATTATGACAAAGAAGTATTATTTTAGCTCAAACCAAAAAGCAAATAAACTCTATCATTGATATAATTAGTCATCTTTATTAGCAATCTTGGCTTCTTAGCAGTTCTAACATCTGGTCTATCATTCAACTGGGAACTCGACCATTTTCAACCAATTCAACAACCCCTGGACATCCAGCCACATATTTTCAAATTTGAAGTCATTCTTCAACTACGTGTTCCAACAAAATTGGGAAATGATCTGAGATGGTTCTGGGAAGAACTCTCTAGTTCATGTACTTGAATGTCTCGTCCCAGTCATCGTTGATAAAAAAATCTATCAATTCTTGAAGCTCTATTGTCAGAATTGTCTCTAAACCAAGTAAATTGGCCCAATGAAGAGGCAAATCAACTAAAGACAGGTCTGGTATCATCTCAGCAAACTCTTTAAACTATTCTATAGATTTGGTAAATTTAACATCAAAAATCACTACCGATCACCCATGAACAATCCCAAAGCCCTCTTTATGCAGAGTGCTCTTCCCATAAATTTGTTTCCTGTCTTTCCTTGTAGCAGGTCCATACACCGCAGTAAAACCCAGTTTACATCATGTTCACCCCCTTTGGTCGCACTGTGATTGTGTGACAAATCATGGATATATAATTTAGTTATCTCCATTATCATCTCTAAAGGTTCCTTCCAACTCACGATTTCGTAATCCCATTTAGCTTAAACATAAAGAAGTGTTGAAGATGTAGCTGCCTAATTCAACTTAGATCTAGTTAAACTGAATAATCTTTCTCGCTTTCAATTTCCCAACCGTTGTTGAGATTTTTCCCCACCTCAACGTATAAAGTCTAGTGGAGAGGAAGGAAAAGTGGCAACTTTAGCTGGTTAGCAATTTTGGGGCTTTATTTAACTCAAGAAAATTTAACAAAAAGAGGTATTGCAATCTGAAACAGGTACTACTTATGCTTGACAGAGAATGAGAACATAGACCATTTAGTTTTGCATTGTCCTGTAACAAAGAACATCTGAGACACGTTTTCTGCATTTTGGTAGTACAATGGGTACTACCAGGGAGAAGCATTTATTAGCTGGGGGAAATGGAGACTTGGGAAATCCATCAGAAATACATGGCAAATGGTTCCATCTTGTTGCATTGGAGCATTTGGAAAGAGGAATCTGAGGTGTTTTGATGGAGTCTCAACTCCAATACATGTATCGAAGACTAGACGCTTATTGAATCTCTTTGCTTGGTGTAATAATTGTAATGTAAATACTGCTCTTATGCTTTTGGACTTTTGTAAGCTCCTTGAATTTTAGATAGGAGTGTACAGGAGCTCCCTGTTTTTGTATTGCTTTTGCATCCTTCAGATGCTGGCCAATGAAATTCTACTTTTGCCAGATTAAAAAAGAGTCTAGTGGAGAGGAAGGAAATGAAGAGTGGTTGCTTTAATGAGTAAAAAAGTAAGAAATAGCAAGCACGTTTAGTGAAGTGTTGATTAAGTGCAACAAACTTGAGATGCTCTAACTTGGCTGGTAGTTGGCAATGCTGATTCTATCAAATAGTGGCATAAGAAATTTACTAATTTCCTAGGGAAATGGTAGTCTTAAAAAATAGTTGCAGCAAGATAGTTTAGCTTTTAGGTAGATTCAAAAAGATTTAATTCCTGAACAACCATAAAAATCCGAAAAACTGGATAACACAAAAAAGAAATTGATGGATTTAAGACTTGCCATAGAAGTGATTTGTTGTCAAGCTCCTGCTTTGGTA